>NW_016690200.1:5387820-5643477 GCF_001604755.1 Lepidothrix coronata
AAAAAAAAAAAAAAAGGTAAATCTGTTTTGTTTTAGAGAAAATTTAGCAAACTTGATTATAAGCAAGAGAGGTCTCCATCACAAGACACAACATGTACCACTACCACCACTGGCCTTCTGTTCTAGAGGCTGATTCTCTTTTTCTACCCCTTTAGGACTGATTCAGAAATGGAGATGACAATTAACCAGACCTCTGGTTAGTCTGAAGGGCAAGCAAGTATCAAATTTCAGATATGCCTCAAAAAGTCCTACCTACATACCCAGAAGATGTTAATACTACATGTATTTATCTGTCTCCTGTCCTGCTCTCCTTTCCACCAACCTGCCTCTGAAATCCACCAAGAGGAGAAAACCACCACCAAAAACCCTTGCCTTGCATCTCCCTCTCCCATTCCCTGTCCTTCCCAGATCAATGGTTTTGCTGGAGCAAGAGCCCTACACGTATCATAAAAGAGAAGTTTCTGTAAAAGGAGAGAAACACAGCTCTGGGTCTGCCTGAAGACCTGAAATTCCCTGTGTTTATCCAGAAAATACATTACTTGCAGACCTCCTGGGTGCTCAAGGGCCACAGTGTGGGCTTTCCATAAGAGCTGAATGAAAAAGCCATTCCTGGTAACTCTAAGACAACTGAATCAACTTGTATGTATCTTGATTTGGATTAAAAAAATATTATCTCCTTCACAGCCTTGGAGATGCATGGCTTTTTCCTCTCCTTCAGCCACTGATGGGCATTCCCAATATTCTCCCCATGGTGTTTATCTGGATGGATATAGGGATTTGAGAGGAGGAAGGCCTGCTTTGCATCTCCTCAAAGCACAGACAACCTAAATCCTTTATACAGGGAAAGCCTGAAAGCTCAGAAACATCAGCATCCTATTCAAATTGTTCTTTAGAAGCATGTGTTGCCTTGGGGCATTAGTAATTTGCTTTGCCCCTTTCCTTGCTTCCCTTTCACAAGGAACAAAGATTTCCTTTACCTTCATATCAACAAGTCTAGAAAAGTCCACAGAGTTGGGTCTCCCTGACTCTTCCCTCACCCTTCCAGGGGATAAGAACCACATGGGAGTAGCTCACAAAACCCTGCAGCATTTTGAGCAGAATGGCAGATTAATAAACCCTTCTGAATTAAAGCTAATCCCAACAGCAATCCCCAAGACAAGCCATTGCTGGACTGACTCTCCCCTCTACAAGGACCAGTCAGTAACCTGTACACTCCTCTATAAAATAAAGTAAAAATGAAATAAATCATTAAAGACATCACCTGCAATTTTCTCCCTCCCAAGCCTTACCCACAGAGTCACCAGGAATAGCTTGAAAGTTTCAGGTCACCATTTTCACTACAAGAAGCATAACTTTTCAGTCCTGAACAGAATTATTTTTATTTTGCTGATGAAGTGAAGGGCTGGTTATGTGATACTGTCTGAGCAAGAGACAGGGGCTCCATCGCCCCAGGTTTTAAAGCAACTCACTCAAAAAGAATCAATGCTAATTAAATATGAATGTTTCCAATGGGGTACTCACTAAGTAATAAGGAAAAGCATATTTGTATTGTTAACAACAATAATGGTACCATATCTATTACATGTGCTTGCTTCAGCTCCCTGTAAGAGCCCTGCCAGCAGCTTATCATCTTCCCAGGCTCCTCAGAATATCTCAGGTCTGCAAAACTGAGCCACAGTATCTGCCTTAGGAAACCTGCAGCATTTCCTCTTACCACTTAAAAATAAAGATAACCCCTGGCAACACTTGTTTCCAGCGTAATCAGTCCGGAATTTGGAATTCCATCTGCTCAAAGGAACCCGTGCAGTTGGCACCGAGATGCCAACGCTCAACGTGGTCAGATGGCAGCAGGCTGGGAGCTCTGCCCCACTTTTCTACAGCACAATTCTCTTTGAGATGTGGCAGGGGAAGACCACAGCAGCACGTTGCATTTATCCACACCACTATGCAAATCTCTGGCTATAAAAACCAGCAGCACATATCAGGATTTAGTAAGAGCTGGCGTCCAATCAAGCATCAGCACTATGGGGATCTGCTTCCCAGCAAGTGCAAAACAGGTTTACATGTATATTTTGTCATTTGTTAGCAGTGTACCAAAATATCTGCCTTGTTGCAAAGTTACAGCCAGAAAGTAGAGTCCTCCAGGTAGTGCCTCCATGCCAGAGATCTCCAAAGGATCACTTCACAGCCCAACTTTTTAACTGCTCAAGCCATGACTGACAAGGAAGCAAAGGAGAGCAGAGGGAAGGACTGGGAGGCCAAGGGTGCAGAGATGAGGACAGCAAGCAGAGAGAGCCAAATCAGCAGGCAACCGCACAGAGGGAGGGCAGGAAGAGGGAGATAGGAAGGTTACGTGCAAGGACAACCAGCAGAGCCCACAGAGGATTTTGGAAAGCACACGTCTCCGCTCCCTGGCCGGCAACAGCTTAATGGGTGGTCTGTGAGGAGATGGGAGCAGTGTTACAGGCAGCTGCCAGCCAAAGGCCGGTGTGAGAGAGACTTTGATCCTCCTGAAATCCTCTCCTGATAGACCCGGGTGCCTGGTTGCCTTTGGCACAGGTACAGCGAACCTTTTTGCCCCATACCCCAAGGCCAACCAATTCTCCCACAAACCCCGACACTGCCATCACCCACTAGAGCTCCAAGTACAAACAAATCAGGAAAACAAGCACATCTATTGTGTCCTTCCCGCATTTGAACTCTTTCCCTTTTGCTCTGTGTTGTCAGCTGTGCTGTGTCCCCTGTGGGGGGACAGGACTAACAGCCACGGCAGCCTTTGCAAGTCTGCTCTTCTGCACTGGCACTTGTGGAACAGCTCCCTCTGTCACCTGAGCTTGCCCAAAAAGCAGCGGTGAGTTTGAGATCTCTCCTCAATACCTGCCCCCTCACACCCTTTCGGGGATAGGAGGTCACTACCATCCATCATCCCAACAGTGGACTGTGGTTCTTAGGTTTGCATACTGTGCACTAGACAGCCTGAGGCAGGTTTTGGCTAAGCAGGCTGATACACAAGACACTACAAAAGACAACCTGCTTCTTAACCCACCCTAGGCATGGACTTGCCTGTGTAGTCAAGATTAACAGCCTCTCACCCCAAAAAAACTTTCCCTTCATTTTCAGTTCAAAAGAAAGCCACCAAATTGCTTGTGAGTTTTCTTGAGGTTTCCTTCAGAAAACCTTCTTTGCTGAAGAACAGTTTTTACTGTGTAAGATCCCTCCGTGTGAACCCCAGTTCTCCAGGACCAAAGGTCTGCCCCAGTTAGGCCAGCTTTACTGGCCGAGTGTAACTGGTACAGCGAGCCTGCACTACCAAACAGAACAGGTCTGCATCCCTTACCCACCGCATCCCACCTTGTCAAAGCTGCATGCATCCTTCCAGAGCTTCAAATATTCATATTTCTCGCTCTGGCCTTTTCTGCATCACCTCTAGAAGATGCTGTGAATCTTCTCCACAGTTGGACATCAGCACTGCTTACACGTCCAGTGGAAGGATATGGAAACAGACCCACACAGAGGCCAGATTTGGCCACCTGCTCTATCACCTTAAGCAGCTCAAAACTGTCACTGTTTTGCAACCTTTTCCTACAGTCATAGAATCGTTTAGGTTGAAAAAGACCTCTAAGATCACCAAATCCAACTGTTCCTTCTCCTTTTCCATTCTGAGCTTTGGTTTTGGACTATGGGATGAGAGACTTCCACAGAGCAGCTCATCCTGGAGAACAAATTTAGACAGGACTTAAATTCCACCCTTGACAGGGAGATGAGAGAGTGCCTCCAAAGTTTTTACTGCATCTTGGTCTTCCAAGGACAGGAGGCTGCTCTGTACCAAGATAAATTAAGACAAAGATGAAAATGAAACAGTAGCATGGCCCAAGGGCTGCAAGAACTTTAGCTATAAAGAGACAGTGGGTTGTTTTCTCTTCACCCTGGAATGAAATGTCTCCTTCTTACTACAGCAGGTTTGGAGTCATCCCAGGACCATTGATCCACCTCAAAGTCCATCATCCAGGCCTAACTCACCATTAGTGCATCTAACTCTGAATGATGCCAGGAACATTAAAGTTAATATTTTCTGGCATCTCATCAGGGAAAACAGAGCCTTTGGTGTGGTCCCTGGACAAGCCCACAAGACACACGGACACACCTCCTCCTTCCACAGTAAGGAAGCAAGGCTGGAAGAGTTGAGCTGATCCCAGCTGACCACACAGCTCATGTAGGTGCTGGCTTCCTACAGCAAGGTAGTCAGAGGCATCCTCAGATACAACTTGATGTCTTTAATGGATGAAGCGTTGTCCAGAAGCACCCTGCTTCGTGGATAGGAAAGGATTCTTTGTACAAGACTTTCTGCCAGACCACGCTGCCAGCCAGCAAAAACGAATCTGCTACCTGGAGGCTAAAAAATAAATTAAAATAAAATAGATGTCTTCCTTCTCACTGTGTTCAGAGCTTCCTTTTCCTTGTACGAGTGGGGAACTGGTCCAAAGCATCTTTGCAGGCTCCACATCATACCTGTTAGGAGATTATATGTATCACACTCTCTTTGAGCCCTCTCACCTTCTTGTCCCCGGTCCTAGCTGGAAGGTAGGACCATGGATAGACACTGAGTCTATCACAAGCCTCTCCTTTTAGCTTAATGAACACCCTTTGCTAAAACCCCCTTACAACCATCTCCCACCCCGAGAGAAATTAATATCCTCCTTCACCTTCATCCCAAAGGATGCACATGCTGAATTTTGACTCTCCTCCTCCAGAACCTTGCTGGTGCTCCCCACCATCAGCAAGACTTTCTTGGAGCAGCCCAAGGACCACTGGAGCCTGCAGGAACCTCACACAGACATGTTTCATATATTCCACTTGTGCGTGGGAGCCCAACTGCTGGCAGAGCAAAAGCAGCACTGCTTGAGGTATTTGAGCTGTTACCACACAACAGGATTAGTTTTAATCCAGCTGCCTAATGCACCAAGCTGTCAGCACAGCCCACATGTTACTGCCAGACAGCTTTATTTACAGTCTTTTGGGGACTGTGTGTGCATGGAGCAGGTAGCAAAAAGCTTAACCACAGCCAAAGCAGAGGGTTCAGGGGTTTTGAGGAAAGGCAAACATTTAAAAGCACTGAAAGTTGTACTGGGTGGCAACGTGGGGACAGAAAAAGTCAGTAAAAACTTTTAAAGAGATACTCAAATAGTACCTCCAAAACCAAGGGATCTAACTGTCAGTGCCAAGTACAGAGGCAAGTAAGAAATAGCAGGAAATATCTGAATTGCTTGAAGTGCTCACTTGGAGGGCAAGAACAGACTTTCAGAGATGGGCACCTGATGCATCAGAACACCCAGACAGGTCTGGTGGGCACCACAGACCCTCTCTGGCAAGTTTTGCATCTGAACCAAAACGACTGAATCATAGAATGGTGTGGGTTGGAAGGCACCCCAGGGCAGGGACACCTTCCACTAGACCAGGTTGCTCAGAGCCCCATCCAGCCTGGCTTTCAGCACTTCCAGGGATGGGGCATCCACAACTTCTCTGGGCAACCTGCTGCAGTGCTGAACTGGAAAAAAGCAAGTGAATAGTTGGAATCTGTCCCCAGTTTGCAGTGTCACACCAGTGGAATCACTGGTCTGTAGAGATACTGTTGCTGCAGCAGGGTAAACACTGCTGCTGCCATCAAAATCCAGGAGTTCCAAAGCTTTGCACCCCTGCTCAGAGCAAGGGACCTGACCACACATTCTACCATTTGAGGATGATCCTCAGTCCTTTCCTTACTTTTCCACCCCTGGTCTTAGGGGTGGAAAGGCCAAGCAGGCTGAGGACAGGACAGCCTCTCAGGTTAGAGCTATTTTCAGCTGTATTTCCTCAAGCATTAGCAGCCAGCTCCCTTGGCTGCTCCAGGACGTGGGAATATGTGTTATGGAAATTTTGTACAACATCACCACAGGGCCAAAAGCGGCCTACACAGGTCCTCAGTTAAACTCAGCAGCTGGCACAGAGCATATTCTCCTAGAGCTAAGTTTGACCAGCAGAGTTCAACAAGCCACTAAACAGACTTTAAAACCCTCCAAGCAACATGCCTTTCCATTTCCAGACTCTGAATGAGCACAAAGCATCAGGCTCAGCTAAGTGACCACAACCACAGTCCCACACAAGTCAACATCCAGATGGGCATCCAGAGAGGCACTGTCCAGTAAGAACACTCTCTTTTTATCCCCCTCATTTCTTAATGCTCCTCTAGAAAAATTTACTTGCACATTGCAAAAACTCTCTCTCAATGCAAATTCACAACATTTACTTACTTTAAAAAAATACTGGAGTATTTTTAAAGTAATGCTTGAGAGTTATTAGACAACTAAAACACCAGGACACTGCAGTCATCCAGAGGTTCCCTCTAGGAAGTTGCTCACTGCCATGGGAATGGGGGAAGGAGAAGGCTGGAACAGGTTGGAGGCAAGGCACAAAACTGAATCAGGCTTGATCTGCACACCCTGACTACAGCCAGCACCTCCCCTGCTCGGTCTGTATAGGCCCAGCAGCACCTCCAAGACCTCTGGTATCCACTTCTCACGTCCTTTGAAGCTTAAACTCTGCTTTGTTCTCCTCCCTGCAGAGGTTCTCTACAGGAAGAGCACCTACAGCCATGACCTGCTACAGCAATAGTGCACAGAGTATTTGTGGAGTTCCACAGAATCATCACAGAATGGTCTGGGTTGGAAAGAACCTTAAAAATATCATCCAGTTCCAACCCCCCTGCCATGGGCAGGGACACCTCCCACTAGACCAGGTTGCTCAGAGCCCCATCCAACCTGGCCTTGAATACTTCCAGGGATGGGACTTTGTAGCTTTGAGTATATGCAAGGCAACCATTTCCCAAAGCTCACTTGTACCAAGAATACACCTCTCCAGTCTTTGATCTTAGGAGCCAAGCAACCTTAGAAGAGGCAGCACCTTTTAAAATGAAATTTCCTGTGCTGAGAAGCAGCTCAGAGAGTAATGAAGAGCTTTTGGGCAAAGATGGAAGAACACAAACATACAGGAGCCTTTGACTCTGCACTAGCTATAAAACAGGTCATTCCTGGTTGCAGCAGTGTTTGGCCACGAGCTCGAGCACAAGAGAGGTTGATCTCACAATGACTGTTTCTGGGCTTTTAGAAATATGGAAGTAATTGATTTTTCTAAACAATTCTGGGCAGCTGGATGCTTGAAATAGCAGTGTGGATTTGGGTGCTTTCCCTCCCCAGTTTTTTTTTTTTTTGCTTCTCCATTAAGCTCTTGCAGTCACACAGGGAGAACCTCCAGGGGCTGTGGAGGCAAGGGTACCAACCAAACAGAGCAGGAGGGGCTGCTGGAGCCCAAACCTCAGGATATCTGCAGTGGTCTGCATCAGCTGCAGGGATGCAGCCACAAGCTGGAAAGATGGAGCTACAACAGATTTTTTTTTGCTCCAAGCTGATGCAGGAAGATGGGTCCTGGCTGTACCGGCCAAAGACACAACCTTTCTCTCCTGATGTTTAGAGCAATGGCACTGACTGCTGTTTGCCACACGGATTTGGTGCTTCCCTGGCTTTTCTGCCCTTCCTCCTCTGCAGGACTGCAAGAGACATTTTTGCTTCTCAGGGGAACTGAGGAAGCAACGTCGAGTCTGGTACAGCAATTAGGCCAGAAAATGAATCATGTTCCTGGAGCCTGAATCAAAGTGTACAAAGTTTACAAGCATCTTCCAAACTGGTTTGGAAGTTACTTAACACCAGAGATGAGAATAGCAGTGTTCTCCATCCCCAGCCCTGCAACAGGATTGCCCTGGACATGCCACTTGGCTCCTACCTAACTTTTCCATTGTGGTCACTCTGGACAGAGACCTGCACCAAAAACTCCATTTGGTGGATGAGACATTTAATCCCCCACTTCAAGAAACAAATTCAAGCAACAGCAGAAACTTATTTTCTACTAATGAAAGCAAGATTTTTCTCAGAGGAATGAGCAGTTTCTGTAGTCTAAGCCAGCCCTAATGAGGGGCCAGCTGCAGCTCAACAGAAGTTCATCACTGCTCTGTCAATACACTTTTAATGTTTCCTTGCTGCTGCTCAACTGCAGACGTGGCACGTGGAGCTCGAGCTGTGCCCTGGGATGGCTGTGGTTGGGTTTCCAGCCCTTGTTGCTCAAAAGGGGGAAAATGCCAGTCCCTGAACCAAGAATATCTGGTTCCTTCTGCTGCCTCATTTAAGTGACTTTATTATAAGGATGAGCCATTAGGGAAAATAAAAAAAGACAGTCCCCAGCAAATGCCTGCTGTCAGGATGCTGAACCTGCTCTGGAAATCAATGAAGCATTTAAAGCCACTCTCAGGTTTGAGGAGAACTGGCCCTTCCACATCCCATCATTTCAATTCATCTGTTGTCATCTCATTCCCAATCTGTAGCTGCTTCTGCTACCTCACAAACCCAACCATTCCCTTCACCCTCTGCCATGATCCATTTACATGTGCTGACTGTGAGCCTAAATTAACAAGTCAGTAGGGCCTCCAAGCTAATCCTAGTTTGATCCAAGTTTCACCAGCTCAGTTATCCGACCATGTACTAAAAACACAAAGGAATAAGACTAACTTCAGAACAGACTCAATTATTAAGGTGAGAATGCAATTTGTATGAATAAGATGTATTTTCTCATGTAAGACTGAATTCATTTGTATATTAGACTTAATGTAAAACAGTTACAAAGGGTTAATTCTTCCCTTTCCTGAAGCCAGAAAAGCTACGCCTTCCTGGAAGCTGGCTCTGCTCTTTCAGAAGGGAACTGCTACCCTCTAGTGGGGCTGACTGAGAGGAGCTTTTCTGATACTTCTCCATCTCGAGGCAGGAATTTAAGAAGAGAGAGGCCAGACTTGGGAACTCAGTTTTGGGGCCACACTGTGCCTGGCTGATGCCTATTACAGCTCAAGGGAAATGCAAGGACAACTCCACGTTTTGAAAGGAGAGGCAGGGGAAAAACCCATGAAAGAATCCCACAAAAGTCACCACCACTACCCCCAAACATCTTAATTTATCCTATGCATGTCCTGGGATATATTATCCACTCAAGGAAACATTCAGCCTTTCACCACCAACCTGCTACACTCAAAAGTGTGCTCGGCAAGGCAAGAGTTACCCATGATCTAATGATGTCCCAGCATTTAACACCACACTCTAGGAGCTCCTTGGAGAAGGGGTAACAGAAGGCTCACATGTTTTAGCCCCAAAATGTAGTTCCTGCCATTTTCTTCTCCCCATTCCCAGCTGGGAACACAACCCAGCCACCTTTGTGTGGAGCAGCTGACACCTACCATACTCTCCAAAGACCAAGTAGGTGTATTTCTTGTTCTGCACGATCCAGGAGACAACTTTCACACCCAGCCAGATCAGCAGCATCCCCAGTGTGGCATCAAGGATGAAATTAATAAGGTAGCTAAAAGCAGAAGGAAATTCAGGTTTCAGTTGTGTTCTTAAGTCTTATTCAAAATATTTAATTTCAATATGGGAATCAATAAAAACCCCCAAGAGTTTCAATAACTGCACTTAACTGTCCAACCTTCCTTCCTTTCTCTGTTATTGGATTTTTCCTATAGCCTTACCAGCAATTTTTTAGTTTAAAAGCCTGTTTAGGAGGGAAGGCAGCAGGCTCCATCAGCTCTCTGGCATTCCTCATTTATTCATATAGCATTAAATACTTCCTGAGCTAGACCTGCTTAAAAGTTACCCTCAAAATACGACGCTACCCATTTGCAGCATCTTTTTTTTCTTATTAGGACAAAACCCCAAGCTTCAGGGGAAACAAAACTGTTCTGGAATGTCATACAAGAAAATGGCAGCTTTTTGGACACCACAGCTGCTCTACAAATAGGGCAGCAGAAGAGGCAAAATGTCCATTTTACTGAGCAGCTGCAAGAGGCTCCTACAAGCAGAGACACAGACAGAGGCAGGTTTTGGGAGAGGTGATGAGCCCTGGCTCAGCAGCAGCCACCCTGAGGTTCCCAAAAGCCTTGAGTTCAGGGTCCCCACTGCAGATCCAGGGGCTGAACCCATCCCTACCAGGATATTTGGGCTTGACAGGTTTGCTTGGCAGCTTTGGTTGTTTAAGTGACGCTGGACAGAGCACCAGAGGCAGGAGAGCCACATGGACCTTCTGGGGATTTGCAGGGTTCAAGATCTAATCCAGAGCTTGGTATTTTAATGAACACCAGAGGAAAAAAGAAAAAAACAGATCTGAGGCTAATGTTTTTTTGTGCAGTTTTCCATTATTGCAATATTTTCTGCCAGATTTCTGCAGCATGAAGAAAATGCCAAGCACAGAGCTACAGGAATGAACATTTCCTTTTCCAGAACTCAATACTGCCTCTGAATCAAGAAACTGAAAACAACAATCTGCTTTTGATATCCACTTTGAGTGCACAACATTAAGTTTTCCTACATCCAAAGGCTCAGACTAGCTTTTTACAGTTTCCAGCTGCTGAAATCAGAGTATTCAATACAAACATGAGGCTCTGGTGGTTTATACTGGGCAGGACATGTAGTGTATGAGCCTCAAAGCCCAGGGACAGGGCTGGAGGCTTTTAAGCTGCCTGGTTCAGGATGACAAGTCAGGCAGCACAGGGAAACATAAAACACACATTAAAAATAAACAACACACCCAAAGGGCACAGCATAAGCATGAAAGGGTTTCTTTTAAAAGTGTCTGTTTAAAAAAAACAACAATACATCATTTTAGAGGTTTTATGTAGCCCCAGCCAAACTTGTGTCTGCTTAAAGAAACACATCAAGGTGCAGCACTTTAATACATAAAAAGGAGACAGACCAGAAGGTTTTCAGCAGCATTTTGAAGCCTAGAGGAGTTTCTCAAAATGAGATGAGGTTAAATCTGAAACAAAATTTATAGCTGCAAAGTGGCTGAAGTAAAGGTGACACTTCTACTTTAAGTCTGAAGTCTGGCTTAGAAATCCCCCAAGCAGGACCAGCAGACTGCAAAACAGACAACTCAGACCCCAAAAATAAGCTCAGCAGGGTTTATCCCAAGGTTTTCACCGTGTATGATCCTTCCCAACATGCTGCTTCTTCCTTTGACAGATGTAGGGCATGAATGCAAGTGCCCTGTGTACTTACAGAGAGCAAGGGTCCTCTTCAGTGAGATCTGACAGGAAAACATTGGCAAAGTGGATGAAGAGGGCACCTATTGCTTGCTTGGAGGTATCATAAAACCTAGAGAAAACAAAAAGGCAAAGAGATCTGTCCCCTGAAGCACCAGCAGCAGAGCAGTCACACAGTGAAGGGCCCACATGGATCTGCTTTCCTCCAGGATACATTCCTGATGCCCAAGAGGTTATATGTGCTGTAAAAACAGCTGTTTGGCCAACTCCAAACACTTAAAAAATAAATCCCACTTCAGCACACAGCAGTTCAGCCTTGCAGACCTGCTGCTGAGCTTTACCCTGCAGCAAAGGGCAGTTCACCCTCCAGCTCAGCCTCAGCTTTTCCAGCCAGCAGTAGGTGCAGGGAAGGCGTTCAGCTACTTACAAGTTTTGCACCTGTACACAGAGAACTGGATTGAATTCTGAAATTATTTTAGATACAGAACCAAACCGAGGTGACTGGCAGGTTTCTCATCACATTGGCTGGTAGCTCCTGCTGCCAAGCCAGCCTGACCATGTGCTGATCCCACCCACACCTCTCAGCAGCCCCTAAATCCTGCGATACAGAGGTGCTTTGTAGAGGTGTCTGAAGCCAACAGCAATTCCCAGCTACCTCACATCAGCACATAGCCAAACCTGCTGCTGGTCTATGTCTGAGCTGGGTCAGGGGACACCAAAGGGATTAACTGAATTTAAGAACAAAATTTGACCCTGTCTGGGAGACAGCCCAGGTGCAGGTGTGTCAGCAGACTGGAGGGGACCATAACCCTTGGTTCAGTCACCTACAGTAAAACAAGCTTTTCTGAAACAGCTGGGCAGGGAATTTTATTTCTAGGGAGCACCAGCTACTTTATGGAGATTTCCTTGGGAAGCAGCAGCAGAACATTTCATTTTACGACTAAGTGTAGAGCAGGCCTAGAAGATTGTTAATCTAAGAGAAAATAATATTATATACATGGTCTTTTCAAGCTTCAAATGAAAAATCTCACCATATCCTCCAGGGACGCCTCTCTGCCTTTGGTTCCTTAAATCGTTTTACTGCAAAGAGAATTAGAGAGGTTCCATTAACCAGCAGAGCTGAGCTGATACACATGTGCAACCTGCACCCACCTTCACTACAACAGCAGTCAAAAAAAATCCTAAAGGACCCTCAGGATTTGCCAGTCTGAAGCTGAGAAAAGCCAAAGGACCTTCCCAGGGTAGTGGGGGAATCACTGTCCCTGCAAGTGCTCGAAAGGAGATGTGGTGCTCAGAGACATGGTTCAGTGGTGGACCTGGCAGTGCTGGGTTAAAGGGTGGACTCAACCTTGGAGGGCTCTTCCAACCTTAATGATTCCATTCTGTGACTTGATGCAAACTAACCAGAGGCAAGACATGCACCCACGGGTCAGGAGGATGAACAGCAGAGGTGTTTGAAGATCAGTGTGTGCTTCTGGCATCCCTCAGCAACAGCACTCCCATGCCATGGGCAATGACCTAAGGGAAACTAGAGAGGGTTCACCACTACCTACCAGCCCTAATAATTTTTCCAGGCAACTTGAAGTCATGATAGTGATAGTGAAATGACATAGCCCAAAAATCTGGTAAGGTTTTGAGTCTCAGCAGTGCACTAAGGCAATCTCTTCCTTGCAGTTAACAGGACCAGAGGATCTCTGAGGAAGCAGAACCTCCCACACATCTCCAGCATGAAGTGCCAGCCCCCAAAACCTGTGAGCCTGCATGGTTCCAAGCTTGTGCCAGCTAATAGTAAAATAATACTTCAATTACACAATATTTTGCATGCCCACTGGCTACCACTGTGGAGCAGCAGTCTGAGACACATGGCTCCAGTACCACCAACCACAGGCTCTGAATGAGATATCTGAAGTAACTCTTCCTTGAAAAAACACAAGGTCAGGTTACTGCTCTGTTCACTCCAGCTGTATTGGAGCACTCAAGCTGCTGGCTGAAGCCACACCACCTGCCCCAAGGGACAGCCTGGGCTCATTCCCCTGGGAAATGCCTTCCTGGTTCAGTCTGGGAGGATGCAGGGACTTCCTTGACAGGAGCCTTGACATTTCAAAAGGGCAGCTTTGTACTACCTTTCCTGGCAAGGTGGCAGGGTAATATACAAAAAGATAATAGTAATAGGACAATGGGGAACTGTTTTAAACTAAAAGAAGAGATATTTAGACTAGATATTAGGAAAAAGTTCTGTACTGTGAGGGCGATGAGGCACTGGCACAGGTTGCCCAGGGAAGCTGTATCTGCCCCATCCCTGGAAGTGTTCAAGGCCAGGTTGGACAGGGCTTGGAACAATCTGAATTAGTTGAAGGTGTCCCTGCCCATGGCAGGGGGTTGGAACAAAATGATCTTTAAGGTCCCTTCCAAATCAAACCATTCCATGATTCTACAATCTCCCTAACGCCAGCATTTCAGTCAAGCACATGCAGAGGTTTTGGTGCCACTCTCAAATCCACAGAAAACCAGCTTTCCAATGACCTGATCAGTTATCGCCATTAATGAGTAACAAAGCATCAATTAAGTTATACCAGGCATTGCTGCAGCAATCTGTGTCCTACCCCTGTCCAGAAAAAAAAGCCTGTTTTCCCTCATCCAACTGAATCCTACCACAAGATATCCCTGCAGCAATGACTTCCATCAGTGCAGACAAGGTCTACCATCTCCAATGCCCTTCAAAAGGCCACTCGCATTTCATCTACCCACAAGCATGAGACCCATGCACCAACCAAGCTGTTTGAAGCACTTAAACCAACCCTCAGCTCACAGGCAAAGACCATCATGCTGCAGAGTAGGTGTTGGAAGGGTCTTCAGACCACCAGCTGACCACTAACCTGGCCACGAGAGCACCAGGGATGATTTTCATTATTTTCTTAATGAGAAGTGACATGTTATGTACCCACAGCCACTCAGGCTCAAAATACAGTAATTCAGTGTGATAAGATGACAAGTAAGAGGTAAGAAGTTAATGGTGTGGTGCCTTGTTGAACACAGCTTGTCATGCCTCATTAGATTTAAGAGAGTTATCTGAGACTGTGTAATTATCAGAGACAGTAAAACTGTTGTATTAAAGATAAAAGCTAGTATTATAGAGAAATAATTAACTGCTTAATAGGGCATTTACTGTGCAGAGCTGCAGCAGGCTGTCTCCAAATTAAACCAGAAATCCAGCCAAGATTACCGGAGCTTAACAGGGAGCAGAGTCATTTGGTAGCTGTGACCCAGTGTTTAGGGGTGATGTTAAATCCACACTAAAGCAGCATCAGGTCTTAGAAAACTCAAGGAGATGAGGGGGCACAGAAAGGTTCTGGAGCAACAGGCTGAGCAGTGACTGCAAGGCATCACACTCCTCTTCCAAGGCCTGCAGGGAGCCAAGCCACGGCAGGCACAGACACAGGCTCAGCTGCCTGACACTGGAAAAAGGCTGAAGTTTCCTTTACCCTTCAAAAACATGTCTCTACTCACTGGGGTCAACTCAGTTTTCCACCAGCTGTAGGCACGGGTTTGCTACCACAGCTCAGATAAAATAAACCTTAAGGGTGGATTGATCTAAAAAAAAAAATTGTGCCCACATCAAGCAAGCAAGATATATGTGATATTTAAATTCTAGCACTCACAACCAACTAAAATTTTTAAAACACTTTAAACCAATTAAAAATTGAGTTTAGTGCACACAGAGCTATACAGGATGGGAGAGAACCCCCTCTCAATTCGACTGAAAATGAGAATAGTGTGTACTCCAGAAGACAGGAGGAATTTGTCTTTCCAACAGTGCTCCCAGCAACAGCATAGATTATTTTAACTCTGCTTCCCTTCTCAGCTTTGTCCATGTGCAAAGCAAGCTGGCTCATGCAAGGAAGCAACATTACTGCACATCCTGGGAAGAAATTCTTCATTATGAGGGTGATGAGGCCCTGGCACAGGTTGCCCAGAGAAGCTGTGGATGCCCCATCCCTGGAGGTGCTGAAAGCCAGGTTGGATGGGACTGAGCAACCTGGTCTAGCAGAAGGTGTCCCTTCCCATGGCAGTAAGGTTAGAAATGGATGACTTTTAAGGTCCCTTCCAACCATTCTGTGATTCCAAAATTCTCTAAGAGTCAGGAGAAGAGGATCTAGGTCTATCCCATAGAACAGAAGCCACTTAGACGTTAAACAGCTGCCATCACCACTGAGATGAAAGCCTGCTTTCTTGAGGGTCTGTCCTCACAAGTTACCACTCCACCCCTCCTCGGCTCCAGTCACTGCAGACAAAAAGCTGTGAAGTTGAACCAAAAGGGAAGGAAGATGAGTGACAATTTGAGAGACATACCCTGCCCACAGCTGAGAAAGGGTAGAGCAGGAAACAAAATACTCCCCAGCCCTTCCTCTTCAGTCAAGGACAATAAAGATCATACAGGCTTGAAGTCCCCTCAGAACCACCAGGCTGGGTGGAAGGTGACAACTCAGTAAGAACCAGTGAAATGTCAAAAAAATTTGGGAGGAGTCTCCAATATAGATCTGTAAACAGTTAGAAAACTAGAAGATAAAAGCTCAGTTACAGCTATTCTCACTCGTTTTCCAGGGTAATATAGAGGTAAACATTTATTATGGTGTTCTCTAGATGCAGTAGAAAGGGAACAGAGAGCTTTGCCTGCCCCAGACACATAAAACTACCCTGAAGTTGCCTGAGTTTGCAGCAATCAATGTCCCACAGTTTACTTTTGGTTTTAAACACAAATTCTCCAATTATAACTAAGACAAGGACACCAACAACCATCTGATTTCCTTGTGCTGTTCCTCACCTCATTCATGGTGGAGCATCACCCCTGCATCCCCCACTGACCCCACACTGCATTCAGGGAGACCTGCTGCTGATTTGTGCATCAGCACAGGTGCCTTTTATCCCTATTGGAAATAAAAACCCTAATTTAGGCAGTTAACTGCAGAATCAACCAGCTGCAGATTAGCAAAACAGGCTACCAAGTCGGGTTTCTACAAAATTATAAGGGAAAACTTACTTCCTTAGGAGGTGGTTAGACATGCTTGGCTGAGAGTCAGACCACCTCCTTGGTAAATCTTACTGCAATCAACCACAGGATTCAAAAGTTGAGGTTTGGAAGGGAGATGTTGACTCAACAGACCAAGCTTTTGGGATCTGATTTACAGGGATGCAGGCCTGACCCCACAAAGCTCAGCAACAGGCCCCAGGGGATGGATACCAAAAGTGAACTTGATACTAGAAGTAGTTAGAAGCATTAAGAGACTTAAACTGTGAAAGATCCAACAAAAATAAAGGCTGAAATGCCCAGAAGAGGCATTTAAGATGCTTTAAGACAGGGATTAGCTAAATTGCCTGTTGTAAAGCCCACGTCCAGGGCCACATCCCACTAGCAAGAGGGTCAGGACTTTATTTCTGGCCTGTGCAGAAGAGTACTCGGAGCTACTGTACCAAGGAGGAAACAGAAGCTCTTCCCCTGCCCCACCTCCGTGTTATTTATAGGCAGTACAGTCTCCAACAACACATTTTAACCCATTTTGCAGGACACACCCTTTCCCAGGCTTTTTCCAACCCCAGGCAGGAAAGAAGCCAACATGCAGGATGCAGAGCCAAAACCCTGGGGTCTGCACTATTCTTAGGTTGAGCCTGCAGCTCCTCAGACAGCTCCACACAAGACACAATGGGAGGAAGCAGCAGCCACTGTTTGCTGAGAGCAGCCAAGGTGCTGCTGCCCAGATAAGTGCGAAACAGGCACTCTCCCATCAGTTCAGGGAGCAGCAAAAGTCCTGGTTCTCCTCCCCAAAACACCTCTCAGTGGTTTAAGGAGACCAACTGCTACTGACTTACATCCCCTGATCTGCACAAGGTGTATTCAGTCATTCCCTCCCAAATACCCTTGTACCAGTGCTACAAGAACATAAGAACCTGTAGCAAAACTGGCAGAGGGGATACTCTTAGGAAGGAATAGAAATGGAGGTTACGTTTCACGGAATCATCAAATGGTTGGGATTGGAAGGGTCCTTAAAGACCATCTAGTTCCAACCACACCTGCCATGGGCAGGGACACCTTCCACTAGAGCAGGTTGCTCAGAAGCCTCAGCTGGAACATTCATTCTTCTGGAGAGTCCAACTGTCCAAACGAAGGCCACAGAGCACTTTGGCGTGGTTCTCAGTTTTAAGTTCTACCCTTTGTGCCTTATTTCTGTGCAGATCTTTAGAGCTGTCATTACAACCAGTTGCCAGGTGTCACAAACCAAAGCTGTGAGATAACAAGCATTAGTCATGCTTTGCAGACTTATTATTATTACTAACAGAGCATGTTATTTGATGACACAATAGATCTTGTAGGAGACCTGGACTGGGGATGGAGTCCAAATCAAATGCAGAATGCCCTGGGGGAGGCAGTAGTGACTCTCTTCTTTAAAGTACCACTATATTTCAAATCAGTCCCTTGAAAAATGGAGTTAAGACAAGGAAAGAATAAAGTTAAGACCAGAAGATCCAAGACCATTACAAGAAAACACCTGAAGAAGGAAGTGATGCAACTGGACAGTTAGTTAACATAGAACCACGGATGGTTTGGGTTGGAAGGGACCTAGCTTCAACTCCCTTTTAATGTTCAAGATAGCATTTTATCCAACTCCAGCTTTAATCACGAAAATCTACCTGCCATACAGTTTTCTGACAAATCCCGTTAAAAAAAACAGCTGGAAATTTAACAGACTCTTTAAAGCTTTACTTGCTACATCTCCTAGCTACAGAAGACTAGTTTCCCTGTAAAGTTCTTTTGTAGAGTTAAGTCACCCAACAACATCAACTGCTCACCACACGTTGCAGAACCGACTTAGCAAGGTGCTCCACTGCCCATGGATTAGAGGGAACTTCTCACACAGCTCCACTCTGCCAGCTCATTTCTCAGCTCACCCAACCCACTTGTTCCTTCTGAAACCAGGAACCTCCCAGCCCCTGCTCAGCCACAGGGTTTAGCTGTTCAAAAGGTGACGGCCAGGAAGGGGTCAGTGTAATCAGCAGCTGAAATTCAAAAGCCCTGTGGAAAGCTGTGTGCAGCTTAATGAAGCACACTGAGGGCTGCACAGACCTTCCAGCCTACAAAGCACAACACGTGTTTTCAAGCTCAGCCAGTTTTCAGATGTACTGAAGCAGAAGAAAAACGTACTGAGAGTCCTGCCATGTGCAGCTTGGTGCTTAACCCACAAACCTACATGTAAATTGGCTACTACAGGCAGCAAAGCTCTGCCAGAGACACAGTTAACATCTGGGGTTTTGCTCTTCCCAAGAGGGAAAAGCACTTACAGGGGTGAAGCTGGAATTTAAATACACATGTGTGAGAATAACCAAAATCACACACAATTACATGTTTGTGTGAGAGGAAGCAAAGTCAGCAGAGCCTGTCTTGGGCACAACAAGCCTGTAGTGCTGTTGTGTCCTGAGCAGATTTATTTCAAAACAGAATGGGAGTCTGGACAGATTATCATTTATTTCTTCTCTTTCCTGACACGGGCTTACACTTCCACCCACTGTTATGAGATATTTTTAGTGTAAAATCAAAACACAAACCAGAAAGCACTCAGGATACTTTTGAAGCACAGAAACAGTGCAGCAATTCAAGCTATGTGCAACAACAAGCCTGAACTTAGCACTGGGGCAGGATCACAGAATGGTTTGTGTTGGAAGGGTCCTTTAAAGGTCATCTAGTCCAACCCCCCCTGCCATGGGCAGATACACTTTCCACTACATCAAATCGCTCAGAGCCCCATCCAACCTGACCATGTGAATGTTTCCAGGGATGGGGCGTCCACCACCTCACTGGGCAACCTGTTTCTGTGTTTCAGCACTCCCACTGTAAAAAAATTCCTACTATATTTACTCTAATCTTCCAGTTTAAAATCATTACCCCTCGTCTTATCACTACAGGGCCTACTAAAAAGTCCCAAGAGGTGACTTAAGAATCTGGTAGAAATGAGTACCACAGCTTCCACTCAAATTTCAGACAATCCCATACCCAAGGATGCTGTCTCCCATTTTCACTAACCAATTGCCCATCATACAGGAGAAAAATGCACTGTAAGGTTAGTTGGTCAGTCCACAGAGACCAGGGAAACACATACCACAGAGAAAGGGGATACTTCTGATATTCTTTAACAACTGTTTTCTACCACTCCTCCTTTCACAGGAAGTCTGGCAAACTGCTGTTCTGTGGTCTTGTCTCAGGACAAGGTACTTGGATAAAACACCATCCAGGTGTTAACAGAGCATCTCCATCAGCAAGTCCTGCCTGAGGGGTCAGCACCAGGGTCCTCCCTACTGCCAACAGCTCTGCCTGTTTAGACTAAGAGTTTACCCAGCAATGATGTGCAGGAGGAGATAGAGAGACATTGCTGTCATATGAGGCAGGATCAAGAAATTTTCAAAGGACAAGCTGAAATTCAAATTTCGCTGTGAGAAGTGGACTGTTGAGCTCAGTACAGTGCAGCTCTCCTTGCCTGGCAGCATAAACACTCTCCCAGAACTAAGTCTATTTTCACGCCTACAGCACAAGTTCTACTAAACCTCATTCTGGAGCTCAGAGGGTTGCCAAGACAGTTTCAGGAAGACAGATATTTGGAAGAAAAATAAATGTTCTTACATGTCCTGCACGCTGTTTGTGGTGGGGTAGAAAGTAAGTATACCAGCTCCAAAGAAAACTTTTTCCATTCACAATAGAATTGTAAATTGGAATTCCCAAAATCTGTTAATTGTGTACTCCACTTAATTCACAAAAAAGGCTATAATTTGTGCAGAATATCTCTCCTCATTTCAAAGGATTTTGCTGTCCAGTGTGCAAACCTGGACAACTTTTGCTAGTGTACAGCCCCTTCCTAAATAAAATTTTAAACAAACAGCAGCAACTGTAGGAACTCAGCCCTCAAAAATCACACCCAGCCTCTGCAGCTGAGGTAGCTGCAATGCTGCTTCTTCCACTCAGCTGAGCGATGCTCGTGGCAAAGCATTACAAACTACTTCAGATGGGATTGCACAACTATCCACACTCCTCAGGGTCATGACCTCCCCAAGGGGAAGCTCTTGCACAGGAATCCAGATTGCCACAACTGTGCAGCTGCTAAACTTCACTGCCTCTGCTTTCAAGTGTTGGTGTCTCAGTCCTCCCAGCAAGTGTTCTTACAGCCAAAGGGCCTCCAAAGCCACCCCAGGCAGGTGGGAAGGGTAACACCTCATTGCCATTTGATTACCAAATTCAGCAAAGCTGCAACCAGAGCAAGCCTTGGACCACACTGGAATTAGGCTTGACTATAACCTTAAAGACCTTCTTGTTGGAAAAGCAAGAGTGTGTTTGTAGGCTGAAATGAACTCTGTCATCACTACTGCTCTTGGTAGTTGACAGACTGATATCAACCTACTAAATAGCTTTCCTGACTCCCTAGGATTTATTTCTGGGTTCTGTTTTTACCACATAGAGGACCCATTTCACATAGCCCACTGCAACCACCCCACTCGTCCCATTCAATCACTCAAGTCTAACTTCCTCCTTTGTTAGGTTTTCCTATCAGGTTGGCAGGAGAAAAACCTGTCCACAGCTCCAAGAAACAAATTCAAGGACATAAACTCTTCTGGCAAAAAACATAAAAATTTGCCCTTCCTGCAATGGCCATGCTTGGGACCCACATCATGAGTACTCTGAGCACACTCCCTGCACAAACACCTGCAAAACTTCGCAGAGCACCACATTTATTTTTAGTCTGAGTTTTTCTAGGTGTTTCCAAGTGCTCTGAACAGTAGCCACAGCATTTGGAAGTCTTATTTATTCAAATTCAGGTCCTCCTATAGCTGAGCTGCTGCTTTAACACAGAAGGAATGGAAAAGGCACTGGCTTGGGTTTGGACAGGAATTTCATAGCATGATTTGCCTCGGAAGGGACTTTGAAGACCATCTAATTCCAACCTTCCACTAGTCCAGGTTGCTCCAAGCCCCATCCTACCTGGCCTTAAACACTTCCAGGGATGGGGCAGCCACAGCTTCTCTGGGCAACCTGTTCCAATGCCTTCCCACCCTCACTGACTTTGTTTCCACTCACTGATCTGTAGGTGTGAGCAAACTGGCCGGTAACATGCCAGTAAAGAAGAAATCAGTCATAAAGACAACAGAAACACACACCCAGGAATGCCACAGTACTGAAGGAAGCAGTATCAAAGAAGGGCTGACCCCAGTGACAGCAGCATCCCAAGTTCTGGATGATGCAGTCATCCAGCTGGGACTGCCTGACTTGATGCTGGGCTGGATGTAGCGGAGATGCAATCGAGTTCCCAGGAACCCTTTTACTCGGCTCAAGATGCTTCTATACCTCCCAAAGACTGGAGCCTTCTCCTTCCCAGAAGGCTGCCAACTGACAGAGCCACAGGAATAGCCCAAAAGCTGCAAGTTGTTGCCCAACATAAAGCCATTGGGAAGCCCAGTACAACCATCATGGGTTAGGAGTCAGCACAGAAACAGCCCAAGACTAGATCCAAGAAAGCCTCCGGCTGGGAGTGTGTGACAGGGGCACAGATAAGACCCAGCTGGGGTGGATTAGGGACCACCAACCCAGCTGCAGCCAGAGGAGGTGCTGTGGTTGGGATCCCAGCGTTGTAAACACATCTGCTTTTGGGGTCCCAGCCAGCAGTTCCTCCACAGCTTTAGTCACTGAGCTGATTCACAAGAAAACCGCAGAATCAGCTTTCGGTTTCTCCTCATTAACCAAGATGTTGTTAATGTTCAAGGAAATATCAGCCCTTGCACCAGGGGGAAGACACCAGTTAGCCCAGGGTTGATGATTTGCTAGAAGGGGTTATGGAGCCTCACCCACAGAGGTATTTTGACATGATTTACCAGTGTCCTTGATTTTATGAGACACCCCATAGAGTTTACAGGACAATTAACTCATATGCACATATCACCAAGGGGAACAGGAACAGAAAAAGAGATCAATCTGTTCTTACTGTCAATATTTGGTGAAACACAAGCAGTGACATGTTGCAACTGGGCTTCTCCAGCTGGAAAACGGTATCAGTTATCGCTGGGAAGAACATGTTGCAGTTTTCTCTGGCAGCCCGGCGTTAACCGCAGCGCTGGAGCCTTTGAAAGTGGTTTCCAGAAGGCAGAGAAGGGCAAGAGAACCTCAAAATCTGCAGCTACTTAGCCAGAAAAGTTGAAAGTTTCAGTTCCCTGTCACCACAGGCTTTCAAACAAGAAAAACAGATCGAGTTCTGGCGTGTTTTTCAACTTGTGTTAAACCACTTAACCCTTAGAAGTAGCAACACACACATTGCTCTGAGCAAAACGCAGCTGCAGCACAAAACAAGAATAAATTTTCTCGGCTCTTTCAGCATTAATGTTCCCCCCCTTTTCACAGGATCACAGAATCACTGAGGTTGGAAAAGACCTCCACGATCATCGAGTCCAATCATTAACCCAGCACTGCTAAGTCCACCAGTGAACCACATATCCCCAAGTGCCACATCTACATGCCTTTTAAATCTCTCCAGGGACGGTGACTCCCCCACCGCCCTGGGCAGCCTGTTCCACCTCCCCTTTCGGGGAAGAAGTTTTTCCTAACATCCAACTTAAATCTTCTCTAGTGCAACTGGAGGCCGTTCCCTCTTGCTCCTGGAAATCACAACCCGCGTGATTTTTCTCCCTCCTCAGCTGTTTTCTCTCACTACCCCGCTTCGCAGCAACCAGCAAAACACGTTCTCTCCGTAAACTCCTTCCCCAGCCTCTCAAACCCGGAAACTTTGCAGCTGAAGCAAAACTCAACAAAACAGCATCGCAACGCAATTAAATCGCCCTCACCCAGCAGCGCCGTACGGGACACCCGCCCCGTTTTTGTCAGCCCCTCCCCAGCAACTCCCGCGGTTACACCAATAGTTTTTACCCTTCATTAAAATTTTCTAAGTGACTGAGCACTGGCTCGCACAAGCGCGGCCAATTTTAGCAGATTATCGCCGCACGCTCGCGGTGCTTCATTACCATCAGATTAGGGCTGGGGACGGGAGTTTTGTTAAGACGGAGCATCTGGCGCTGCAACTGCCGGCTCGGGAACATCCACCCGCAATCCCACGGGGAGCTAAAACACAAAACTTGGGTGTTTTTAAGCGAACGGGCGCCCACTCCCTGAGCATCGCCGAGGCACCGCGGGTCCCCCCCGGTTCCCCCGCGGGCAGGGGGTGCCCCCGAGCCCCCCGGTACTCACGCATGAGGGTGCTGAAGGCGCAGAGAGCCAGCAGCGCCTGCAGCAGCACCCCGAAGCGCCCCAGCAGAGCCCCGCTGCCGCAGCCGTGCGCCGGGCGGGGGGCGGCCATGGCACGGCGGGGTGGGATGGAGCGGGATGGG
This sequence comes from Lepidothrix coronata, assembly GCF_001604755.1. Taxonomy (NCBI): domain Eukaryota; kingdom Metazoa; phylum Chordata; class Aves; order Passeriformes; family Pipridae; genus Lepidothrix; species Lepidothrix coronata. Next base: position 5,411,330 of record NW_016690200.1, read on the forward strand.
GGGGAATGGGATGGGATGGAGCGGAGCAGAGCGGAATTGTCCTAACTCCGGCCCCGCCGCGCACAAAGGCAGCCCCGAGCCGCCCCCGCCCCCTGGACCGCCCCGTCGGCAGCACTCGGGGCGGGGCAGGGAGGGGAACGGGAATGGGGAGGGGAGGGGTTGGGATGGGAGCGAGGAGAGAGTTGGGGACCGTGGCGAGGAGAGAGTTAGGGACGGTGGCGGAGTTGGAGAGGGGACGGGGACAAGGACGAGATGGGGTTGAAGATGGAAATGGGAACGAGCATGAATACAGGGATAAGGATGGGGATGTTGAAGGGGTTGGAGGCGGGGATGTAATGGGGACAGAGATGGAGCCAGGGATGGGGATGAGGATGGAGAAGAAGACAGATGGAGATGGGGTTGGGGATGGAGACGGGAACTGGTATCAAGATGCGGATAAGGATGGATATGTGGAAGGGTTGGAGATGAGGATGCAGTGGGGAGAGAGATGGAGACAGAGACGGGGATGGGAATGAGGATGAAGATGGAGAAAGAGATGGGGATGGGAATAGAAAGGGGGATGGAGACAGGAATGGGGTTGAAGATGAGGATAAGGATGTGGACATGAAAGGAGCTGGAGATGGGGTTGCATGGGGAACAGAGATGGAGACAGGCAGGCATGGGGACAGGATAGGGATGAGGATGGGGACAGAGATGGAGATGGAAACAGGGATGGGGATGGGCATTAGAATAAGGGTGGGGATGTGGATGTGGATGTGGATGTAGATGAGGTTGGAGATGGAATGGAGATGAAGGTGGGAATCAGAATGGAAATGGAGGCAAAGACAGGGATGTAGAGGGAGACAGAGTTGTGAATGTGAATGAGGATGAGAACAGAGATGGAGATGGGGATGGGGGTTCTGTTGGGGACTGGGGTGCTGGGTTGGGGAAATTGTGCTGAGGTTTGGAGTGCTGGGTTAGAGAAGTCCTGATGAGGAAAGGAGTGTTGGACAGGGAAGGGTGGATAGGGATCCTGGCGGGGTTTGAGATGCTGGGCCGAGGGAGTCCCAGAAGTGTTTCGGGTGCCAAGATGGGGAAGTTCCAGCAGGGTTTGGGTTGCTCTGGCTGGAGAGGTCCTGCCAAGGTTTGGAATGCTTGGCTGGGGAGGGTTGATGAGGATTATGGTCAAGATTGGGGTGTGAAGTTGAGGGGTTCTGGCAGGGATGAGTGTGTTGGGTTTGGGAAGTCACAGTGGATTTGGGGTACAGAGGTCCTGGTGAAGTTTGGGTCACCAGACTGAAGAGGGTCCCAGCAGGGCTTTGAATGCTGAGTTCGGGGGAATCCTAGTGGGATTTTGGGTCTGCTGATGGGATCAGGTTCTCAAACTGCAGCCTTAAACCTGGTTTTTTTGCTATTCTGTGTGTTGTGGCTCCCACCCCTCTTTACAGCTCCCTCCCCAGAGGGCAAGTTTCATTTTTTCTCTCTTTACAATGTACCTGAGACCATTTTAGGGACCACTAAGGTCACGCACTGGAGTTTTCCTCCCTGATTTTGAAGGGTGGGAGCTTGTGTTTAGTTACAAAACCAAAGAGGCTGCAAATCTCATCATACCACATGACTCTGAGCAATGGCCTTAAAAACAGTGGTAAATGAGACAAGAAAATCATGGGAGCTGGCCTGCTTCCCAAGTAGGTCCAGTTTACAACACAGGAGGGAATTGTGTTATACATGGGCTTGGGAATCCCCTGTCCTGGGTTGGTCATTAGTGCCAGGCTTGTTCCTTCTCCAGCTGCCTGCACTGAATTTCCCCAGCCCCTCAACTGAGCCAACACATCCCCTGGTACCAATGTGCCAAATCCACATCACTGAAATAACCTTCATGAAAAACAGTCCCTCCCTTTTTTTTTTTTCAAGTGTGAATTGAATTTTAGGTTGATAGATGTTCATTTAGCTCGCTGACTTTAATCATGGTTTAATCACGAGTTCAGTCAGGAAGGTGGAAGTTTCATCTCACTAACTCATTTTCAGCTGATTTTATATGTGTAATTGTTAGTTTCATAAAAAGGTTCATTCCCCTGAGTTAGTAAATCTGATTGTGTTTTGCACTCAGTTGCCTTTATATTAAACTCTAAATCAAATATTAAAGTTGATACTCTTATATAAGCCGGTTGAACACACTGTATGTGGAAGTATCTATTAAGCAAATACTCAGATTTACTCAGGCTCTAACTTTTTGCATTTTCTCAGATTTCCTAGGCTGCTGCTAAAGAACCATTTTCAAGAATTGCTGGATGATAATTTTTCTCTTGGGAACCGCCTTGGACTCTATTTCCCAGGAACAGCACAGCAATTGGTGAAAATAAAGGTGAAAAAAAAGACATTTAAACAAGACTGATACTTTTTAAACAAAATTTCAATTTCTATGAATAACCAGCAAATTATCTGTAAGAGATGCTATGATGCATCAGAGACTTGCCCAAAAGAACAGTTCTCCAAAGGCTCCCTCTGAGCCAGTGGTCCCCCTCCCCTTTCTTCCAGCTCAATTAATGGTGACTCCTCCCAGCTGTTTTATCAGCAGGACAAAGTTATCTGAAGCCTTATTTCCAGGTGCTGATAGGTTTACAGAGCCCCACATGTGTGAAAACACTCAGGCTGTAAGAGGGCAATAAACAGAACCCACTTGACTTCACCCCTCCATGCAGGAAGAGGGAGATATCCTGCTCCACACTACCCCGTGAAACCACAGCTTTGCTTTATCAAAAGCACGATTTGCACTTCAAAATATTTGGATTTTCTGAAGCCATGAAAAAAGTCCTTAAGGCTCAGCTGTATCTGAGGTGGAGTCTGGGAGCTCTGGCTACTAAATTCTCCTATATTAATTTGGCAATTAAGATGCCCCACAACTGGCTCCCTGTTTTGGTTTGTTTTTTTTTTTCCCCAGGGTTTTCCATCTCAGGTGCACAGAGAGGCACTGGATCCAGTTTATATCCAGTATAAAAAGTGGGTATCTGCCCAAAGTGCTTGTGAACAGAGCGAACTGCAGCCACACAGGCAGCTGAATCCACATTCTTTATCAGTACCCCCACCTGCCACAGCTCACCGAATTATTTTCCTCAGGGAAATTTTCCTTTGGGGCTGTGGATTTTAGCCTGTGTTGATGCTAAGCTGTTTTCTGAGCAGGAAAAGTTCATAGAGTGAATGTGCTCCCTCATGTGTTCGGGGTAAGGCCCCCAAAGCTCTGCGAGGGCAGATTGTTCAACCCCGAGAAGAGAAGGCTCTGGGGAGATCTGAGAGCCCCTTCCAGGGCCTAAAGGGGCTCCAAGAGAGCTGGAGAGGGACTTGGGACAAGGGCCTGGAGTGACAGGGCAAGGGGGAATGGTTTCAAATTGACAGAGAGCAGGATTGAATTGGATATTAGGAAAAAATTTTTTCCTGTGAGGGTGGTGAGGCCCTGGCACAGGTTGCCCAGAAAAGCTGTGGCTGCCCCATCCCTGGAAGTGTTGAAGGCCAGGTTGGACAGGGCTTGGAGCAACCTGGGATAGTGGAAGGTGTCCCTGCCCATGGCAGAGGGGGTTGGAACTAGATGATCTTCAAGATCTCTTCCAACCCAAACCATTCTATATTTCTATGGTTTGAAAAACACCCAGCAAAAATAAGAAAAACAAACCAAGTAAGCACTTATGGAAGAAGTAGAATTTAATAAAGGAATCATTAAAGAAAAAAATTCCTAAGAAAAATTAGTTTAAATATTAGTCCATGTGCATAAGCCCAAAATCAGAAAAGCCAAGATGTCAAATCGATTTCAAGCAATAATGGATGTAAAAACCAATCCAGGCTATTCATGAAAGCAAGAGGAAAATGAAGGATGGATTAAGTCCATGAATTTTCTATAAGAATAATACTCTACAATATAATATAATATGACTAATATAATATTCCACCATCTAAAATAGAATGGAAAACCAAATAATGGAAACCACAGAATAATGGAAACCACTCTTTCTTTTTTTCCACCCTTCAGAAAAGGATTAGCAAGTGAAATTAACTTTAAAGGAGCAGAGATAGTGCAGGGCAAGAACAGGTTTAAAGGTGAGAGGAATTAAGACTGATGTATTTTAAGGGCCTTGAAGGAACCTAAGCAAGAGTAGCTGTGAAGTGGGAAGAGTAAAGCCTGGCACCTCAGGAGTTGTCACAGGAGGGCTGGAGAAGGGCAAACACTGTGCCTGGGTGTGAGAAGGAGAGGAATGAGAGTACAGGGAATCAGAGACCCAATAGTATTCTGGTAGCCAGGAAGATACTGTTAAAAATTATCAAACTATCAATTTATAAGCACCTAGAGGATAATAAGGTAATAAAACACAGCCAATGTGAATTTTACAAGAATAAATCATGTCAAGAGAGTTTTATATTCTACTCTGAGAGGATGAGTGGATGTATTTTGAACTGGGGAAGGTTTGTCTTGCTGCCCCGGTAAATAACAAGGGAATATACAGCTCCCACGAGTTCTGCAGGAGCACCACCTCCAGACAAACCCCCACCAGCTGCTCCAAAAGCTGTTTGCTGCTGCATCAGGAGCAGTTCAGTGGCATCTGAAGTTAGGTGAGTTAAATTAACCCTTAGGAGATGATCAGGGATATCAAGATAAAGGAGTCTGCAAACATTCATGAGAATTAGAAATTATTTAATTAAACTGAAGGTTTCCAAAGTCAACAGAAGGAGATGCAATGAGTGGTAGGGAAGAAGGGAGGCAGAAAGTGGCATATCTGGCAGGAAAGAGAATCAGAAGATGTAAAAGGGCTGCAGGCAAAATGTGAGTTGATAGGAAAAATGGTGTTGCAATGAAGCACATCTTGTTCTGGGAGGTGGTCTGGAGTGTTTTATAGAAAACTTGGAGTAGTTGCTGGGTTCAGCCCTGTTTTGATACTGCCCAAAGATGTATAAATGCTAGAATCTGGAGAAAGGCAAGAAGAATGACATGTATTTGAGAAAACAGGAATTACAAGGGAAATGGGATATTTTTTACCCCAGAAAAACCTGCAGGTGTCATAGGAAGAACAGGTTTTGTGGTAAAACTGTTCCAGTACAGTTATAAAAAGTTATTAAAGTCATTATAATTGTTCTGCCTCGAAAACACAAATCAGTTTTTGTCACCAAAAGAAAAAAAAAAAAAGGAAAGTGTTTTGGAGCACTGGGAATTGTCCAGCCCATTGCAATGGCCAATGACAACTGTCTGCAACCGTCTGCACATCAGTCCTTTCCCAAGTGCATCCAGCTGGAATGTGTGACATGCAACACAGGTACCTGCTTACACTGAGCAGCCTGTGCTGTGGCTGGGCTCTGATTTCAAAATAGACCTGGGGGAGGACACGTTTTTCAAGACTTCCTCGCTTCAAGGGCACTTAGCTGTGAAAAGCTGCTGGCTCGGGATCAGCCACGGCCTTGGATGCCCTTGGTGCAGTCCTGGTACAATCATAGGATGAAAAATCCAATCTCTGTACAAGCTAATATTGGGTGGGATCCACCTCACCTGGCTCTAGGTGTCCCCTTTTGAGATATCTCTTGGCAGCTTTCATAGCCTGTGCAGAGAAATAGCCTCTTCCAGGACATCTTCCCCTGGCCCATCCTGGGCAGCTCTGAGATGAAGTAAGTCTGTTCCAGCTGCAGGAAGTTCATCCATGGCCCATGTCAGAAAAAAAAAAAAAAAGTCACAAAAACATGAACATCCTTTTTTTTTTTATAGCAACACGACATTGTTGCTTCAACTCACATACCTCAAAACCACTCAGGTGTTTTGTATGTGGGGATGAGGAGAGGGCAGTGGCAGGTCTGCAGGTGGTTATTGTGCTAAGCTGTAGGGGGGGGCACATGAAACTGCCCTTTCCACGGTGATGCTCATGTAAATTATTCATCTGGTTTTATTTCTCATCTGATGATGAAGAAATTGCTTCTGAAAACAAGATCTCTTGAGGAAACTTCTTTAACTGATACTTGGAGCAGGCTTTATTCATGCTGCCAGCAGCAATGATCCCTGCTGATTGAACAGTAGCTAGACCTTATTCTTGCTGAATTACCCATTTTTACAAGGCCTGGCACATTTGACAATCAGTTCCAGATTATATTCATAAGCAAGAAGTCAACACCAATTTTTGTATCAGTCAGGACTTTTTATTGCAGAATACTCCAAGGAGTAATTGTCCAGGTAATCCTTTTCTATTTTCAGTAAGTGCTTTAGCTGTGTTATTATGAGACGTTCAATGTCTCACTCTGAACGAGTGGGAATATTTTCCCACTTTACAGGGCCTGTGGCACTGTTGGCTGGCTGTGCTTGGCTTGGAGCTGAGGCTCAAGCATCACTTGCCCCTCTCACCCTGGTTGTGTAAGCCAGAGGGGCAGGTGACAGTGGCTTTCAGGTCTGTGCCCAGCTGTGTTGAAAGGCAGAAGGAGGCAGGTTTCAGCTTCCCTTTTCCCCTCCTCTCATTCAGAACATCTCAGCTGTGCAAACCAGCCCTTTGAACACATCCCACTCACTCTGCATGGCCGGAGTGTTGGAACTAGATGATCTTTAAGGTCTCTTCTAACCCAAACTATTCTATGATTCTATGATTCACATTTTGAGGACACCTTGTAGCCCATCAATCACATTTAGCCCATCAGAGTAGCAACTGAGATGAGTTTACTTGAACCACCAGAGCAGATGGTTTGCTTGGCCTGATTTTCTTCTGTATTGCAGCAGCTTGGAGCTGGCCTGGAAGGGAAGCTCTGCAACTACCAACAGGATTTGGTGCCCTTTTGACTCAGATCCCTTTTCTGCTCTTGTGTATAGGGCAACTCCTAAAAAGTTCAAGCTGGCACAATTTATGAGGGTTCATAAATTCACAGTGCAGTGCTGGGACAAGAGGCAGGGGTTTCTTAAATCAACTTTGCCACCAAAAAGAAGTATCCTCTATATCTGTGCCCCAACAGATGACAGGAGAAAGCCAAATGGGGTGTCTAACTGGAGTACAAGCATCTAAACATACCCAGAGGCAGCTCTAGATCACCTGAGTAGTCTCATTTTGGTAGAACATTTAGTTATTATTTGTAATACTGCAATGCCAGGAAGCATGATCTGAGATCAGTGTTCCCTCATGGGTGAGGTGCAAGAGTTTTAGACCTGAAATGAGCTTGTAGTGGCAAGATGATCCTCAGGTTTGTGACTGTTTGGATAAGAATAGAACTGCTTGAAAGGCTCAAAATTTGCTTTTCAGATCAATTTCTTGAAAATTAAACATTCTTCTCAAACTGCAAAAGAAAAATTGCAGCACACTTTCAGCTTGCTCTCTTTGCCTCCAGGCGTGGGGATGAATTTTGGGATCATACTGCATTCAGATGGATGTTTGGGCCTCATCTTTTTTAATAATGGGACGGACAGATACAAGTTCCTTCAAGCTTAAGATGATGGTTGAATTTATGGCCACTGAGACCTGGGCAGAGTGCCCTAGATCTGAACTGCATCAGGGAATATTTATGTTGGCATCAGGACACTTTTTCCAGGACTAAGGCTAGTTAACAGATGCAATAAGTTGTTGGGGGTAGAGGGAGAAATTCTGCCACTGGAGGATTTTAAGATCATCCATCTTTTTAGAATTATAGAATTGTTTATGTTGGAAAAGACCTCTAAGACCATCAAGTCCAACTGTTAATTGAGACCAACCAATCGTCTTCTCTCGGGGACAGCTGGATAATCCCTGCCTGAGGTGGGAGGATGGATGAGTTGATCTCCTAAATTCTCCACGGACTGCATTTTCTGGGCTGCCATGCTTTGTTTTGCCAGCCTGTATCTCCAGCCTGTCCCTGTGTTGCATCATTGTTTATTGGGCAGACAAGTAGTGTCCTAACCCTACATTTTTGGAGATCTTACTTCTCAGAACACCCTTCCACTTCAGGGGAATCAGACTCCTCCTCAGGAAAAAAAAAAAAAAGGCTGCTGAAGAGAAAAAATCCAATCAAATACAGTTTTGTTCTTTACAGCTCTTGTGTCTCTCTGGCAGACCTGAGATTGCCTCAGGGAAAAGGAAGCCTTTTTCCCTGTGGGGCCCTGGGTTTGGATGAATCCTTTCAGATCTTTAGCTGGATGTCAGAGTCTGACAGCCTGGGTAACTATTTATGCGAAAAGATCAGTTAGGAAACGGAGACCTACCCAATTGGAGAAATGTTAAATATTCACAAAATTCATGTAGCACGAACCAGAGAGGTCCTTGATTGTTTTCCCCTGAGTTCTATTGCTCATAGAAAGCCTTGAAATAAAATGCTAATTCGCCAAGACCTGGCGAATGTTCACTGCTCCCAAGCCTTTCTCCATTAGCACTTGAAAACCACAGGTTTCTTCACAAGCCATCCTTGATGTTTTATAAATGTTGTAGCTAAGACATCATTTCTACTTTCTTTAATGCATTTTTTACAGCTGCAGCAGAGATATTATTTCGATTCAGGCTGCAAACAGTCATCCTGAAGGAGACCTGAGTTACCTCTCCTGGGATGTTTCTGAATCAGCACATGCTCCCCAACCTTAAGCCAATAACCTGCTCCAGGGCTCTGTTTTGCATTTACTGTGCAATCTGAGGTGCAGAACTACAGGAGCATGATGTTACCTTACCAATACCAAAAAGCTTTCAGAAGGGGACTTGACCCTTTGGCTAAGTTTCACTTGGATTAATGGGGGTGTTTCCTTCTGGAAAAACACCCGGGTGTGCAGGAAAAGGGGTGTTAATAGCGTTCAGATTAGAAATGATGCAACAAGTACTGCAGCAAACAAGCCTTCTTAAGGTTCAGGAAGAAGCCTGACTTCAGCCTAGAAACCTCAGTAAAATCTGCCTCTGTGCTACCTACAATGTTTCTTCCCAGGGATTGCTAAAATAAACCACCAACTGTCTTAAAACTGTTGGTTTTTACTCCCTTAGTTGGTGTCTGATGAGAAACATGCACACACTTTCTTCAGGATAAAAGTCAAGTGGGGAAGCTGCCAAGTCATTGGTAGCTGTACAAGAAGCCCATAATGATCCTACTGGAGGAGGAATTAAAGCAATGAGGCTTGAGTTACTTTCCTTGGCATCATTAGGATCCTACCCAGGAAACCACACAGTGTGAGTCCCAGCCCAGTTCATCATCCAACATGCAAACACTGGGTGTGTGCTGCAGGAGGCACAAGAACTGATCAGCTAAGCCAGTTCTTCTTGAAGATCTGCTGGGGTCTCAATTTTAGGTTTAATCCTCCCTTCCTAGTGACTTCAGGTATTTAAGCAAGAAACAAAAGTCACAAAGAAAACACCAAGGGGGGAATTGCTCATTTCTCTTGTGGTGGGTAACCTCAAATCTGGTGGTGGTTAGTAAAACACTTTGCTCTAAAATATGCATTTTATTTAAAACAACGACTTTGCTGTTAATATTTTTTTATTCATCATGCTATCCAGTGGTTTTCCAAAGCAATGAACACAGTGATGAGGTTACTTAGGTTAGTCCCGTGGTTTTGAATTCAAGGGGAATCTTCCCCCTGGATCCAGCTGGCATTAGATGAGATCCGTAAATCTCAATTTTTAGTTTTGACACGAAACAATGTCAGTTGAAAGAGTCCATGTACTGGAGATGTGTTTTCACGTTTTAGTTCCCAAACACTGGATCCATGCCACAAATAGCCAACATACAACTTCTATTTAAGCAGAAATATTACAGCATAAACCTGTACACATAATGAGCTCACCATTTCCTTCAGTTGTGGAGGGGAGGCTGTTACTGCAGGGCATTGGATAACTTGCTTTTGAGCAGTTTAAGGTCTCTGAGATGCAGCCCTGCAGTCAAAGCTGGCTTTCTAGGCTTCCTCAAATTATGTTTCCTCACCCCATTCCTAAATTTAGCATCTGGAAGGATTCTTAAAGCTATTCACAGGGGAGCCCCAGTGCCCAGATGAGCACAGCTCTCAGACCAGGCTGTATTTCTGTCTCTGATTCCAAAGTGTGCATAGAAAGCTGTACAAAATGCCTGGCAGCTGTATCCCAGAGAAGCTGCATCCCAGAGGAGTCAAGGCTTTTTACTGCATTTCCCTCTATAGCAGGAGAAGAGAAAAAAACTTGAAGGAGCAGGACAGCAGCTGCTATAGATGATCACACAAATCCATCCCACCCCACAGCCCTGCTCTTGCTTTCCATAACTGCAGTGGGCAAGACACTCACAGGGGATCCAAACTAATCCTCCTCTATCTAAGCTACTCTCTTGGGCTTCCTCCACTCAATGGGAAGCCTCTTCTGGGAGCAATTCATCACCCTCCTGACCTTAGGGAGAGCCTGGGTGAATGGCTTACACAAGATGCCTCACAGAATCATAGAATGGTGTGGTTTGGAAGAGACATTAAAGACCATCTAGTTGCCAGCCCCCTGCCTTCCACTAGACCAGGTTGCTCAGAGCCCCATCCGACCTGATTCCTTCACTGAAATGGTGCTCAGGCATTGGGACAGGCTGCCCAGGGAAGTGGTAGAGCCCCCATCCCTGGGAGTGTGTGGATGTGGCACTTGGGGATATGGTTTAGCGCTGAACGAGGTGGTGCTGGGTTAATGGTTGGACTCAGTGATCTTAGAGGTCTTTTCCAACCTAAATTGTTCCATGATGTTATGAACATAATATAGAAAGAGTTGTTTTTATAACAAAAAGTGTTATAAAGTTCACTTACAGAGTGATTTACAGACCCCAGTCACGGTATGTGCCTGAGACAAGGTCTAATCTCAGAAAGTTTTTCTGACAGCGTTGCACCAGTGAAGGGAGGAAGTTTTACAGACACCTTCCTCTGCTACATGCAGTTGAAAACAAGGTTTTAACTGGCCTAAATTTTACACCAGGTTTTAACTGGCCTAAATTTTACTATTCATTGCACCAGAATAGTAATTCTACAGGCAGGAAAGTTAAGTTTTTGCAAGGGGATCTATGCCTAGTGACTTTTACCATCTTTTCTCACAAGTTCTGCTGAGATCTTTTCTTTTGGTGTAGCTCAAGGCCAGGGACTCAAGCTTGAGACTTTTAATCTTTGCCTGGGAGGAATAGGTTTGTACCATTCAATAAGAAATTATTTTGAATTCAATGCTTATTTCAGACTCACCCTAAACAGTGTTTCTACTTTCTTCTACTGCTTTTTCTTCTACTTTCAGCCTTGCCCTAAGAAAAAGCTGCTGCTGTAGCAGGTGACCTGTTGGGTTAATGCTGATGTAGGCCATATGTTCTTGTCCTCCCCGTCTCTTCACTTCTGGATGCTACAACTGAAACACAAGCCTCTGAATGCCCAGGGATTTCCAAAGGCCAGAAGACATCTGCTTGCCATCACAGGTGTTTGCAAGTTAACACAGGGGTGAAATAACATTAGACAGTGAGATTCAGAACTGACTCAAATTTCTGAAATTAGACATAAGTGCTGCTTTGATGAAGAATTAAACAGAGACAAAAAAAATTGACTCATGGGGAACAGCAAGAAAACAGTTGCCAAATGGGTCTCCACCATTCAGCCTAGAGTGAAGACACCCCAGCCAGCTTGGGTACAGGAATCAGTCTTGCTGCAGCAGGAAGAAATGTCCATGTGGGCTCATTTTCCTCTGTTTTCAACAGGGAATGTATTACAGCACCTTTCTGGTTTCTGGATAGGTGTGTCTGCAGCAGGGTTCAAGCCCAGGCTGGATGGGGCTCTGAGCGACCTGGTCCAGTGGAAGGTGTCCCTGTCCATGGCAGGGGGTTGGAACTGGATGATTTTTAAGGTCCCTTCCAACCCAAACCATTCTGTGAGTCCATGGAGGCAAGTGTGAATTTGGAACCCATACCAAACCAAAGAGGTGAAATGGGGAGTGGCAGCTTAGGGACAGAGTGGATGAAAGAGGGAGCTGTGCCAGCAGAGATGAGTCCCACAGGCAGGTCACCTTTCCTGGGGAAGCCAGCATGGCCACTTTCAAGAAAGATGCAAAATGAGTTTGTCTCTCCAGTAAAACTGGTATTTTCACTCTCCATAAATAGAGTGCACACTTGCTGTGTCTATACTGATTTCCACAAGAAAACATCCCAATATTTTTGCAGCAGGATCCTATTGGCTAAGGCAAAAATAATTCCAGAAATCATTTGATTCTTCAGAAAGTGTGGGAGTGCTTGTCCCTGCTGCTGTCACTTCCCATCCATCCCTTTTATCAATACACTCTCTTCCAGTGAGGACTGCTCAACAGCACACAATAAAATTGATTCATTACTCATTTTCTCCTTGTTATCTTTCAATTGCTCCAGCTCTTGATACCACTTCAAGTGGACATTAGCTCTTCATAACCAGTGTGCAAATGCTTTCTCTCCAAGCTTTCGTTACATATATTTTCATTTAGTCTCATTACACCATGTGTCCTTCTCATGAACTTCTTATAACGTCTTTATACAAGTTTGTGCATACTATGCCATGGTAAGGAGTGAAAACACAAATGGATTTCTTGGAAAAGCTGGCCCAGGTGCTCTGTGGGTGCAAATGAGAAGTGTTTAGTGCTAGAAAGTGGTTTTATTTACAGGAGCTGGCTCTTGAGATCTCCAGAATAAAAAAGGCTGAAATCAGTAAGAGCGAAACTCAACTTTTGTGCTTGTCTTTGTCATGAAAGCTAAATGGATTAAACTCCAGGAGGAGCAAGACTTTCTGTTTATAATTAGCCTTGAAAAATGGAGGTGAGAGATGAGAGCTTTGCTTTGGGATAGGAGGCAGGATGATTTGAACTTCTATATGCTTTGGGAAGGATGACAGCAACAGAGAATTTAAGGTAGTTTTGCAGACTCTGATTTGCCTTCTGGGGGGAGAACTATTCCCAGTTACCACTCTCATCTAGGGTTTAATTCAAAGATGTTCAAGACAGTGTGGCTCCAGTGCAGCAAAGCTGATAAGTACCTGCTTTATTTTGCCATATGGGTTGTGATGCTGTGGGGAATCTGCTCCCTACTGGAATCTGTGGGACCAGGGTTTCTTGTTGGCTGTGGTTTGGATTTGGGACTCTTCTCACCTGAAAGGCCAGAACAAGGGGCTTCACAGGCTTCTTCACAGGCTGCTTTAGTCCTGGGAGACATTTTACTTTGCTCTCTGACAGGGCATGACTGGAGTGAACACACACACATGGAAGTTAGGAAGCCTCAAGCATAGATACAATATTTGATGTTTACCCTGGAGGGAGATGAGTTTCTTATCCAGGTCCCTGCAGTAATTTTCTCCCCCAATTACAAAGGGGATTAATACTTCAGATGCAGTTATCTCAATATATCCTGGCTCAGCCAGATGAACCTTAAACATTTTATGGGATCAGATTTCTTTTTAATTAAAGGAGCCCTTTGTTTCACTGTAGCTTTGAAAGTCTTATTTATCATTAAATTCTTTAGAAGTCTCTCAGGAAAATAATTTCCTCTTCCCCGTTTTACTCAGTCTTTGCATCTCCTATCTCTTGTCACCTGTAACAAAGTGCTGTAGGAAGGAGCTGTGCTGTATTGCTTTCATGTTCTCCATCAGCTCTGATATGGATGGTTGTTATAAAGCTTCATACATAATATATGCCATGTCTTAAAGCAGCCCTGTAAACGACTGTACAGCTGTAAAGGTTTCTTAACTCAACTTGCCTCGAGCTACCAGCTATAAAAAGGCATTTAAGCAGATTAGCATTAAAACTACCTGGTGAGATGAAAAATGGGGAGGCAGAATGGCCCAGTGATGGATCCTTGGACTGTGACCAGTCACGTGGGAAAGTCACCTTTCTGTGCCTCCAACCTGCAAGCGCTGGCACTAATCACTTTTGGGAAGTTGTTCCATAATCACATGGTTTGCCCTGACAGGAGCCACCTCTCTGAGCTCACACAGGGAGGATTTTCCAAGCAGTCCAAAGGAAATGTTGACCCTTTCCCACTGGGTCTGAGTTTTCTCTGCCTCCTTTGAAAATGCTGCTTTTGCTGTGCAAATGCCTTTGAGTGACTTTGCATGCTGAGTTTTTTGCCTTTTTTCTACAGCAAAGCTGGAGAAAAGCCTTTGGAGCCTGTTCTGCCAGGAAGCACAGTCCCATCCATGTTGGGAAAGCTACTTTTAGTGGCTTGATTTTTTGAAAATTTGAGCTGAAAATCAAGTGCATTTTGAAGCTTGTCATGCGGAAAATTAAATTCCTTTCCTACCTTGACACCAGTTGTTACTCAGCAGAGGAGGAAAACGAGTCCTCTGTCCTGTGCTGTCACATTGGTCAGATTGGGATCTGTGTCCGTGGTCAAGGATCACTGTTCCCATCCTGTCACAGGGCACAAACCATTGCATAGGAATTGAAGAACATAAAAGTTATAGTTGGAAGGGACCTTAAAGATCATCTAGTTCCAACACCTGTGCCATGAGCAGGGAGACCTTCAACTAGACCAGGTTGCTCAGAGCTCCATTGAATCTTGCCTTGAACACTTCCAGGAACGGAACATGGAAATTATGGAAATTTCCCCAAAATGCTGGCATTTCCCCAGAAAAGAATCCCAAATCCTGCTTCTGGGATGCAGTCTTGGGTACCCTAGAAGCTGTTGAAGGTGTTATTGAGTTGTCTAAGGAGTGAGATTAATCTGAAGAATCAATTTGACGTGTCAGTTTATCCCCTTATACCTGGTCTGTGCAGCCAGTCGAGTCCTGAGAGCAGTTCAGTTCACCCCTAAGTTTGGTATCTGCATTTGTTCAGCTCTGTTGTTCTCCAGATCCCACTGACCAACTGGCTGCTGGATCTCCATTGACTTTGAACTTGGACACTTGGGGTGGGATTTGGTGGCTTGAACTAGACGACTTTCCAGGAGATATGGTAGAAGACATGTCAGATGTCCAACCCTTTCAGAGCAGTAGCTGAAGGCCAGGTGGGACACCCTAAGACAAATCAAACAGCACTGTACATCTCCACTGAGACATTTGAATCCATCTCCTGACCTACATGGAGATGCCGACATCCATTGACAAATCCCAGTTAAGTGACAGTGACACTGCACTTGCCAGTTTAAGAAGCCATTGTCGCATGAGCTTTCACCCCTGACATTGCTTTTCAACAGACAATATTTGCCCTGGCCCTTTCTTGTTGGCATCTCTTCCAAAGTCCACCTTTGCCACAGCTCCTACTTTTCGATCTTTGTTTATGCTAATGGATAATGAGCTGCCTTTTGTGGATCCTGGATAAATAGGATTTTTCACAGACAGTAACACGATCAATTAATTGACTCTAATCATGATTTGTTTACCTAAACAGTACTTTAAATCCAATGCTTGTCAGCAATCAATTCCTCTTGACAGGACTGTGCAACATCCTTTTGTTTGTAAGGAGGCAAATTAAAGGACATTGAGATGAGGACTAACAAGATTTGTCAGGGTAAAACCTTCTCTCATTTTACATTATGAAATTGTGGATGTGAACAAAAAAGCAAAAGTTTGCATTGAGCAAACAAAAACGTGGTTTGTCCTGTGTAAAGAATTGTGTTCCTTTGGACAAAAACTTTTTTTCAGAGCACTAGAAGCTATTCTTTGCTCAAAACACCATGCCAAAGAAGCTTTACATTTATACCTCACATTTACAGTGGATTACAAAATCAAAATGGAAGTAGCAATTAGGTTGAACTGCACAAAACCTCTGTCTTATTAAATGTCCTCAGCTCTCACTGACCACGTCCCGTGCTGCGTTTTAGGATATCAGATCAGGCCATCATCTAAATCGGAGTGGTTGACTCAGATGGCACTGTGGGCTCTGTGTGAGGATGTCTGCACACAGTCAAAATCCAGCTTTTTTCCCCCTCCATGATCCTTCCAGGGTCTATATGTGGATTATGTAAGAGTACAGCCTTTATTGTGCCCACTGGGATTCAGCAAAACCCAAGTCACTCTTCACTGAGGGAATACTCAGGAAAGAATCCTGGGTTTTGGGGCTGAAGTTGTATCTCATTCCCTTTACAGGAATTTGTGGGCAGCCAGGATGGGTGTTGTGGATTTTTGCTTTCTTTACATGTGGCAGCAGCTGCAAATTTTTTCAAGCTTGAATTTTTTGGGGGGTTTGGCTTCAACTTTGTGACAGATGTAGGAGCTGAGTCTCTCTGCAGGATTCAGAGTGGGTATGAATTTCAAATAGACCAGATGCTGCAATGGGACCAAGTCTTACTAAGGCTCCATACAGGCCTGGGGGTGCCTGGATGTAACATGTCCTGGGCAGGCTTATTGAGAGTCCAAAAGTGGAGAGGAGGCTATCAGTGTCATAATAAAGCTAAGGACTTTGAGGACCTGCCTTGAGCAAAGATGCTTTCCTGGAAGGTGAGATCCCGGGGTCACATCCACAGCTGGTTGCGGCCTTTTGGGCTTGTTAAGTGTTCTTAAGTCACTTAAAAGTGTTCCTACATTCCTAAACCCTGTTGTTTGCAATAGAAAATTAAAGAAGGATTTAAATTCTTAAGTGTGTTTGTGGACCTGGCTTTTAATTCACCCAGGTTTCAGTTTCTTATCTGCAAGGTGCTTCTTTCCTAAAGGCAAGATTTTGGGGGAAGCAAAGGTTATTCATTCATCTGTGTCCAGTGGAACCAAACAGCAGCAGAGCAGAGTCAGGCTTTTGCTGCAGGTATCTTTTTCTGTATTTGCCTAAATTTATGTGGTTTGATTCCCAAACAGTTCATCAAGAGCTCTAGGGCACAATGAAAGGGAAGTCCCAAACTGCTGACTCTGTGCAGAGACCCACAGTGGATGTCACCTGTTCTGCTGTGTCCTCGAGCTTCAGAGGAGAGTAAGAAAACATCTCATTAAAAAGAAAGGAAAAACAAGGAAACAATAAGGGTGGAAAAAAACCCCAAAAACAACAAATCCAAACAATAAACCAAGAATTTCCAACAAAAAAAAAAAAAAATCCATCTACAGGGGCTGAAAGCTAATGTGGGGCATCCTAGCCTTCCTCATCCTCATTGACCTCCACACCTTGCACACCTCAAAGAACTGCCCAGCAGCAAGTCTTTGCCAAGACTGAGGAAGAGGGAAACTAGGAGAGCAGAAATCACTGTGCTGCAGAGGGTGATCTGTGCATGGAATATTAGTTTTTAAAATCTTTCATTTCAAGAAATTGTATCTTAGGCTTGTGTGGTATCAGTGGTGCAGGTAAGACCTGTGAGCACATGGTGCTTCAAAAAAAAGGAGTGGATTTAGGAATATTTCAGAGATTTTGCATTATCTCAGAAGGGAGTGGATCCTGCATAGCTGCATCTCTGGAGTGTGGGGATGAGGAGTGTAATGGGAGAGGGGTGACAGGATTTGCTTTGGAATAAAAGACTCACTGTGTTGTACAGTTATAAGGTACAGAATACTCAGTTATTAGGTACAGGATATGGCTTTTTCAGTAGTGAATTCTTCAAGCAGTTTATAAAGGCAGGGTGTTATTCCTCTCTCCATTTTACAGATGGGGAAACAGGCACAGAGACTATCATTTGTCAGAGGTCATCCAGTTTAAAACCAGGGTCACCTGCAGGCAGCAATGAACTACCAAAGGGGCATGGTCTGAAATAAGATCAGAAAATTCATTTCATGGAAAAAAACCTCTGTTTCCTTCTTTATTAGCCCACAGCCATGTCTTGCTTAGCAGAGTTCTAGTAAGGAAAGTATTTATACACCTTCCCTCCCAATCCCTGGACTGAGGTACTTAGTCCTGAGCTCATTATGACCTTAAATATGTTACCTATTACCTTTAATGGCATATTGTAGACTTCTCCACTCATATGCATCCTTATTAAATGTGCTTAGTAACCTGGCAAGGAAGAAGTAGAGTGTCAGCCTCTTCAAATTAAAATAAAAAATCAATTATGCTCTTAGGGGCAGATGGAGATTAAGCTGAATACAATGTACATTTAGTCTGTTGTGGAAGCTGGGGCCTTTATATGCAATTAGGGACATTTCATTCTTAATCTTCCTCCTTAATACTGAAGGAGCCATTAAAAGAGCAAAAGCCATCCTCAAGCCTGTTTCATAGTCAGCTTCAGAGAGATGCTTCCAAATGCATCATTTTCATCTTGGTATTGTAAAAAAACCCCAAAATTACTCATGTGACCTTTTAAGTCTTCACTGTTATTTTGGGGATAGTGGTGGATGGGGGCTGGAAGGAGGGAGGAGGTCAAATGGGTAATTGCAAGATTAGGGTTTTTTGCAAGGAGAGATGTTTGCCAGAGAAACTTGAGCACAAAGAGTGTCATGGAAGGGCTTTTGGGCTGTTGTGAGAACGCGCTGAAGCATTTCTGCCACAACTGACCAGCTCATACATCCAGTTCAGTACTGAAACTGTGGAAGTGCCTGGACTGGCTTTAGAGCCCACCATGCAAGGAGGGCACATGGAGAGACAGAACAACCCAATATTTTGCATACTCTGGTACAGAATTCACTCAACGTGCAGCAAATGCTCTCATCCCCCATCAGGGTGCTGCAGCAGTGATGTGAAATGCAGATGTGATGCCTAATTTACACTTTTTTATAAGGTGTGAGCTCCTGGTCATATCCTGTCAGTCTGAAGTTTTTTTTCTGTCATTACAGAGATTCCTGTATTAAAAGGAAGGGAAATCCAGAATTTACTTGTTTGACATCATGGAGGTGGGCAGAAACACCACTGTTAAATGAAAACTTGAACCACTGTGCTGTGTCTGAGCTTTACATTCATTTCTATTGCCACAGCCTTTCCCTGGGACTGCATTTCCATGTGTGAGATCTCAGCTCCTCCTGCCTCAGTTTCCCCGGCCTCCCTTCCCAACAGCAGCTCACGGAGGCTAAACAAACCAGGAGACATTTTCCTGCCAATGAAAAACCTGTAAATGCTTGAAATAAATAAGGAAGCTGTTAGTAAGTGGTAGAAATGAGCAAGTTCTTGATATGAGAGTGGATCTTTTCTGTAGTGCTGGCACGATCAATAAGGCTCATAGCTACGAGCCTCAGTATTGAACCTCAGCGCTGTGATTTATTGGATATAACATGTGCTTCCTTTTCATTTACTGCTAAGGTGGAAGAGGTATTGTTTAGCACAGAGACCACGCTTTCTGGGTATTCTTGAGCTGCAGGCATGAGGCATTGGTTCAGCTTTTCCAGTTATTGTTTAATGTTAAAGCCAGTTATTGCCCTTCTGCTGAATAGTCACAACTCTTATGCAGCGATTTCTGATCAACAGGCAGCAAAAATAAATAAAATTTGGTAATTAAACTGCTTTGGGCTGTGGAATTGATGGGTGGGTCTACAGGTGGTGTATGTGTCCTGGGCAGGGCTCTGCAGGGCAGCTGCTGCTGGAGGCTGTGGGGATTCCTGGCTTTGAGAGTTGATGATCCCTTTGCCCTGGTATTCCTTGAGTTGCTTCAGGAGAAGAGGTACAGCCAGAGACCAGCTTTTTACCTCTGCAATCACTGTACACAAGGCTGGTGGTGCAAAGAGGTGCAAAGCCTGTGAGCCTATAACCCAGTGAGTGTTATTGAATCCCAAGCCAGCAATCCCTTTGCTGTTCACAGCGTTTAAGAAGCAGGACTCTTACTCTGAAGCATAAAGAGGGAGTTTAAATTCTGTATTAACTTCACTTATGCTAATCTCTTATTTAGAACGTGCCTTAAACACCTGCCTTCAAAGCGCCGGTACGTCAGACAAAAAAGGGTGTCTTCGAAATGCAGCCTAAATCTGATCTCCAGGAGATGGCACTGTGAAACTAGTCTTTCAGCGTCCTAATGCCAGCTTCCAGGAACCAACTTCTCCCTGAATTAGGGCTGATGGATAAAATGAAGACAAAGGTGTAAGTAAGTGATAGCCGTGGCCCAGAGACTGTCATGAATTAAGGGCTTGATGGTGTTTTTACCTCCTGTAAAGATTGTGATAAGGTGGTTTGAAAACTGTAAAACTCAGAAGCTGAAGACCATGGTTTGTTGAGTGGAGGGGGAAAATGCACAGTAGCTGCACTATGAACTCAGGAGCAGCCCCAGAGAGAAGAGATTTCTGTGACAGAGGAACTACTAGGAGCTGTACTTGTCCTGTTGGTCTCCTCTCTGACATCAAGCTCCTGTCAGACACTCTTCATCCTTCAGCTCATTCAGGTTGGACACCTCTAACCATCCCCAAATAATTCAACAATGTCAGCTGCACAGCCTTGCCCCTTTTTCATTGCAGTGCAACGCAATGGGAGCATCCCAAAAGCAGGCAAATATCTCCCAAAGTGGAGATAACCATATCCTTTGGGTATAAACCTGGCTGCCACCAAATAACTTTTGCCCTCTCTGATAGTGTTTATCACAGATGAAACTCCAGAACCTGAATTTTGCTATTTTACCTATAGAAAGGTTGGCTCAGGTCCCACCATTTGCACTAATGCCATTTACTCGTGTTTGTGAACACAGACTTCATCTTAGCTCCATGTTAAGCCTGTGGGATGGTCTGATTCCTTCAGGCACCTGGTTAAATTTGGGCCAGAAATGGATACCCAAATGCACAACTATCTACATATCCCATAATGACTCCCAGGGTATTTATCTTCCCAAGCCATGGGAAAAGAGAGGAATTAAGAGTGTTAATGCCATAATCTCTAGTGTATTTGTGCCTCTCTGTGTAGGGGATCTTTTTACCTCCCCATCTGCTCTCCAAAAACTTGAACCTACTGAAGGCAATAGCCTAGAAAATGGGAGATATTTTGTGTCTTGATAATTTCATCCTGGAGAACAGGAACTGTTGATATCTGATCTAAAGTAATGGGACTGCCTGAATTTCTCTGGGCTGAACATGTTTCTTGTGTTCAGCTATGGAAAACTTGGGATGTGAACAGATCCTTCGGGGGTGATTATCAGAGGCAAGAGCAGATGGATGATCATCACAACTTGGTTACTTGGTGCTCAGGTAAATCTCCTTCTTCTATCAGTGCAATTTGCATAAAAGTGCTTTAATTAAAATAACAAAAAAACCCCAAACAAAAACCAAACAACCAACCAAAAAAACCCACCAAAATTTAGATGTGAAACTTCTGTCCCCAACTTGAAATATAAATTCAGGTTTCACATGGTTGCCAACAGATGTGGCATTAAAGAGCATGTACAGCAGTGAAATTAATGTATTTGCTTTAGATCAGTTGAAGATACATCCCTGAGTGTCACTGAGGCTGGAACTGGAGCCAACCTCAGTGTAGTTTTTCTGCCAAGGCTTATATCCATTTTACATCTTGGGATACTACACAGGGACAATTCAGTATTTCTCGAGGTGCTTTCTTTTTTCCCAGTGATTTAGACAGTATTAAAATGAAATCTCTCAGCTATTACTGCAGTTCCTGTCCACTAAACCAATTTGTATTCTCATCTATGAGCAAGATGCAAAGTCTTTGCTGCCAACAGGAGCTGTTAGAGTCATCTTCAGATCAAATTTGATATAAATCTGCACTTTTCATTCATATCTGAAAGTTTTATTATAGCAGCCACTTAGAAAACTTCCAAAGGAATTTTGTTCCTTAGCTTTAATTACTATTAATTTTTTTTTTCATTCCACCTCTTTGGACACCATCTACAGAGTTAATTTAGATCACAAGGAGACATGGAGTCACATGGGCAAGGAGAATTCTTTCTTCTATATCTCTACATACAGAGCCAATTGCACTGTCAGTGTCTCAGAAATAGTCTCTAAGTAAAACTAAAAGAGGGCAGGACAGAGAAAACCAAGGCCAAGAACAAAGAAGAAGCTCCAGAGAAGACAGTGAAAACTCCTGAAAAGTGCACTTAAGCTTGGATGGAAATGCAGCACAGAGGCATGTGATGTTAATGGAAAGGAGATGGAGAAACCCCTGGAATGCTGCGAGAGCCTGAGCTGGATGACGGTGGTGTCACCCACCACCACCTTTGGATGAAAATAGGCTGCTGTGAGAGGAGACTCAGTGCAACCCAATTCAGAGCAGCTCAAAAGGAGTGAGAACACAGACATGGTGATTGCAGAGCATCTTCCTTTCAAAAGTATGTTGAAGCTCCGAAATATCACCATGCTGAAAATGTCACCTCCTTCCACAATCATCTGAAGAAATGGGACTCCAATGTTCTCCTGGCATCTGTTGGGTTTTTTGTCTTATTTTGAAGTTCTGACAGTGTTCCTTTGCTGTTTTGAAATCCCATCCAACCCAAAGCCTGAAAAATGCTTGATTTGTATGTTTTCCAGGAAATCTGCTGGAACAGGAGAGGCTGAACCCATGTTCTTGGCCTCTCAGAGATGGAGTGTGAATGGCAAGAACATGGATTGTGGTGAAGAAACACTGTCTGCAATATTTGCTCTTTTCTCCATTTTTCAGTATCTGCTCCTCAAACGTATCCCAGAAACAAATCACATCTTTCTTCATCTTTATTCCACTCCTCACTTGTACAACAAAATTGCTGTGGTGTGCTGGGGTGGGTGTCTGTGAAAGGCTGGTGGAAGAGAAGGGGGTTGGAGAGAGGGGAAGAGAAAGGGTTTTGGGAGGTTGAGTGATGAATCCCCAGCCAGAACTAGTGAAAAGGGTGCTGGTGTTTGCAGTGGGGCAGAGAGTAGGTGGGGTCACCTATGGGAAGTCAGTGCCGCCTCTCTGCTGCGTCCCAAGGTGTGAGAACACCCTCCCTGCAGCACTCCCCTGCTCCTGCAAGAAGGGATGCTCACAAAATCAACCTGGAAACTTCAAACCTCAGCTCAGAAGCGACAGGAGAAACGCAAGTGGAGTCAGCCACTTGCGTCTGAGCCCGGGCAGTGAGATGTAAATTTGGCCGCCTGGGTGTGGGGATGGACACAGCAGCGTTTGGGGTTAATTTCACGGTGGAAAGGACAAAGCTCAGGACTAGTTAATGTCCCTTCCTTCCGATCTCCTCCAGACCTGTTGAATGTGTGTGCCCTGCACCAGCCCTGCACCAGCATCCCAGAGGATGCTCCAAAAGCATCCACTCGCATCCTCAATCCTACCAGGGGCGCGGCCCCCGCCTGCTGAGGGGAGACGGGAGCTGGGGCTCCAAAAACCCCCTTCAATTCGCATCACGCAGCCCCTGAGCAAGGCTGCAAGACAGAGAGCAAAAACCCTGCAAAATACACCCCCAGCCCCGCTGCTGAGCAAAGCGGGGTAGGGGAAGCTCCGAGATCTGCCGGGTACCGCCGGTCGGAGCATCCCGAGTAATCCTGGCTGCAGAGAGGGGGTTTATCCCCACCCCACCCACCCCTGGGGATTTTCTGGCATCCCCAGGAGCAGGAACAGCCGGGGCGGGGGGCATGGGCAACGGTGTCTGGCATGATTTTCCAGCTCTGCAGCGGGGATGATTTTCTCGAAAGGGGGAAAAAAATATAAATAACCAGAAAAATCCCGCAGTGTGTCTGTACGTGCAAACTCCCCCACGCCAGCACAGCCGCGCACACCGACGTGCAGCGCGATCCTGCCGCGAATCCCCTGCAACCGCTGAAGAAAGAAAAAAACCCACCAAATAACCCGAAAGAAATAACCTGAGGAGCAAAGGAGGGAAAGTTGTGCGTGTCTCTGCGCGCCGGGAGGGCTGAGGGTGCCCACCAGTTGATTTTACATCCTGCCTTGTGCCTTCGCCTGCTTTTCTTTACATATTTTATTTATTTTCTGCAACGGGGAACAAAACAGGTAATGCCGGCTCCCGGCGGAACGGAGGGAACGGGCGGGTTGAGGGATGCGGCGCATTTTTCTCTTTCCCTCTTTCCCCATCTTTCTTTCCCCATCTCCCTCCCTGGAAGTTTCTTCGCGACGCGAAATAAGGAGGAAAAGCGAAATAAAAGGCGGCGGGGAGGGGAAGCTCGGAGGCAGAGCTCCGGTATTAAAGGCTGTATGGTATTTTATGGCATTTTATGGCATTTAAGGCGCGGGCGGCCAGCCCGTGTCCCCGCTGCGCGCTGCCCCGCACCGCGGAGCGCGGCCGAACCGCGGCATCAACCCATCAACCCCGCGCGTGGATTTCATCCCTCCACGCGTGGATTCCATCCCTCCCCCGGCTAATTGATCCATGTCCCTGCCGGAGGCGCGGCTCGGGGGGGGGGGGCGCGGAGGCACCGCGGGGGCGCAGCCGCTGGGGAGGGGGGGGGGATGATGGTGTTGGGATGCGCGTGGGATGCCTTTCGTGGGTTTTCTTAATTCCTTTTCTTGAAACTGCTGAAAAAGGTCGGGAAGTGGTTCAACTGGTTCCTTTCTCTAAAAAAAAAAAAAAAAAAGCCCTAAAAAGAGCGGCAGGCATGCGCACTGCGCGGATGCCATATTGGAATGAGCGTGCCGCGGGTGCGGGCGCGGGGACGGGGACGGGGATAGGGACGGGCGTGCTCCGCTCCGCGCTGCTCCGCGCATCGCTCCGCGGGGGGCTGGCCGCGGGGAAAAACACCCCAAAATAACCCAAACTCGCACAGGTAAGGCACCGCGATCTGCATTCCCGCCCCCCCCCCCGCCACCCCTTCCCAAAACCCTCCCGGCTGGCGTTTCCCTTTATTTTATTTGTCGGGTTTTGCAGCGCTCTGGGTGGAGGGAGTCTCTTTCCCTCTCTCAAAATGTATTAAAAGTATTATTTTTTTTTTTTTTTCAAACGTGGGAGATGGGCGTGGGTGCTTTTTTTTTTTTCCCCCCATCTTTTCCAAAGGGGAAAAGCGCGGTGGAGTTGTTGGGAAGTGTTGGCGGGCGGCTGGGGCTGAGCCCCCGGCCGGGACCGGCGCTCGGAGCCGCTCCCCGGGCTGGGCACGACGGGGGGATCACGGGCGGGGCTGCGGTGCCTGCGAGATTCACCACGAGCGTGCAGGGGGTTTCTTTTTACCTCGTCGGATCGCGTTTTAGATGCTCTCATTTCTTTTTTTTTTTTTT
This sequence comes from Lepidothrix coronata, assembly GCF_001604755.1. Taxonomy (NCBI): domain Eukaryota; kingdom Metazoa; phylum Chordata; class Aves; order Passeriformes; family Pipridae; genus Lepidothrix; species Lepidothrix coronata. The sequence continues at coordinate 5,436,148 of NW_016690200.1, forward strand.
CTTTTCTTTTTTCCCCCCCTTTCTCCCCTTTTTCTTTATTCTTCCTCTTCTCTTTTTTCCCCCCTTTTTATCCTGTCCTCTTCCTTTTCCCCACCTTTTCTTATTTGTTTTTTTAATTTTAATTATTTAAAAATTTTTTAAAAGTAGTACCCATCGTTTTTATGCTCTCCTGACAAACGCTTGCGCGACCTCCTTTCAAATTTACAGGGCTCACGCACATCGCGACAAGAGTTATTTGGGGTGTGCGGGTGGGTTTCTTCTGAATCTGCGGGGGAAAGGGGACCAAAAAAAAAAAAAGCCCCTGCAAAAGGCGAGAGGGAAGGAAGAAAAATAAGAGAGAAAAAAGAAGAAAGCGATCAGCTCTGCCAAAATATGCAGCTCTGATCTGGACGTGTTTTCCCGTAGCGCTTCCGAACTGCGGTAAATGAATATTTATAAAGCTTGTTCTCAACATGGCGGGTTAAGGTGTCTTTAAAAACTGAAAATAAACATTTTGAGAGGAGGAAAAGAGGAAAGGCGAGGTGCCACACGTTGGGTTCAACTCTCTTTTGTTGCTCGGAGAGGTGCGCTGGTGGATTAATGCGGAGGGATGAGGATGGGATCCATCCTCGCGGTCCTCCCCCACCAGGACTCGGTGGTGGGAAAAGTACCGGGCATTTGTGTGTGGTGGGAAGGGACCTGCGGAGTTGGGAGCGCGGCCGATTTGCCTTTGAATGCCAAAATTGCAGACGTTCCATGAGAAAGAAAAAAAAAAAATGCCGGGAGGCAGAGCGCTGATTTATTTTGCATTAACAGTAGACAGTGTCGTGGGATGAGATGTCCTGTTGGAGCTGTCAAGCCTTCCTTAGGCGCAGTCAGCTGGGGATGTCTGGGGTGGGTTTTTTGCTGTTGTTCAGCAGAAGCACTGTGGAATTGCTCTGCACGGAAATTTGGGCTGCAAACAAGTGACTTTAGCAGTGCAACCAGCGTCGCTTTTGCAGAGAGACGCTTAAAAGCCCGCAGCGAGGGAGGCGAATCGCAGCTTTAGCAAAACAAGAGAATGAGTGTGCGAGGAGTTTTCGGGGAGTTCGTGCCCTTCCCCGGCTGCCTTTTCCAAATGTGTTTTCCGAGGGAGTGGAGGAGCGAGGCTGCCTCAGAGGCAGGAGAAACTCCCCTGTTTCCCGTGCAGGGAGCACTTCGTTGCTGGTGTTCCGGAGTTGTTTCACCGTGGTCGTGAGGTGTTAACTTTGGAGCATCGATGTTTTGTGGCACGGGAGGCGATGGGATGCTGCCAGCATCGCAGGCTGTCAGTGCCCGGGTAGGGATGGAGGAGCCAGGGAGGATCCTGGAGCGGGGGAAGAGCTGATCTGCCAGCCCAGTTCCCTGTGCCTCTTGAAGATGCTCCCCACCATGATTTCATTTACCAGGAGCGCTTGGAGACACTCTTTGCACACCTCAGGGTGAGGTTTCCCATTCCAAAAGGGCTCTGATCCATCTTCCCACCCATTTTCCCCCTCCTTTCTCCAGCCCCTCCCAGGACCATGCTAGCGGCTCAGGGAACTCCCATTGCAGGATGTGTGCGGAGGGGACAGAGGAGCAGACCTAGGAAAAATTGTGATTTCTTATCAAAATAGCAGAAAACAGCATTTATTACAAGCAGAGGGGCTTGGAAGGCAGCTGTCAGACTGGTGGGACTTGGGTGGCAAAATCCAAGAGCTGCAGTGGAGTGGTGTCAGTCAGTGGGGTTTTCTGGGGGGGGGAAGGGATGGAGCCAAAATGGGAACATGCCTCCCCGGTCTGCCCCCATATCATGCATCTCTCCATCCCCAAATCTGCTGCCCCTTGGACAGGACAGCTTTGTTTTTAAAATCAGTCTGTGCCCCTGGTGTTCTGGGGAAGAAAGTCATGTAGCAGTGACCTGGTGTTTGAGCAGAGAAGCAGCTTCACCTGGTTGCATGATGGGAATGTGGGGTTGGAGGGAGTTTGCAAAGGTCTCTGGAGATCCCTCTGTACCTGGGGTCTCATCCCTCTTCCCCCAGTTCACCTTTTCCCCCTTTGCCTTGGAGGGACCTACTTAAATATGGAAAAAGCAACTCGAAATGGCTCTTCCCTTGCAAACTGCCCTCTCTGATGGGAGCACCTTGCTTAGTGTCAGCATTGCCTGTCTGAGGCTCTGCAGCTGACACCCAACCCCAGGTGGGGTGACCCCCTATCCCCCTGCTCTTGTCTCTTTGCCATGGGACAACCACACAAGCCAAAGGGACTGTATTTATGGGACCACTTTGCTCCTATTTCCCTCAAGGAGGGGGGCGTTCTGTTGCTGCATGGACCCCAAGCAGACCCCTCCTTCAGCACCAGTGAGGTGCAGTAGGGTTAGCTCTGGTTGTACCAGGCAAACCTCCTCCGAGGAGTTTCTTCCTGCAGCAGCAGATGGGTGCTGGCCAGGATTTAGTGCAGTTTGTTTTCCCTCCCTAGAAGCCTTTAGGTAAAAACAAATTTGATTTCCTTTGCTAGTGGCAAAGGAAAAGCAGGCGAGGCAGGTTTTCTCTCTGGGATTGGGACTGTTGCCTGGGTGAGCAGGGATGCCAATGGCTTTTTTCCTCCCTTTTTTCCCCCCTCTCTCCAACAGATTATTTATGAGAGGGAAGAAAATATTCTCACAAGTCTAATAAATTCAGTGCTTATAAAGGATTAGGTCCTAATAACTCCTGTGATAAGATGGAGGCTCGGTGTAATCTGTAACTAAGTGAAAATCTAAAAGCCATTTAAATAGATACAGCCAAGAGCTATCGAGAGACCAGTACACTATAAACAGCAAGGAAATACCTTTTGAATGATTTAAGGAGTGCACAGTGTAGTGGGACAGAAAATACATTATAAGCAAGATGGTATAATTTCATTTATATATTGAGAAAACATTTACAAATATTCAACAGATGTTACATGTGGCAGAGGTGGAGAGTGTGTTTTGCACAGATGTAGGAACATCTGTAGAAGACAGTGTATAGTTATATAGCTGTGATTATGAGTGATAATTGACTGGCTGGACAGGCAGTTGATGTTTTAATGAAGTATTTATTAAAACTTTATGGTGGTGTTACTAGAAATAAAATAAACACCACAAGCATCAACTCTTCAGGCTGAGGATACTTTTCCCCCACCCTTGGCTTGTGCTGTGCTGAGCTGTGGCCCATGAAAGACATGCATGTATTTTGAGTCACTGTTTCTGGCCTTTCAGAGCCATGGGATGCTGGCCTGATATGAGAACGTCAGCGAGGGGACGTGACCTTACCTTGCTGAAGGACAGGACATGGTAGACAAGGTGCTGCCTTGTTTCTTCAGCGGATACTAGAAAGAATTTCTAGAATGTGAGGGTGGGGAGGCCCTGGCACAGGTTACCCAGAGAAGCTGTGGCTGCCCCTGGATCCCTGGAAGTGTTCAAGGCCGGGTTGGACGGGGCTTGGAGCAACCTGGTCTAGTGGAAGGTGTCCCATGGCAGGGGGTGGCATGAGATGATCCTTAAGGTCCCTTCCAACCCAAACCATTCTGTGCTTCCTCAAGGACCTTTTGCTGGCTAAACTCATGTTAGTGTGGGGTGAGGGCATGGAGGGAATCTGAGGAGATTTACAAGGGTGGTGGTGGTTGAAGGAGGTGGCTGGTCCCTGGCTGTGTCCAAGTGACAAAGGAGTTGTGGAAAGCTTCAGAACGTGAGACAAGTAGCCAAAACTTGAAGCAGAGCAGACAGAGGTGAGTTTCTGAGGGTTCACAGAGAAAAACTAATGTGGTGACCACAGGGCCCATGTTTTAGATGACCGGAAGGTGTCAGAAGTATTTTATTACTGTGAATATCGGCACAGAGTGTATCAGCTGGTGCAGCAGGGTCCTCAATGCTAAAAATTAAATGATTTTGGTATTGATAATACTGATGCCACTTGCAAATATGAGTTTGTTCTATCATTGTAACGTGTGGTCCCTGATAGCAGGGTGGGTTTTTTTTTTAGGATTAGAGTAGCCAATGGTACCTTTTCAGTATTTGAAACTCATCATGTGAAACTGTTGATCTTTGCATGACAGATCCTGATGAAACCAGTCAGATCCATCCTGTTGGTTTTTTTTTTTTGCCAAAAGATTCCTCTTTCCTGCATTTTCTGTGTCTAGGGTATGACTACTACAGTGATTAAAAAGGTTTGAGCTGCAAAATAGGAAAATACAGAAATAAGAGCAAAGACTCCATCACTGGCATTTAAAAAACTCCTGAAAAAGTTTATTTTGAGATTGGCCTTTTGCAAGACCTAAACAAAGCATTCTTGGGAAAGCTGATTTGGAAAATGTGTTCACGGTTACTCCCATTTTTATGAATCAGAAGCGTTGTTCTAAAATTAAATAGTAATAAAAAGAAAGAAAAAACCCACCCCAAGCAGTTCTTGAGAGCTGACCAAGAGATCAATTCTGAGTAGGTGTGAGGCTTAAAGAAAGATATGTGCAGAATCTTTGCTATTTTTACTCTCACTCATGATTCTTGCTTTCATGATTAATGCTCTTAGCATCACTGGGTGACTTGTGCAAGAGAGTCCTATTTTCCTGGGTAAAGTCCTGAGACCCAATTTGAATATAAGTTATTAGAAAGCGTTGCATTTATTGGCTTGGCAGGGAAGGTGAATTCCCTCCACTGAAGTCCAGGAGGTTACGTTATCCTTGCCCCTGCAGTGTGGGAGATCTGACAAGGCAACCATAGGTTGAAGATCCTTAGAGTCTAAGGGGCCATAAGTTCCTTGTGGAGACTTCTGAGTGCAAAGCAATAGCTTTCCTGAGTGCATTAAAAATACCACTTTAAAGAAAGGACAGGAAAAAGTAATAATTAACTGTTTCTTGGAAGATGTTTTGAGCAAGGTCCAGGGTGGGAGCTCAGTGCAGGTGTAAGACCAGACTCCAAGATGCTCTGTTGGATGAGTGATGATGGGGAATTAAACCTGGATGTCCTGGAGCAGTTCACGTTTGTTTTTTCTCAGAGAAATTGGGCGGAATTAGCCATGTAAATATGACTTGTAGGACTCTTGAGTTAAAAAGGTCTTGTCTTGTGGAATTTGGTTCTGGATAGACCTTGTCAGGGGTCTGCTGGCTGCCCTTACGTGCTTGGCAGAAAGAACAGTCCTCCTCTTCCTACTGTTGTACCAAGGGGTGGCTGGGGATGGCTGTGAGGGCTGGTTCTCCTTTTTTTTTTGGCAAATCCTGTCCATCAGTGAAGCTGCCTCTGGATGTAAAGCACTGACAGGGATGTGAGCATGTGTAGGACTAAGCCCAAGTGCTGATCAACTGTGCTGTTTAAGTGAACCAAACACTGCCAAGACCTGAAATGTCATTTTTCATAAAAAGTGTTGGAATCAGATGGCAGATGTTTGCTGGATTCTGGTTTGCATCTTGTGGTTTTGGGGTTTTTTTTGAAAATGGCTCTGACTGCTGCAGAGACATAGAAGGCGGAACTGATTGCCCTGGACAACAGGAATTTTGACTGATGAGGGACTTTTGAATTGGGCTCTAAATTAAGTCCATGAAAACAGTGTTTTGTGTTTCCTGCTGGGTGAGTTCTATCATTTGGCTGATTGGTCCCACTCAGGGGGTCTGACTGATTGATTTGATCCATGTGGCTGGTGTTTTGAGGTGATCAGATGATGGAGGTTGGAACAAGATGATTTTTAAGGTCCCTTCCAACTCAAACCATTCTATGATTCTGTGGCTTTACCTAACAAGATGAGATGTCTCAGGATGATAAGCAGCTGTTTGTCTTCAAGCTACCCATCTAAAAGGCTTCCTGAGTTCGGCTTGGTTTCAAACACAGAGGTGGGAGAAGACTAGGATGTTGCAGGTGGTTGCTGTGCTGCTTTCTTGCAGTTCTTTTTCCTACTGTAAAGGGCACTGGGGACATTGACCCAACCTTCTTTGTGTCCCTGAGAGCTACAGAAGATGTCTAATCTTAAATATGCCTTATTCCCAAGTAGTTTGTGTGTGTTGGGTACTTAAAATGAGTAGAAATGCTCTACCAAAATAGGGTCAACCTCATGGAAACTGCCTGTTGAGTTGTGGAGAAGGTGACAGCCACCTAGTAGGTGACAGAACAGCTGGAAACAGGAAGGATTAGTATGTGATGACCTCCCTCTCCTTGATACGTGTGCTTTGTGGAATGCTGAGGGTGGGGATGTCTGGGGTTCACAGGGGAGAAGGCAGGATACAGATGGAGCAGTAATGCCTTCTTCTCCATGGTTAAAACATCCAGCTCACTCACAAGAAGGAAAATTTAATGAAAAGTTGCCCTTCATTTCAGAGATTTGATGTAGCCTTCAGTGTGGCAGGTTTTTACATTAAGTCCATCTCTAGGTCCTGGTCTATACTTATGCATAAGACAGCCAAGAGTGGGATGTGTACCCAAGTCTGTGTGTCTGCCTGTCATCTGTCTTATTTCTTTTCTTAATACTGTGGGGCTTTTTGCTGTAAACAAGTTAAGAGTCTCTAATTAGGTTTATTTTACTTTATGTTATCTTACTGCCATTTATCTCTGTGTGTATCCTGAGCTCTGGAGTGTGCCAGGTAGGGAGGACGAGAAAATTGCTTTGTGAAGCGGGTTTGTCTCTGTTGGCATAAAAAGTATGAGGCATTTGGCACCAGAGCAGGATGAGAGGAGAACAAGGACCAGCTGAGTTAGGAGGGCTGTCACCACCTTGCATATATCCCTTCTCCACCATTCATCTTCAGAAAAGTTTGGTTTCTGTCCCTTTTGGCTTTGAGGTGGACAATCCAGACCATCCCTGCTCTGGTGGTTCCCTAGTTTCCTGTTTCTTCATGTTTTCCCTCCAGGCTTAGCCATTTATTTTCTGTGCTGCTGCACAAATGCTGACTTGAAGAGCAGAAAGATCAGCCCTGCTGAGTGGCTGGAGCAGGAGGACCAAAAGGGACCTCCATGGCTTGTACAGACCATCTCTTACCCCAGGGCACAATTAACTGTACCAAGATCTGTTTCTGGACAGATCAGCATCCTAACCCCTCCAAAAAGCAAGACTCTGTGGCCTTCCAACAATCTGTCCCACTTCTTCACCAGATTCACAATCACTGATTTCTTCTTATGCCCAGATCAAATGTCCCACCCCCCTACAGTTTAAACCCAAGCTGCCCTCTTCGATCCACAAAGAAGGTGGAAAACAGATTATACTCTTTCCTCATTCAGCTGGTTTTTATATATTTGAATACTGTGAACATTCCTAGTTCTCCAGATTATATGGGATTTGTTTCTTCCACCCCAGAGTACAACACAGAGCTGTTCAAAGCAGTAAATTTCCCTTAATAAAATCCTGTGGGGTCTTCAATATGAAAGAGAAATTGTCACTTGATATAATTGAAAACATTTGGCAAGGGATGCTCTCAAATAAATAATTAAAAAAAAAAACAGGAATTTGGAAGAAATAGTCCTTAAAAGGTTTCCAACTGGTGCTTTGTCTGAGAGGAGAGACAGGCCCTTTTTCTAGGAGGTAAAACTTAGTTGATGTGTTCAATAGCCCTTTTGAATGAGCCTCCATTGCATTGTGCAGATGCTCAGGGGTGTGAATGTTGTGGCAGGCTGCCACTAGCAGTGCATCCTAGATTGTGTCCCACAGGGTTGAGTCCCCCTTCACCCTGCTCCACGTTGCTTGTAGTGCTGTTTCATTGGGATTTTCTGGAAAATGCCCAAGGTGAAGTCGACAATGGAGTCAGGACCTGGTCCAGCATCACCTATGTCCTACCTTAGCAATTGCTTCATCTGCTCTAGGCCTAGGGGTCCCCATTTTACCACTTGGCCAGGTGGGTGGCATAAAAAAAAGATGTGTTCTGGAAGTAGGATGGAAGAGGGGACAACTGGATTCCTCGACTGCTTTGCAGTGATGTTTTCACTCACGGTCCTGCAAAATCTTGAAGATGGTAAAGGCTACATGAAAGTGCTCATGGTAGGGCCTGCCTTTGGGTGGAATCAGCAGATGCTTTCAACAAGAAAGTCTGCTGGGGCCACCCCGTGTTCAGCTTCCCTCCAACTGGGCTGGAAAAAACCCCATTATGTAACCAGGGTCAACCTCCAGAAATGCAGTAAGCCCCGAGCTGCTCATGGACCCATCCTCCCACAAGGCACATCCCTGGCAGGGGCTCTTCACCAAGGACACAGGGTTGTGCTGGCAGCCCTTACTGTTCCCTGACTTCCAGGGGGACAGTGTAAATCTATGTCAGGGCATGTTTAGGTTGGATATTAGGAGAAAGTTCCTTACCCAGAGAGTGGTTGGGCACTGGAACAGGCTCCCCAGGGAGGTGGTCATGGCCCAAAGCCTGACAGAGTTAAAGAAGCATTTGGACAACACTCTGGGCACTTGGTGAGATTTTTGGGGTTGTCTTGTGCAGGGCCAGCAGTTGGACTTGGTGATCCTTCTGAGTCCCTTCTAACACAAAGCATTCTGTGATTCTGCAGCCCTGTGATACTGCAGCCCTTCTGCACTCATCAGGTGGCTCCATACTGAGAGGTGGGACCATCTCAAGTCAAGGAATGTTACTAAATTTTGGAGGAGGCAGTGGGATTTCTGCTTCTCCACTGCTCAGGACTCAGCATTACATTGGCATACCTGATGCACTATCTGGGCAGGAGGTTTCAAAGCTGCAGGATCTTTTTTGCATCCTCTGTTCCAGCAGCCTGCCTTTTGTATGTCTATCCCAATTAACCAAGCGTACGTTGGAGGGAGATAGTAAGTTTATCAGGAATAACTTTAAGGAAGGATTTGTGTGTGGGTAGGGGACCTTCCAAAGGAAGGAAAACCAGGATGGAGTCGAGAGGAGATGAGAAATGTGAAATGGTGTGAGGAAGCCAAGGCTGGCGCTCGTACAAAGAGCCAATATTGATACAATGACGAGGCAGCGCGTTGGAGATAAAGGCAGGGCTGAGACTGACAGCCGTGGGAAGAAGGAAATAAAAGAGATTCTTTATTATATTGGCTGCCTTTTTCTGCCTGTGAATTAAGAGCCTGGATCTGAATTAAATGCCAAGGGAATGGGAGCTGCGTGGGGGAAGAATCGGATCGGTTTGAACCACCACTGTGCAGAAACAATGAACAAGGGATCTGAAAACAGGGATTTCCCCCCCTCCCTGCTCTTTCAAATGCATTTCATAGTATTTTGCTTTGTGCTCCTGCCTAGTGTAATGTCACCTTGAGCCTCTTTTGATGTTGTTTCCCATCCCCTGGTTTACAGGCTGGCAATGTGGCTTGTGGTCCTTCCTTTGGTTTCCAGTGGACTCACTGGTTTTCCAGTGGACTTCAAACTGACAGAGGAATTGGAGTACAGTGGTGTGTGCTGTACAGTTGTGTAATGTTGACTGCAGGCCAGCCAGTGTGCTACTGTTAAAAGTATGGCTGGGGACTCTGTTTGAAGTGTTAATTAGCAGCAATTAATAAGAAGTGAAAAATTAATACCCTATGTCAGCTTTCTTTGCTAGTTAGTTATATCAACACCAAAGCTCAGAGCTATTTTGAAGCTTGTGTTTGCATAAGAGTTTGGTTTTGTTGTCACATAGTATTGGGAAAATCCTAAAGTGCTCTCCTACCATAACTAGTAAACTAGTTATTCCCAAAATAAGAAGCCAGACTACAGCCTCTGAAAGATCCAGTTTTCTTGGCATGTGGGTGCTCTCGATATGACATTTTAAAACCAGTAAGTTGTCCATAACTTAAGCAAAAAATAGATTAAAATAGAGTTAAAAAGCAAAAATGTTGATGATGTTGCTGAATCTGGCTAAGAGATTCTTCATTTCCCCCTTTTAACTGAAGTGGGTTCAAAGCCAGCCCCAGATGTGGCCACCGAGGGTGGATCCCAGTCGTTCTGCAGAAACCTCGGGCAGGTTCCTGCTGATTTTCCCATCCATTTTCCATTTCTGATCAGGGGAAATTCCCTGATCCAGGGGAATGAGCTCCTCTCATCTGCCCAGGTCTGGTGGCAGATCTGGGGCTTGACTGCATAAGAAAAAGCAAATACTGTTGTTGTCTGATTGGACACCTTCAGCGTTTTATCACCTCATAACTTTGTTTTATCAGGATCACAGGAGCGTCACAAGATTCAGCTACAATACCAAGAGGCTTATGTTTCTTCCTGGTATTTATATTGTTACCCTTGAGTTCTCTTTAAAATGATGGATTTGTTGTGTTTAAATTGATCTCTCTGTTTCTGTTCTTTGAATTTTTTTAGTAGAGCCAGGTTACCTTCCATCATTGTCTGTTCCTAGGCAAAAATGAAAACAGCTGAGTCCACCCAAGGTTTAGCTTAAGCTGACACTTCCCCTCCTCTCCCATTTAACAAGCTTGATGTAAAATCCTGATACTTAACTAGTTTATTATTAATGATGCTTACAGAAGTATTCTCTACCACAGGAGAAACGTTTTTTTGACTTTCGGTAAACTGATTGCTTTGAGTTTCATAGTTAATTGAAACTTAATATACACTGGGGATGAGTGATGTGTATGTTCTGAGGTTAGCTGCACTCAAAATACTCGTAGTATATAATACACTTAATTCATTAGCAAGTCTCATGTCAACAAAGAATAAAGATGAAATGCTGTGGTGGTCATTGCAGTGGGGAAGGGATGATTATTATTTGTGGAGTGCTCAAAGTATACTGAGCACTTTATGAAGAGACCAACAACCATATTGCTGTGAGCTGATTTATGATCTCAATTTTTAATTTTTTTTTTTTAACTTTCCTTAGCAGGTTCCTTTGGGGTGGGGAACACAAATTGCTGATGGAGGGATTGTATCACCTGCCTTGGTAATTTGCTTCCACCAGGGATGCTTTGTGCACACCCATGGTTTAATTGCAGTTGTGATCGCTCCAGCAGACAGTCCCACCATGGTCCAGTTAATGGACACACTTAGATTTGACATGCTTCTCATCTTTTTCAGTTCCTCCTATAGCTGCTCACACACGTGCATTTCTTCTTTAAAATTGTCATTGGAACGGCCTTAAAAACTGGGAATGAAAAATCTAGGACAGAACACTCTCCTTTCTGTTTTATAACCACCATATCCAGTCTTCTAGAATATGCCTCCAGAGTAGTAAAAGTTGAAAAAATCCCATAATATTTTTACAGTCTTATTACTCCTGCTTTGCCTGGGCAGTAAACTTTTTTCCTACTTTTAGTCACACTTCTTGTCGAGCATTTGACGCTGGTGCTGCCATCACAGTCCTCTCTGCCATGCAGGTCTTGGAGGCACCCACTAATAAGCAGGACCGGTTTTCCACATTGGATATTCTGGGCACACACCTTCCCTACTCTCTGTCTTTGCTTTAGCATATCTTGTGTGAATAGTTGGCTCCCTCTGTGCCCATAATCCCAGCTCTTGGTTTCTCTTTTTCAGTCCTGCTCTGACGCCTCAAAAGTTATGACCATCTCGGAGAGTTTTTACTGAAAAGCTCACTTTGGAGTTCTTTTTAATCTACTCCTAAAGGTGTATCCCAGGGTATTGCTTGTCTGGTGGCTTACTGTAGCTAGAAATACAGTTCTCATTTAGTCTGGTGTCTGATGTAAGATCTGGTAAGCCTGTATGCCTTTTCTCATATAATTTTTCATTTTTGTGTGTTTTTATTCCACTTTGTGTTTACTAGGATCATTGCTTCTGGAAGAATCTCCTCTGCCAACATAACCCAATTTAAAATGAGTTAATATTTGCCACCCTGCATGTTCCTAACTGGTATAGTTACTTTAGGTCCATCTTCATTCAATAAACAGTTGCAGCCAGCACTGTTTCACTAGGATATTTGCATTTTACCTGCTGAATTTCATTTTCTAGAGTTATTCCAGTTGCTCCCAAGTATTTTCTCTTGTGTGTTTCTTCCGTTTCATTATCAGAAATCTCCCCCTTTGGAAGTTTGAATATTTGTGGAGCAGGAGATACATCTCACACAGTGTTAGCCACCAAAAAGTTGTAAGCCAAGGGCTGGACTTGCTGGAGGGTAGTTGAGTTGACATTTCCTGCCTTTTTTTTTTTTGGCAAGGGTTGTGCCACCCTGTGGGCTGGTCCTTCTCTCTCTATTGGTGGTACTGGGAGCAAGAGTGAACTTTGGGATGTGAAGCCTGTGGATGCTGTTTATTACCTTATAATCTTCTCTGTTGTTATTATTATTATTATTATTATTGCTGTTACGATATTATTGCCACTAAGATCCTTTGTTGTGGTTTTCATCCACCTCTAGGGTCAGCTTGGAGATGAGAGTGGGATCAAAGGCTTACAGTCAGAGAATCACAGAATTGTTTAGGTTGGAAAAGACCTCTAAGATCATGAAGTCCAACTGTATCAAGATGGGACAACATGAAAACCACTAGGAAAGGCTGAGGAAAGAGGTTGGTGTAGGTAGAACAAACCACTCACTGTTTTTTTTTCTTTTTACTTCTAGCTTGTCCTCCAGGCACTCCCTGCTGCAGGATGAATTAGGAAGGCAAAGCCTTTTCCTCTGAACCATGGAGACGAGGGCATCTTTCATTGCCACCATGAGAGAGACCCAGCATCTCTCCCCGGAGAAGGGTCAGAGCCCAGCAAATGGCAACAGGGAGCAGTTTGATTCAGGTGAGCTCCCCTTCACCCCCTTGGGTTGTTGTCACTGTTGCAGCCCTCCAGCTGTGACTTTGGGTTGAGTTGCCATTTGGAGCTTCCTGTGTGCCCCCACTGAGGATGAAGAGGAGATGGGGCAGAGGAGAACATCTCAATCCTGGTAGCTCATGTGATGCAGACTCCTCTCTTGAGGCAGGATTCGTGTACTGCAGCCTGATTTAGTCACCACTGGATCCATTTATATCCATGGGAGGGTGGTAGGAGCCTCTAGGATGAGATTCAGTTGTCCAGCTGTAGACACTGGTTTGGGATGAGAAGAACTGGCTGGTGGTACCTGAATTTCTTTGAGAATATGGGTCTTGGTGACTCTTCCATGGCCGTGCTGGAGGTTTGTGGTTGATCAGGTGCTTGTTTGTCCCCCCTCTCTGCACATTTGCTGTGTTAACTACTAAAGCATTTCAGTTCTCTGTTCACTCAAAGAGTCATGAATGTATCTTTGTGCTATAAATAAGATATCTAAGCAATTTGCTACAAATGTGTTCTCCTTCATTGAAGCCTGTGAAAAATCCATGTTTCTGGAGCCACAGGTTTTAAGTCTTTTTTCCCCTTTTATTTCCCATAGCCAAACATCTTGGGAAGCTGGTAACAGCTGGAACAGTTGCATTTTTATAGTGTCAATGGATGAGCACTTTAAAGCCATTGAGAGGCTCACAGATAATGACTTGTTGATTTTATTTGCCATCCTGGGCTTGTTTATACATCCTGTATTGTGAGCCAGCCAGCCTTGACTCTTTCATTAAGAAAAAGCTCTGGACCTAAGTACCAATAATTGGAAAAGGAGCTGATATGTAAAATAGGTCTAAGGCCAAATTTATCACCTTTCAGGGTGTCCTCTGCTCCTCAGCAGTTGGGCTTTTCTGATGGATGAGGAGATTTGTGTGCAGTCCTATTACATGTGTGGGTGGTGCTGGGTCCTTTGGGCTGGTCTCATCCCTGGGCCAGGCTGTCTCTGCTCTGGATCCCCCGTCCCTTACAGATTTCTAGCAGGGAACAAAGTCCATTAAAAGAAAAACATTTTGGAAACATACAGTCCCTTCAAAATTCTTTGTGATGAAATGAAGCAAAATAAACCACTGATGCTGTGATGAATGAGTGCTCTGACATTATTTTTACAGACCTTGTAAAAGTAATTTCCTGATAAAGTCTGCAGATAAAACACGGTGGAGAAGCCAGACGGGTGATGTGTCAGAGAGAAATGAGCTGACAGGGAGGGAAGGCTGCAGCTCTCACTCTGCCTCCTGTCTGGGTCCTGAAGTCTCTCTGTTTGGGTTTAGAAAGGAGAGATCTGGGTGATATTTTTTTGAACAGGTGCTGTTGTGAGTTTTGCTGAACTGCCTGGGGATGAACCTGCCGGTGGAGCTGTGGGAACAGTGGGGCCAGTGAGTCTCTCTGTGTTGGTGTGTGGCAGAGTAGGTCAGGGTTAATGAGGTCATGAAGTACAGGAGGACTTGATGCATCCATAAATAGCATCTTTGTGGTAACGTTACTAAAAAGCTATTGCTGAATTCTGGAGAAAGACTTGGACTCCCCGGAGACATCACTCCTTATAAGGACCGGAGATTATATACTGAACTGAGTAAAAATCTCTACCCCCACTGCTCTGTGGAATGGCTTCCTCCCATAAGACTGCTGAGGAAGGCTGGAGAAAAGGAGACACTTGCCTTGACTCACACAGCAGGTTAGAGCAAAAACAAGAATAAAAATTGAGACTATACAAAGAGCATCATGGGCTGAGGGAAATGGCTCATACTCTGAAATAGAAGTACCTGAACAGAAGGAAGGAAAGCCCAGAGGTGCCCTGAAAGTCATAGAATCACAGAATTATTCAGGTTGGAAAAGCCCTCTAAGATCATCGAGTCCAACCATTAACCCAGAACTGCCAAGGCCACCACTAAACCATGTCCCCAAGTGCCACATCTGCATGTTTTTTAAATGTCTCCACCACTGCCCTGGGCAGCTTGTTCCAAATGTCCTGTTGATGTCAGATATCTTGAGGTGAAGATGTCCTTGGGGTTTTTGAGCAGCCCATCCCAACACCACATACACAGATGTGGTGCAACCAGGCAGAGGGGATACACAGGAGTAGGGAGCAACCAGGCAGAGAGGATGATGCACTTTAAGCTTTTCATGTCAAATGCTTTTGACTTTTAGTGGGATGGAGATTGGTTGTGCTCAGGGTAAAAAGTTGCTTAAGCAATTTTAAGTCTGGGATGGATAAGCATATCTGCACATCTACTCAGGGACTAACATACTTTATTTTAGAGGCTCAGCCTTTGAAATCTCTGTACCTGGCTCTTCTCTGTAACATTAATTCCATAGGGTAGGAGGCCTTGAGGCTGCAAAATATCCCTGTTCATCTAAATTGCTTGCCTGCATGATACAGAATATTTGCACCAAGCTCCTACCTTATGGTTGAGTTGTGGCTTATTGTTCAGTCAAGGCTGAACAAACCCCTGATTTTGGATCAAATATCTCAAGTAGAGCCAGTTTCTGTGCCTGAAGGTTTTTGCAATGATTACAGAAAATCAAAACAAAGCCCAGTCTTTATTCTGTGTTGAATTTGTCTATTTTTGTGTTGTAATCATGGGGTTGGGTTATTTCTTGTCTTGCTGAGTTGAAGAGTCATCTGGTAGCCACTTTATCCCTGGAGTTAAGTGTTGATTTACATCTTCATATTTAAGCAGGTTATTTGAGTTTGATGCAGCAGCGTGCAAGTGTTTAACAGCATTGACAGCTCAGCTCTCTGCTTTGGACTCCCAGACTCTTTACCCTCCACCAGCTCTGTCTCAAAAAACTCTCTTCTTATCCCCTTTTCCCCCCTCATCTGTGTATGCCTGGCGCCATAGGCAGCAAATAAAAACCTGTGTCTTCCCCTTTTAATAATGAGAGATTCCCTTTGCACAGCATAATTTTCTGGTCCTGAAAACTAGAGACCTATAGCAATAATTGCAATAAATTAACCCTGCCGTTTTCTTCATAAAACTGTCTGGGGAGGGTTCTTAATTCAGTTTGTCATGAGTCACTTTAATTACATCATGACCACACTGATGAATGTTTGGGCAGGTAAAGGGTCTTGCAGAGTTTGCCTGATAAATGCTTATTGCAAAGAGCTCATTGCCAGACTGTAAATATTTTTGCTCTGGGGATGAAACTGGGCTTGCTAGATTGCTTGGGAACAAAATGAAAACAATCAGATTTGGCTGATTTTCTGTAAGTGAAAGAAGATTTATTTTTAATTATTGCTCTCTGTGTGTTTCAGCAATGGTTTGGGGCCTTGGCTCTGCTCAGTGCAGTTATAAAGAAAGAAATAAAAGAAAGAGTAGTCATGTCAAGTCCTTCCCTGTGGGGAAAGATCATGTGGGGCAGCAGTGGGATGGGGAGACACGATGCAGAGCCCCAAATCTGGAATGGGGCAAGAACAAGTGCAGGGAGCAAGAAGACAGTAGTGGTCTAGTGAGGGGTGCTGGAGGATTTGGGGAAAAGCATCTAGGGGAGGAGGGAGGCATGGAGACCTTGTCTGAGATTTATGAGTGGAGAGATGCTGAGAAAGGAGAGAAGGGGTGGCAGAAGTGAAAATTGGGCTCCCCAGCCCCAAGGATTGGGGTGTTTGTTCCACTTGTTGCTCGGCCAACAGAAGCAACTTTTCATATTATCACCAGGGCACTGCTGGAGTTAACAGTACTGGATGACCCACTTTTGGGACACAAGCAAGGCCACTGCACTCTTGTGATAATGGGCAGGCAGCCACCTCCCTTGCAGCAAGAGAGTCATCAAATACTAAATAAAAGAGCAGAAGTGCCTGTTGCAGTGTATGACAGTTTTGTTCCCCCACTGCTATGAAAGCAGAGTCATTTCTGATCTCAGTGTTGGCTGCTAAAGTCCCAAAGTCGGCTGAAAGCATAGTAAGAGCTGGTCAAAACACAGATCTTTAAGGCAAGCTTTCTGTTTTCCCTTCTGTTGATGTTTATACTGGTTGCTATTCTCACCCTGAACTCTTTGACATAACTTTTGCCTTCTTTGGCTGTGTTTTAGGCTGCTTTTCTTTCTTTCATTCTTTTTTTTTTTTTTTTTTTTTTTTTTTTTTTTTTTTTTTTTTTTTTTTTGCCTTTGCACAGATGAGGGTTCCAGCATTGAGGATGCAGACTTCAACTGGGACGAATTCCTGGAGGAAACAGGAGCCAGTGCTGCTCCCCACACCTCCTTCAAACACGTACGTGCTTTGCCTGAGCCTCGCGGGTGTTCCGTGTGTTCCCTCTTCTGGTTTTCAGGGAGTCCCTGGAGAACTGAAGTGGGGTCAGACCATTCTGGGGAGAAATCATCCCTCTACATATGTGGCAACCTGCATGGGAATAGCCCCCCAACTGGTGTTAGGTGACCTTGGTGTGTTTGCAGTCACGGCTTGGAGCTCTGTCTGCGCCACTTCCTTATAGTCTGCCTTTTGATGAAATTTTTCGTTTTTGAGGGCTTGTATTGCTCTCGTTTTGCTTATAATGCACTCATTTAATTTTTTTCTCTTCATTTATTTCCCCTTCTGCATTTATTGCTGTCCATCCCAACCAGTAGAAGTACATCTCACAAGAGTTTTCTTATTTCTCCAAAGCTCCTTTTAATGCATGATTTACTGACTAGCAGGGTCACTCAGCCCTAGATTACAGCATGGCCTGCAGGAAGCCATCTTTCAGCCTCTTGCCTGGAGATGCTGTCTCAGACGTGTGAGAACCAGGTTCTCGGGCAGGTGGTGCTTTTCCTGGGTGAACACGGATCATACAGACAGCTGTGGTAGTTACAGCGTGGTCTGTGCCTCTGGTCTGTTTTAGTAGAAACAGCATTTGAATTCTCTGAAATATTTACTGATGGAGGGTATCAGAGCATGCTTTGAAGAAAGGATTCTGTCTCCAGGCAGAGCCCATCAAGGATCTTGTTGTTTGGGACCAACTTCTCCATCCGCCACTAGTTGTTTAATGTCTTCTATTCAACGTATGTGATGTCACATGAGGACATGGGACAAAAATTAAGCTGATTCTTGACTTCTTCATCACAGTCAAGGATGTGCTCGTGTGGCCAAACTGGTAGCTTTTCCAGGACATCTTTGTCATTCAGCTGGCCTACTGGGAAGGTGCTGTGATGCCTTCAACTGAATGAAGCCATGACAAGTCCTGGTGGTTCTCTGTCCTCAGCTGCAAATCCCATGAAGATGGTGCTGTTCATCCTCCTAACTGACCCGTCAGATGTGGGAAGCAGCCTTACACTGTGTGTCCTGTCTGGCAGAGATGTAGTTGGGCTGCAGGGAGAGGGAACCTTCCTGAAGGACCTGTTGCTGCTTTAAGAGAAGTCTTCGTTTGGATGTCTGCTGTCATGCTGTTAATCACAGAGTTATGGAATGCCTGGGGTTGGAAGGGACATCTGGAGATCATCTAGTCCAACCACCCTTGTCTCCAAGTGATTTTGTGCCTTATTTTGTAGGGCTAAGGAGCTGCAGGGATGAAAATCTTTCCTTCATCTAGATCTGAAAAAATGATATAGTCCTCTATTCCCCATTGTGAGTTCATTGTAACAGCAGTGGAGTACTGCAGGATGAAGGACCATAATTCTCTATGCTGGAGAATTACAGGCAATGCTTCTTGTAGAGTTTATTCTTGATCCATCAGCTGTCTGGAGTGAGCATCTTGTCCCAGTTTTCTGCTCCAGGCCCAAACCAGAAAGTTTTGTACTTCATGAAGGCCTTAAAGATGTCTTCAGGTCCCTTTCAACTGTTCTGTGACTCCAGGTATCAATGCTGCTGGAAGTGCCCACACAAGTAAAGGCATGTGGAATGCTGCTACCTGCAAATAATAAATGGGTTTGGCTGGGCAGCCCTTGGGTAAGAAGCTGGAGTGGGATGAGTGAGGGAGCACTGCTCACGTGCCGAAGGAGTGTTTTTTCAGCAGCTTGGCATCCCCAAGTCTGTGAAATCCTCAGTTCACCAAGTAGACCATGTTACACTTATGATGAGTAAAGGAGGCATTTAAACCTGTCATTTAAATAAGTTAACCAGAGACAGGCTTATCCA
This sequence comes from Lepidothrix coronata, assembly GCF_001604755.1. Lineage (NCBI taxonomy): Eukaryota > Metazoa > Chordata > Aves > Passeriformes > Pipridae > Lepidothrix > Lepidothrix coronata. The sequence goes on from NW_016690200.1 coordinate 5,454,836, forward strand.
GATTTACAGTTTCTCTTGTTTCAGTATCAGATAAGATTCTAATAAACCTGTAAAGAAGCTGTCCTTAAACATCTTGTAGGTAGTGACAGGCTACAGTTTGGATGGTTTTCTGAAAACAAGGCTGGCACCTGAACCAGTGAATTGGCATCCACCTCTTCTTTATCAACAACAGGTTGACATCCCACTGGCCCTTGGAACACAAGTTATGCTGTTCCTACAGCAGGCCCTGCAGTATCCCAAAAGAGGTGCACTGTCATCTCCAGTGTCCTAAGGCAAGTTACACATGACCTGTCGCTGCTTAGGTAAATGGAAGTGACATCTTCGTCAGGTGGCAGGACAGTGACCTAAACAATTTACTTTTTTGAGGTGATGGGTCATAGCTCATTTACCAGGGTGCTGGGAGGGTGAATTAGTTGAGGCTTGAGCTGCTGCAGATGGGTTCAGTGAAAACACTTGGTCTGCCTGGTAGAGCATTCAGCCCTTGATGCTTGTCAAGCCTCAAGAGATGCTTCAGTGTTGCTGTATGGCTAGTTATTGTAGTTGGGCTTAACTCCTAGAGGTGCTTCATACCTGCCTTTCTACCTTGCATGTGTCCAGTGATTTGCCTGATGGAGCTGTGCAGTGGGAAACAATCCCTCATTTGAATTGTATCACCTTTCTCCCAGGAATTTGTGAGATTTAGGAAGTGAAGATGGGTGCCACTCCTCTCTTAGATGTAGTGCACGTGGAATGACTCTTTGGAGCATGTGGGACCTCTCATGATGGGGTATGTGCCAGTGAAGTAGGAATGGAACTTCTTAGACAGATGTGAAGGAGGTGGTTCGATTAAGAAGTAAAATCAACTCGTGTCCTATCCTGGAGCTGCACTTTAAGGGCAGCATTATCAGGGGAGGGGGGGTCTCCCTGCAAAGAAGCAAAGGTAACACCACGCCTTTCTCATTTTGCAAGGTTGAAATCAGCCTTCAAAGCAGTTTCCAACCAGGGATGAAATTAGAAGTGGCCAACAAGAGCAATCCAGACACGTACTGGGTGGCTACGATCATCACAACATGTGGACAGCTCTTGCTGCTTCGTTACTGCGGCTACGGGGACGACCGCAGGGCAGACTTCTGGTGTGACGTGATGACAGCAGATCTGCACCCCGTGGGCTGGTGTACGCAGAACAACAAGGTCCTGATGCCTCCAGATGGTGAGTTCTGGCTGTTTTGGTAATCTCTGGATCTCCAGTTGGTCTGGGGTGGGTATTCCAGACCCTCAGCTGGTGTTGGGTGGGGCAGTCAGGGTCATGTCCCCGCGGGTCAGTGGGTGATTCAGTTTGCCAGTCAACCTCTAGCAAAGGCGTTTTTGCCCTAGTTGGTGACAACAGAAGGCGCTTCTGTAGGAAGTGTTGTCTTAACAAGGAAACTTACTGCTAAACTGTAAAGCTGTGATTTTCACTTAGTGAAGAAAACTGTCCCGTTCTCGTAGAAAGGAGGGATGAAACTCAGAGTGAGAACAAACTAAAATAAGCAAGATCAGTTTGGGTGTGACCAAAATCAGAAGTTTACCGTGCACTCAGTTTAAAACCTTCCATTGCCAGATTCTGGCAGCTTTTAATTCCAGTGGTAGATACACATGATTAAAGGTAGCAAAATTTGGTCATTATAGGTTAGGGCATGTCCTGATTGTCAGGTCTTAGGTGCACAAAAACTGAAGGCAAGAGCTGTAGGTTATTAAATGCCCCATGTGGAGTGGTTTGTTAATAATACAATTTATCCCCAGTGTGTAAGAATATATATATGTTTTATATATGTATATATGTACTATGTACATCACCAGAGCAGCTGTGTATCCTTACTACTACATAGCTCCAAGCAGAGGCATATTGTCAGTGTTTCTGGTAAGTATTCCTGCCATATATCCCATTTATTCTGGATCAAGGGAAGAAGAGATGAATATTTAGCCTCCAGCTTGTGCATACATAAACGAAAAGTCTCATTTAAGGATTCTGCTGCTGAAGTTACTCTTTTTCTTCCTGTTACATGTGAGCATTGAAAACAGTGCATGTGCCAGTTGTATGCCATGTGGGATTTCTTCTGGTGTAAGTGTTGCCCAGCTTCCCACTGAAGTGAGCTGTAGACACAGTCTTTGAATCAGAGCTGACATTCCTGCCTTGTGCATGCCCAAATCTGAGCTAAACGTGCTTTTTTTTTCCTGATCTGTGTGTTTTGAATAAACACAAGATTGATTGTTTAAAAAAAAAAAAAAAAACAACCAGAAGTCCTGAAGATAAATATGTCTGAGAAATCTCTTGGCTTAGCACCAGTAAATCAAGCTGATGTGCGAGGGGTGAGGTATTTTATTTTATGGGTCTCTTAAACTACATTTTATTATGTGGATTATAATCAACGTTACCCGAAAGGTGTACAGTGCTACAAACTAAATCTGGAAATGTGAGGGTCAAGGGGCTAAGAGATCTTATCGAGTGTCATAATAGAAAATAACGATTGCCTTATAACCGGAGGCAACTGCTTTTCGTGGATATGTTGGAATTTGCCCTTTGGGTCGTGGCTACTTTGTGTGAATTGTCTTGCTTGAATGACTGCAAGTGTGTAATACGTCCCTTCTCCTCTGGATGGGTGATGTAACTGTACACCAGGGTCTTAAATTTGGGCAACTGCCCAGTTGGTTTTTGTTTTTTTTTTTTTTTTTTTTCCCCCACTCCCATTCTCAGTGAATAAACTCTGTTGAATATATCTTAGTATAGTTTTCAGAAAGAATAAATTAAATGCACAGGATGTTATTTCAGAAGAGATTTAATCATTTAAGAACTGGGTTCGTATTTTGGAATGAGGCAACTAAAATGCCCAAGATGATTTAAGCCTTCAGGACTGAGAGAATCATAGAATCTGTGCATAGTAAAAGAGAAACTGATGTTCTCTATGAACTCTGTGGAGATTTTTTTACCTTTTTACCATTGCACACTATTTTTTTGTCAGACTTTTGGGAGAAACAAAAACCAGCTTCAAATTGTGTGGGCCCGTTTCCAAAGGGACTGATTCTGCACATCTTGAGTACCATGAAGGTATCTGTTGGCAGGACCATGCAAACAGTGTGGCCAGAGCTGGTTGTCTGTCATTAGGGTTTGATTTTAATCAGGAGCTGAAGGCTTTGGTTAAAAAACGGATCTGCCAGGAAGGACTTGTTTAACGGCCAGAACGACAGCGCTGGGACAATGCTCTGTTTCTCCTTACGGATCAGATCGGACTGATCAGTGCTTGACTTACAAATGTGATGCCAGACAAGAATGGTGGAGTGATGGGACAAAGAATCTCATTAGGTGGGAGAGAGATATGAGGAAAATGGGCTGGCTCAGTTTAGCAAATCAATAGAACTTGATTTAATGTCCAGCACACACAGAGCTTCTAAGGGGCAGCTGCCAAATAATTATTGTTTATGATCCCAATAGAAGGAAGTCGTTTAATCTGCAGACTGCTACATGATTATTTATTGGGTGATGTCAGTGTTGCATCACAGTGTCTGTGGCCTGTGAGGAGAATGTCAAGTCACGTTGTGTCCTCCCATGGTGGTGCAGTGCACTAGATCAGGACTGCTCAAGCAAAATACTGGAATTGGCACTAAAATGTATTGGCTTATGGAAGGATGGTGTGTGAGCGCATGTGTGCCTGAGAGCTTCACCCTCCGCCCCCTCCTTCTCCTCCACAGGAAATCAAAGGAGTAAAATTGTAGTTACTTCAAGCTTTGCCATTAATTATATTTTTCTCATTACAAATCGGTGTGTAATTTGAATTGCAAACTCAACTATCCTGGCAGAATAGATCTGTTTACCATTCAAAGCAAAATGAAAATTATTTAAATTAGTTAATATAGAACTCATTTGAATGAATTGGATGTTTATTCATGAACTAGCTGAGGCAAGTGTGAAGCTGTCCTTATGGTCTGTAGCTTTGGCACTGATCAGCTCTAATGTCACGTCCTGGGACAGAGATTTCTTTTTTATTGCATATTAACTGTGGTGTAAGCAGTGGGTAACTACTGCCTGATGTAACTGAGTGTGAAATTTTCATCCTTTCTGACAAGGCCCTTCAGCAGTTGTAATTTGTATTAGGAAGGACAACCTGCTTCATAGTTCACTGACAGTGGCAAGGCTGTGGTGATATGGTAGGATTTGTTTTCTGCACTACAGGGCTGTGGGATATAATACAGATCAGTTAGTTAAAATTTCCCCTTATATCATCCTACATGGGAACAGGGACGACATTAATCCCCTCCTATGTCTTACCCAAACACTGTCTTCCTCCTCAGCACAGAGCTGATGCGGTTGTTTGTCAACATCCTTCAACCCTTGGGACGTTTTACCCATTGAGCATTAAAAATTTAAGCCTGACTAAACTTTCCCTGACTGGCAATTCCTTTAACTGTGAAAGGAAAAGAGGCCTCTTGCCTCCTTTAGCCTGTTATTTCCACGTGCTGTTTCCCTTTGTTGATGACAGTTGAGTTCATGAACACATTTACCATCGGGTGCACGAGCAGCGTGGAGAACCTGACAGGCGTAGTAGTTAAATTATGCACCGTGAACCACGAGGAGAACAGGAACGTCTCGTGATTGACACGTGGGTGTTTTTGTACAGATTGCAGATTTACAGCTGAGCCAACAGAGCCCAGTCTCTCCTGGCACCGTCTTAATGCATTCTGGGACGCGCTAAAGACGCTGGACGACAAGATTATTGTGTACACTTGTAATTGCCGTGGTGGTTCTGCTTTAATGTTATTGACAGATGGAAATTCAAATAGGGCATTGCTGTGTGCAGATCCACGTGGTGGGCTAGAGCCTGCCTGCCGTGTAAACTAGGAGAGAGAGGAGGCTTGAGGTGGAAAGAAATACAGCAGGGAGAGAACCGGGTCTATGTTTTGATTATACAATGAACTGGGACAGATGGAAAAAACCTCTGAAAACCAGCTGTACCTGGATTTGGTGATCACAGTGATCAATCACACTGTGATTCTGTGTAGAAGAGCAGCTTTTACTTCTCTGTTTCACCAATATAAGGGGAATTAAAGCTCAAAAGCCTCATTCTGGGGTTAAATGAGTCCCTCTTGCATGGTGCTAAACTTTCTTAAGTTTAATTATCAAATATGCTGTTAAGAGTGTTGAACATAAAGTATTTTGCCTGCCTAGGATTTCTGTGAAGGCAAATGTTACTTAGTCCCTATTTGAATAGGTTGTCATAGGTGTCTGTTTCAACTTCTACCCTAGATTCAGGCCAAAGGGGGGAAATTTCACTCAAATTCCAAGTGCTGGGTTGGATTCTGGGCAGGGCATGGATGAAGAAGGAGATAAAACTTGTGCCATGGCAAACTGAGTTGCCTCCAAATGACAGCTTGTTGCTTTTTTGTTTGTTTTGTTTTTATATATCTATATATCTGAATCTATCACAGAGCAGAATCCTACTCCTTGAGATCACTGGTGTAAAGGAGAGGGGAGAAATGGATCTGGTTGGGCACGTCAAAACTTATGGCATGAGGACTCAGTGGATTCTGCATAGTCAGAAGATGGTCTGGTGTGTTGCAGGTGCGGATTTGGTGTCATTCAAGACTCCCTGGGTGCACAGAAGGCTTTTTTGACAGTCACAGCTCAGCGTGGTGGAGATGTGGCCTTTCAGCATCATTCTTGGAGGTCACTTGTGTCCACAAAGTCTTGCCTATGGGTTCTTCAGAGAGAGACACACAGATAATATTTCTGACAATAGATGAGGGCCTCCAGAGCTTCCCACTCAGAAAATACAATCATAGATATTATTTGTTTTTTCAAACTGAAGCCAACTTTCCCCTGGTAATTTCATGCCAGAGGAAATAAAAATTAAACTATGCCTACAGGTCTATGATTAGGGTGCAGGTAGAGGGATCAAATGGGCAGGGGGGACTTCCCCTTTTATCTTTCTGAGGAGTTGGCTCATCTCCATTAACTTACCTGAGATGAGTTTGCTTTTCTGCTGGTGTAATTGAGAGCAGATCTGGCCCTGGTTTAGCTCTTAACACTGAAGGCTCACCTGAAATATTACTTCCTAAGAGCTTGAGGCTGGAGAACATGAGTAGGCATTCAATGAGCTTATGGTGTTTTACATCAGCTAAGAACTGGGCCCTTGAGCCAAGTAAAATGAAACTCGGAAATCTTCTTTGGCAGGTTGCACTGTCAAAGACTGTGGATGTTTCTAAAGTAGTATATAGGGCTGTTTTTTAAAATCTTCTCTGCCCAATCTTTATCCCCTTATTCCATCAAAACCAAGTTTAGACCGAGCTAATGTAAATAGATGGCAGGATTTCTTTATTTTAAATGCTGTAAATGACTCCTAGTACAGTGTTTTATGTGTGCTTTTCAAGCCGACTTTAGCAGACTATTAATTATGCAGGGGTGACGTTAGCATAAATAACTAGTCAGCAAATAAATGTCAATTAAGTATTCTATTAGCATAGTAGGCAGCTTTATGCATTGGCATAGAACATTTAGCAGATTATACTTAACGAGCATATAAAAAATAGCATTTTTTTTCTCCTAGTAAAGGCAAAGGGGCGGAGAGGAGGTAAAAATAATGCTGGCTTTGACTGAAGATGCAGGGGTTTTGGGACTGAAATTTGCCCTAGTGGGAGTCATGTCAGTTGACTCTGGTGTCTCTTGGGCGTTTACAGCAGCTGGAAATCACTGGAACATGTCATGGCTTGGCCTTTCCCCCCGGCCCCACAAAGCCCCTTGCAGACTTGCTCCCGAGAAAAACGTATTGTCATTACAGCACCCACAGTAGTTTTTCTTTCCCTTCCTTGACATGACTCAGATCCCTCCATCAGGGATGTGAAAATTCAAGAGTCAGCCCATTGCTCGTGTGGCATCAGGATAATGTTGTCCTGATAGGGAAAATGGTCTTTTCACTATTGTGTGAAACTGCAAATCTTTTGCATGTGCTGCTGGCTTAAGTTTCTTTCAAAAGACTTAATATTGCCAAATGAGGCCTTTCTGGGGTAAACTGAGTGTAACAGGCCCCCACGTGTCTTTTGGGAATGTAATTAATTGTGGAACTACTGTGTAAATGTGGCACAGCCTGGCTGGTGGGTCAGGCTTTTCAAGGAGTTTGAGTTGTAGACTCTATCAAATGCAGAGATTTTTGATCATCTCCTGGTCTGCTGGGCTTGAGGTCAACCTTTTCTGTTTTGATTTTCCTTTTAATATAATTTTTCAGGTCTAGAGGCATAGCTGCAGAGAACCTTGCAGGAATGAGTTGCTGGCAGGTTTATAAGGTGGACTCGGGAGTAAATTATTTATCCCGATGTTTCAGTTGTGAAACTCGGACAAAGAAGCACTGCCTGAGTGGGAAATGTGAGGTGTGCTCTGCTTGGCTTTAGCTGGGACTGCTGTGAGTTGGGGAGGCAATCGAGGGGAAAAATCAGTGTTTGGTTAAACACGGGTCCTTTTTTTTCAGGTTTGTGGGGAGTGCAGTAGAGGTGGTTCTTAGGGAACATACCTCCCACAAGACTCCCAGCTGTCACTCTGCAGTGACCCTGTGGTTTAGGTACATGGCCATGGGGTACTGTCAGGCTCTCTGCTAAGGGGAAGGTTTTCCCTGGGGCAAAGCCTCATCAGCTGGGGTCTCTCTTTGTGCTTCTCTATTGAGTTTTTGGTCTAACTGGCTTAGAGAAGGTGTTCTTTCCCTTCACAAAACCATAAAGGCAAAACTTCTGCTTTGTTGTCGTCAGTATTTTCCTTTGGGAAAAAAAAAAATCATTGTTTTTCCCCTCAAAAATGTCAGGATGGTTGTCTTTGGAATTAAAAACACCCAGAATGTTGTCTTGAGTCACATCAGACTAAGCACCACAGACTTGGGTGATGGTCTTTCCTTTCCCTTTTGTCTGGGTTAGACTTTCATGAGGATCTGGCCTCTCCTTATGGGAGTCATCCTGAGATGTCTCCTTGATGCCCCTCAGGATGCTCTTGTGCCTCAGGAACCCAGCCTTTGCTGAGGATCAGGCATTGGAAAGACCGAAACTGTGCAAGATGGTTTGCTTTTCCAGTAAAAAAAAAAAAGCCCAAAGCTTGCACATGAAGCGGGCTCTGTTTACTAAAAGCAAGAAAAGAACACACTTTAATCAAAACCTAATTTTCCAGTAAGAAGCCGTTTCAGCAGAAATGTACCCAGCAAGCCTAGTTTCCAGCAACAAGAACATCTGCTTATGCTGTATTTATATTTATTTATTCTCACAAACAAATGGAGGAAGGGAAACAGGAGCAGGCCTGATTAGACCATGGTCCAACGAGGCAGGGGTGCAGTGACTGTGGTCACCAAAACTCTGTGGGACCCTGCAGTGCACCTAAAATGCCTGTTCAGCAGCTGCTTTTGGGTGCTTTTTTATCATAGAATCATAGAAGGGTTTGGGTTGGAAGGGACCTTAAAGACCATGGATTTCCAACCCCATGCCATGGGCAGGGACACTTTCACTAGACCAGGTTGCTCCAAACCATCCTTTGAACACTTCCAGGGATGGGGCATCCACAGCTTCTCTGGGGTTGATAGTGCCTCACTACACTCACAGGGAAAAATGTCTTCCGGATATCTAATCTAAATCTACTCTCTTTCAGAGAGATTTCCATGCTCTTGTCCAAAGTCTCTCTCCATCTTTCTTGTAGGCTTCCTTCAGGTACTGGAAGGCCACAATTTGGTCATCCTGGAACCTTCTCTTCTCCAGGCTGAACAATCCAAATTCTCTCAGCCTTTCCTCATAGGAGAGGTGCTTCATCCCTCTGATCATCTTGGTGCCTCCTCTGGCCTCACTCCAACAGGTCCATGTCCTTCCTGTGCCAGGCAAGGGTCTCCCAGGAGCGGAGTAGAGTATTGCTAAGGCTAGTTTGGTTTGGCCTACAGCTAGGTTGGATATCAGTGCAGCTCCTTGGAGAGCTGACAGTTTCACTGATGCAGTTGCCCTCTAATGCAAATCCTGGATTTTTGCACCCTTGTGGGAGGAAAATTCTTTCATCTGTAGCTATAACCTGTCCTCATTCCTGTGCTGGACAGAGCTATATAGTCAGCAAACCTTGTAAAACAATATTACACAGTTTTACAGCAAACACTGAGGATAATACAGCACTGTTTACACAAGTGTGTTATTAACCCAGCTCGGAGCATGGGTTTAATCTGGAGGTTGGCTGGCAGCCAAGGAAGGGTTCAAGAAGTGGTTCACCAGTGAGGTGAGGTTTGATAGCCAGTGACTCAGACATGCCCATACTGAAATGAGTGCACCTTCTCCCTTGCCTAGGTGGGCTGTCTGCCCTGGCTTTTATTCCCACGTACTGCAGCCTTCCTCCATAATGACTGGTGTTGCCATTCCCAGGGCAGGAATGTTGTAAAGCAGCCGTATGGTTTGCAGCACCATAAGGGTCCCTTTTGGGCGGTACAGGGAAGGCTGGACTGTGAATCCTTTTATGATTAAAGAAGCAGCACCTTGTGTACAAGCAACAGCAGAGCTGAGGATCAGGAATATTGAAATGAAAACTGAAATCTGACTAATCCTTTTATAAACAGTGTGTGAGGGGGGAATAGAGGTGGGGGAAAGAAAAGCAGTGATTTTTCGGGGACTTTGACAAGTTATAAATATATCTTGAGTGAAACCAATACTGTGGAGCTTTATGAAAGATTTAATGAATAAATATTTCATGCCCACATGGTGCTTCTTCTGTAACGTGTGCTGTCGGTAAAAAGCAATAAACAAAGAACCTCCTTCAGGGTTTGTTTGGGCTTTTAAATTAAACTAATTTAATCAACTTTTTCAGTCAAGCTTGATATTAGTTCATTTCTGTACACAGCACTGTACTCGGTTCTGTTTGTTTTCTCCTGGTACCTGTTCCGCTGTTTGGAAGATGCTTGAATATCAAAGAATGATTCATTCCATCCTGCCCCTGTGGTGTGCATCTGGGTTTTCAAGGCAGAGAACAACACAGTCTGAGTTTTTCCTTTCCCTAAAGGCTGAGCAGCCAGCCACTCTCTGCCATCACAGCTGTAGGTGTCACAGGACCCCAGCTGAGGTCATTATCCAGCAGGGAGATCACTTGGGCATGTTGGTCATTCTTGAATGTAATCAGGTAGGCTTTTTGGGTTTTGAAAGCCTTCAGCACCCAGTTTGCTGCTTGAAGGACTGGAACTAGCCCGAAGTGCTCTGGAATCTGACCCCATAGGGCCGGCGAGGCTTGGACACCTCTGCACTGGATTTTGGAGATTTATGCAGGGAGATTGAAATTCTCCTCAAGCTCAGGCTCTTGGCAAGGCTGGGGCTCGGGTGTGCTAGTGATGTTTCTTTATGGTTGGCTGTCATGACAAATGGCCAGGAGGAGATCAGGATGTGTATTAGCTCTGTGCTCCATATCTTTTGCAATAACTTTTAAAAAATCTGCAGGGACCTGAGTTTTCCTTGGGAACAACAGGACTGCAGCCAGTTGATGCTTTCACAGCTGGACCATGCAAGTGAAAAGCAAGTGAGACACAGTAAGGAGGTAAAAGCAAAGGGGATAAAAGGGGTAGAGGTAACTTTGGGAAGGCATCAACATGAGCTGAGGATCTGCTCAAACTTGGACACTGATGCACTTTGTGTGGAGTGGTGGCACTGGACACAGGTGCATAGAATAAGGCATTTCTAAGCTGCTTTTGCCAAAGAAACTGAGCTCCTTCCCCCCTCCTGGCTTTTTTTTTTTTTTCCCCCATGGAACCACTTGTTTTTGTAGTGGGCAGCTTTGGGAACTGAATTTTATCCCTCTTGGCTGGATGGAGTACAGCTCCATGAGGTTTGTGCACCATTATGACCAGGACTTTCTATTAGATGAGGGATTGTATTAAAAATTGAGGAAGCTTTGCTTGTCCAAACCTCTGCAGATCTCAGTCTCATTTATTCTTTAGTGTTATTAGGCCATGTGTTAGGTGATGTCTGTAGAGATCAAAGCTCAAGCCCGTTGCACAGCAAAGGAGTTCAACTTTGGCAAAGGTTGATGGAGCAGAAGTCCTTGCGGTGGTGCTGAGCTGCAGAAGGTAACTTCCCCAGCCCAAAATGTTGGCAGGACCAATTTCTGCTGCAGCTCCTGACCTCCTGCAAGGGGAACACGTTTCAATGGGACTCAGGCTCTGCTCAGGAGGCTTCGAGCACTTCAGATGAGCAGCTGAGACCCCACAGCTTCGCCTTCTGCTGCTCATGATTCTGATCACAGTGCACGGGATAACACTGCAGCCACTGTGACTAAACCATTGGTTTTGGACCTGACATTTAGTACAAGTTGTGCTGGAGGAACAAAGATACGGGAGGAAAAGAGTAATTGGAGTGTGAGGCAGAGACTGTGAATGAGAATCTGTATTTCCAAGGAAATACTGCAGGAAAGGCTATGAACAGACATCAGGCTTTTCTGTAAATAGAGATTTCCTGAGATTTCCTTGTTCTTCAGCAGCAGGTGGAACAGGGTAGATTTTTGACTAGTACCTTTGAGACCATTTCAAGTAAAATCTCCCTTTGCTGATGCAAAACCCCCTTCCATCCTTTGCTCGAACCAGCAAAATCTTCCTCCCAAGACCTTCAAGTGCCAAGATGTAAATTATTTTCTTGTCAGTCTCAACGAGGCTCCTAAATAAAAGGAGGGGGTTGAGGAGACAGTAAGTTTTAGAAGTACTGGCCCTGTTGCTCTATGTTGAGCCACCATTTGACATCATCCAACCCTTTGGTTCAGACCATGTGAACACAGAACAAAATTCAGAACATTTGAGCATCAGTTCACTGTTGAACAGAAGAATTACAGCTCCATTTGTAGGCTTGGTGTGTTGTTATTGAGGAGAATACAGTGCCATTATCTGAGCAAATACCACTGATCTGTGCATCTCACTCATGACTCTGGAGATCTCCACATCTTTAATATCCAACGGTGAATATCCAGAGTTGTTTTTCCACACTCACATCACCTCCTGGGGTATGTGCTCTGAAGCTGTGGAGCTAGAAAACCCAGAAGCCACAGAAAAAAATGGGAGGATTGATCCCGAAAGTGTAATAGTGGGTGCAAACCACTCTTTTTGGTCATTGTCAGCTTAACTGATGTCTAGCTGACTGCATTTTTAATAAAATATTCTTTAAAAATTATTAGCTTGAGAGATTTTAAATAGTCATTCTTGGTAATTGCATTTAATTTCCCTCCCCCAGTCTCCTGTAATTTTCCCCAGAGGAGTTCTGGAATGTAAATGCCACCTTAACTGTAAGACTAGGCCTAGATAGTTAATGATATATATAATAGGTAAAACATGGTCAAATTTAATTAATCACCATTGGAGGCATCTGTGGAGACTTAAAAAAATCCAACCCTACCCTTAATATTCTAAGTTAGGCACAGTTTTCAGTCCTTATATCAGAGAAGGAGATGATTTGTGGTGCATTGGACAGGAAGTGTGAAGGGTAAATAGCACAAGGGATTTGATCCAGAGCATGCCAAAGCTGATGTACATGTTTCTGCAGTGGACCTCTTTTGATCAGTTTGAGGATTAAATAATGTCTCTTAGACTTGAGCTGAGGGAGGATTTTCTGAGCTCTTTTAGGCCAAGGACAAACCAATGTGTTCTGTGTCACGTCTTCAGCAGAGCCTTCCTACAGATGCACCTGGGGGCACCTCAGATTTTGCTCATGAGGAGCATGGATATAGTGAATTTGGGAGGCTGCTAGTGGCAGATGCAAGCACCAGCATGATCCCAAGCCAGCTGTGACTTGCACTTGATTTTTTCCTTCATTATGCATGATAATGTGGGCTCCCAGTCACCGTGGAAGGGGTTTGTTTCCTGAAGCAGCCCATATGCTCCTGGAGCCCGTGGAGGTGGCTGTTACACAGTGCACAGATTTAAGTGATGCTCCTATAAAGCATTTTCCTGATGACAATCAAAAATCAGTTCGTCTAGCCCAGATTCCAATTTCTGGGTCAGTTCTGGCCCTTTTGCGTGACATTGGAAAGCTTTTGCTCTGAATTCCCAAATAATTTGTTTCTGGGTCTTTGTGTGTGCTCTCTCTTTTTTTTTTTTTTTTTACTTTGGTCACAAAAAACCCCACTATAAATAGGCTTAAGGATGTGATGAAACCCATCCTGATTGATGGTTTAGTTTGTGTTGTGAGGCAGAGCATCCACCTCCTGCGTTAGTAGCTAAAAAAAGCTTTTTCCCCCACTGTCCGTTGGGAATGGATGAAGAAACAAGGGGAAAGTCAGCATTTTCAGGCCATGGTGTAAAAATGTAGCTACTTCCTAAACTGCTCGAGTTGATCTAGAAAATATATCCAGGGAAAACTTTGCCAGACTCAGGAAACCATCCTGCTATGTATTGTACCAGTTTTGCTGAAAAGACTCTGCCATGATGATTACAGACACTAAAGAGGGGGAAATCCCACAAATCTCCCATGCCTGGCAACCCTGGGAATGTTGCTGAGGAATCCCTGGCAATGTGAGGTATCTGCACCTTTTTCCATAGAGTCTTGCCTTGCTTTGAGTCTTTCTACTGCTCTTGAACTTGTCAGCCTGGACATCAGCGGGTGGATCTATTTGCAAGGCCTCTTCCTGTAGAACATCTACAAAAATTTATTTAGAAAGAAAGAAGCCAAAAAAACTTTGAGGAGACATTTCATGATGAAGATGAGAGGAAAGGCTCACAAACCATGGCTCTGCACTAATGCTTGATTTAGCAGTGAGAGCATTTGGGTTCATGGGAGCACCATCATCTCCAGTCAAAAAATCCCATATTGATGTAGAAGCTAAAGTTTTAGAATTCAAAGGAAATTTGGAGCACTGTGGAAAAGCTGCTCACATTTCAGGTCCTGTAACACAGTGCAGTTCTCATTTCAGACGATGCCTTGCATAATGTTCCACGCTGATCTCTGATTCAGATTTAAACTCTTCAAAGTTTGGGGGATGCTTTTGATCCTGGGATTTATAGTTCAAGCCCTTTTTCTAGTTTCAAGTGAAGAAAACACATGTTTAGCAAGCACAAAATGAGCCTTCATGGAGTATTTCTTTGATGGTGTTGTGATGATGATTATGAATTTACATCTTGTGCATAGGATGTTAAGCACCTCATGGGGCCTGGCTGTGCTTAGACTGTACCATTAATTTCGGGAAGGATGTGTGATGAATGTTCATAAGGCCCTCTAGGTTCTGATTTGTGGTGCTTACATCAGGCAGCCGAGAGGCTCCGGAGTGATTAAACGGGATTCAGTCATTAGGAGCTGGCAATACAAATGTGATTAATTACAGAACACACTGTAAATTGCAAAATGAGTTTGATGATTTTTTTGAAAACATATGTTTCTGCTTCATGGGGTGTCAGAAGTTGAAGTCCTGGTGAGCAAGGCTTGTTTGCTGTTTCCATGATAATTTTGGAGTGTGCTGGCTCACTTTTGGGTCACAAGGATGGTTAGATTTCCACTGTTGCCGTGAGTTCTGTGTGTGAGCAGTGAGATTTGGGGAGAACCACGGGCAAATCCTTAAATTAGACCTACTGAATCCTGCTCTGCTGTTTGTACCTCACCAACTCGAGCTCTGTGGCACCAGAGTGAGTGGTGACCCTGAATCCTGCTGGGGTTTTCCCACAAGATATCCCTCTGCCTTTCACCTTTGAGATGCATCTTTGTGTTGGGGGTTGAGGCTGAAACTTTTAATGGCTTGTTTTTTCCTTTCAAATCTCTGTTTGTGAGGGGAAAAAAAAAAAAAACCAAACAGGAAAAAAATTGGAACACATTGCCCAGAGAAGTTGTGGATGCCCCATCCCTGGAAATTTTCATGGCCAGGGTGGATGGGGACTTGAGCAACCTGGTCTAGTGGAAAGTGTCCCTGCCCATGGCAGGGGGGTTGGAATTAGAGGATAATTAAGGTTCTTTCCAATCTCCAAACCATTCTATGATTCTAAAAAAACCCCACTTTTAAGCATTAACCAGAACTTCCATCCTTTTATTTTTTTTAATTGGTGTTTCTTCTGTAGTGCATTGAACAATATAATGCATATAATAAACTTCAAGCATCATCCCCACTCATTCTCTTGTTTCTGTACACTACAGAAAACGAAAAGAAATACCAAAAAACCAAACCCAAACACAGAATGGATTTCTTGGACATCGCATTCCTCTATTTGTCTTCTGTGTTTTGATGCTTTTATTCATAGTGGATATTTGCTGTAGACTGTTGGCATTGTCAGAGAAAAAAAGGTAATTGTGCAGTGAACTGGTTTATGCTTTATGTAAGAACATTGTGTTGCTGTAAATTTGTTGCATTTTACAGAGCTGTCTCCAAAGAATATCCTTCAGAAAGCGACTGCAGGGTTTGGAAGTGAGAAAAGGCACTTAGTATGTGAGATAATCAGATGGAGTTTGGAGGTGTGAGGTCAGAGCCTTGGGCATGATATTTATACTGCAGTGACATCCCTGTACAGAGTGGCCCATAACTTTTAGATGTTGTTAAGCCACAGAACCCATTTGGGGCTGGTCTGTGAGATCCCAGAGACATGGCACAGAGGTGCCTCTTGTGTCCATTGCCAAAACAAAGAGAGAGTGTCTGGCATTTGAATCAGGGTCAGGTAACCTCCAGACCTCCTTTCTTCCACTGCCTGCATTTTCTGACATCAGAGACACCTGGTGCAAGGCAATTTGATGTGAAAGATCTCCCTGCTAATTCATAGCCACTGTTGGCCCCATGTTGGCCAGACTTACTGATTCAGGGTCTGAACCGAGCTGGTGGCTACAATAGTTC
This sequence comes from Lepidothrix coronata, assembly GCF_001604755.1. Taxonomy (NCBI): domain Eukaryota; kingdom Metazoa; phylum Chordata; class Aves; order Passeriformes; family Pipridae; genus Lepidothrix; species Lepidothrix coronata. The sequence continues at coordinate 5,470,617 of NW_016690200.1, forward strand.
TGGCTGTGGTTATGATTGCTAACTTTGATGGAGATTTTTCTGGGAATTACTGAAATTTGCTTTGTACACCTGTTTTTTTCCCCTCTTTCTACATTTCTCATCTGGAACTAGTATACAAGAAGCTATGAAGTGCTACATGTAGGCTTTACCAGGGTAAAGTTTTTATGTTTTTACAGGATGTCTGTGCGTTTCTGTCTACTTACAACAGCAAATCTCTGTGCCTGCAAAGATGACTAAATACTTCCTTGGTTTTCACCCAGAGGGCCTACAATTTGGAAGGAAATAACTGTGCAACTGCCTGCTAAGTGAAGTTTTGTGCAGGGAATATTGTGGAGGTACCTGTGTCTCAGATAGGTGCACTCAAAGCCCCTGTCCTGCAGTCACACTCTGAGCTCTGTGATCTGGTTTGCTTCTGAGCACTTCGGTTAAGATGCTGATTTTTCCTGAATAACAGAGCTCTTAATCTTTTATTATTATTATTTTTTATCTCCGTGGGATAAAAATGGGTTTAGAAATTACAATCACAATTCCAGGTTGCCCCCCCCCTCCTTTCCCTGAACTGCTGATTTGACAAGGCTTTCCTTAAGACTCCTGGGTCTGAAGATTGGGAGTTGGAGCTCTCGTTGCACATGATCCATCTCTTCTGTGCACGGAGCACGGAGCTTAATGCACACGGAGGAAAAAATAATCAAGGAATGTACGTGGAGGCTTGGGGTTAAGTGGTGAGAGCTGAGGAGTTTGGATGCTCATTTTCACAGTGAGCCATCACCCTAATGGACATTGATACTAATGATGGAGGAACCCCTATGGTTATGTGGTTTGTGCAGAGCTTTCAAAATCTGGGCATTGCCTGCTTTCCAGAAATACCTTTCAGGAATTCTGCCTGTGCGTGTACATACCCAAGATCATTTAAGTCAGCTGTTCCTGATTCATTTCTAAGACTGTTGTTGATAACAATGAAATTTAGTTACCTTGTACCTGGAATTGAATTGGGCAGAGAGCCATGTTATTGCTGTGTTAAAAGAGTGCACAATTTCTGTTTTGGTAAGGAATTTTGGAGAAGCAGAAACCAGTTGCTCAAAGTGAAACACTGTGGCCTTTGTAGTTATGCATCAGGTTTTCTCCTAATTTCTTGCAGATGTAATTGAGGAAAAAAATCGGCCCTTTTTTAACATGTTGGATGCTATAGCAAAATCAGAATAATCAACCTTGATTCATGCCTGCAGATACAAGAGAACAGACAACTGACCCACTTAAAAATGTTTGTGTCCAGAGGATATTTTGCATTTCCTTCCCAATTCATGGTAGTGTTAATGAGGGTGTTTTTCAGTACCAGGTCTGGATAACAAGGTTGAGGAATTGTGTTCCAGGTGAAATTAATGTAAAACCACCTAAAAATAAATAATCATAAAATCATTTGGGCTGGAAATGACCTCTAAGATCATTGAGTCCCAACCATTAACCTAGGTTATAAATAGAGTCATGCATGGTAAATGCTCCAAAAATTTGGATGCTTCATCCTTGAATTCCCCCCTGTTGAGGCTGGATGGCTGCAGGTAACTTTTTGTTATGCTGAGGGAACAGGTGAATGAATTGGTTGCATCCCTGCAAGGGCAACGGTGGGAAGAGATTAATTCCCCTTACCTGTTGCCATCTTCCATCTGCATCTCCCTCCCCCATTGCCATATCCCAAGGGAGAGTAGAGCTGTGTCTCAGTGATCCCTGGCTGTGTGGTGCTGATTACACTTGTGTGAAGTCTTTCAGTGACATGACAAGTGCAAATGGAGCTGATAAATTTACTTCTGTTCTTTATCTCCATAATCTGACTGTAGTTGATAGGTAACACCACCAAGATAGACCATTATCCATGCACCTCTTCTTTTTATCCTTTTTTTTTTTTTAAATTTTAAATAATGCAGTGCAAGCCAAGTATTGACTTTAACTGAAGGGAAGTAATTAATCACAGTACTTATGAGTAGATCATTTACTGCTGGATGGGCTGCTGTGCTCAGTCAGTCAGGGCAGGCTGATGGGGGTTCCTGGCACACAGGTCACTCTCCTGTTGGGATCTCTTAGGCTGTTGGGATCTATGAGGCAAATTTCTGATCTTGGACAGTTTGGCTTGTGAGCAGAAAGCCACAGCTGTGGGATCTCAGGAAGACTGTTTCCATAATGTTGTATTTGGGGTGAAGACAGGCTAACCTACTGCATGGAAGTGTCTCAGCATTTGGTGGTGACCCTCCTTCTGCTTATTTCTTGCTGGACAAAGTGTCTTTCTCGGATTCCTGAGTTGCAGTGAGTTAATGGAGAGGATTTCTGCAAGGTCTTGCATCACTCAAAAAAATAGCTTCGGTATAATAGCAGCCACTCACCCTGCTTGCACACACTGATTGTTTTCTCCCACAGCATCCAACTCCTCTCCTCCTTCCACCTGCAGCTCCCACAGCTGGATTGGAGTCGTAGCACAGGCCAGTGCAAGCTTCAAGAAATGAAAAGCAATTCCCAAACCACCTGCTGCTTTTTTTTTTATTGTTAAAGAGATAACAGTTAATTAAGGACTAGAGAAACCCGAGGGGGATAGTGTGCACATCTGTGAATGGCTCAAAGGATGTTAGGAAGCAAAGTCTTCTGTGGACGTGGAGACAGTTTTTTCCACATGGACTTGCTTGTTTTGACTGAGAGAATGTAAGTAGATAATTTCTGGAAACCTTGAATGGCAGCAGGAAGGATAATGGGTGCGTTGTACTGAAATTCAGTGTAACTGAACAGAAAAAACTAAAGGGAATTGTTCCAGTGAGAACCTAAAGCATATGTTCCTGCCTTTCTCTGCTTTTTTTCCTCTACTTTTTCTAGTCAAGGAGTGTTCTTGCATGTGGAGTTGTGTATGCAAGGATTAAAGCCTGTGTGTTGCCCCTTTCCTGGGTCAAGACCATAAAAAGTACAGCATAATCTTCTCTGAGAAATGGGATCAGGGCGCTTTGGGCGGGCTGAAAAACCAGGGGGCTCCAGGTATTTTGAAGACAACTGAAAAAGCCTGCGGAATATTCTTATATTAAATAGCTCCTGCGGGCTAAACATTAATTTGAAGTTAGCACTTGTTCAGTTTTATTTAAAAAAAAATAGATAACTAAGAGCTGTAAGAGATAGTAGATCAATCAATAGCTTGACAGAGCATCTTCTAGCAGGATAAAAGAGCTGTGCATTTTCCTTCAGATATCACCCTTCCTTCTAACATCTGTCAGTTCTAAATTCACATGAATGGGACCAGAGTACTGCTGACTCCAGGAGTGTCTTTTGAGCGTGTGTATTCTTTGATGGACAGTTGCTTATAACTTCTGGTTTTCACAAAAATCCGCTCTTTATAATATTTTCCTTGAACACTTTCCGTATTTAAGACAGGTGTACAGAAGCTGATGCCTGAGCTCTGAAGTTGTGGCTGCACCATTAGGAAAACAGATCAACAGCTTTTGATGCACTTTTTTTTTTTTTCTTTTGGACTTCATTTGCATTATTTTGTGGTCCAATTCAAATCACAGAACTCTGCTGCTGTGAGAACAGAAGACTGTTTGAAGTTTTAAGTAAGAAATTTGTTTGAAGATGTCTCCAGCCCCATTTGGCTTTTATTCAGGGAGTCTACAAAAGAATTCAAAGCAAACAGTCATTTTTATAGAAAATGCCTTTTTTTTTTTAAATGTAGTTTTAACTTATTTTGTTTTGGAAATACTTAATGGGGGATCTGGCTTTGTAGGGTGTGCAGCAGAGTGTGTTCCCTGAAGGTCTCGGGGAGGGTTCAGAAACAGCCTGAGCCCTTTGCTTAGGGGCACAGGAGCAGGGACATCACTCACATTCCCATCCTGTTTTCACATCCAGTCTGGTTCTTAAGGATGTATACAGTTCAGCAAGCTGAATGAAAATGTGGGGATTCAACCGTTTTCTGTCAAAATGCTGTTTTATCAAAATGGAAATATTTTGTGAGAACATGTCAGTTTTGACAAATTGTTTTGATGGGTGAAGTCTAAACAAATTGTTTTAGCATTCTATGTTATTTTGATATAAAGACATCTCATTCTGACTGTGTCATTTAGACCTTTGTAACATAGTTATAACATTTATATTTTAAGATTTTTATAACATATAAATATTGCATCGAATATGTGACAACTTTTAAATCAAAAGAAAATATCAATAGTGTAAGCTTTATATATTTTTACAATATGCTGTTTAGCTTCTAAAAACTGCATATCTTATCATAGAGTCACAGAATGGTTTGGGTTGGAAGGGACCTTTAAGATCATCTAATTCCACCCCCCTGCCATGGGCAGGGACATCTTCAGCTAGTCCAGGTTGCTCCAAGCCCCGTCCAACCTTGGTTTTCCATGCTGGGTGACCTGAAGCAGACCCCCACTATAATGTCACCTGTCCCTGGAGTGGCTGGAATTCCTTTGTACTGCTCTTCAGGTGGTTTCCTGCTGGTCTGTGATCCTTCTCCGGGCTCTGGGCATTTCCTGCTTGCGCTGCCATCAGACTGGTCGGAGTGGAATGGATTGATATTCCCCTTCCCCAGTAACTTTAGTATATGTTAAATTTATAACTATATATATTAGAACATCCTTTTAAATCAAATTTTTTATGACATCCTGATATTTTAGTTGATTTCATGATGGAGTGAGAGGAATTTCCCAGGTCCTGCCCAGCTATAATTCTTCTTGTTAACTATTTCTGTTCATTCCAGTCCTAGGAAGGAGTTAAATTTTTAATAATAAAAATATTTTCCACACTGAAATTGTTGTCACTTAGCAGATTTGTCCGAAAGAACCTAAACCATTTTATAAAGCTGTTTAAGATGCTGTTCTTCACCATATGAGAAAATTAAAACTCCGTTGTTGAGAGGTTGATGGGTTCCAGTGGGGATTCTCCAGGAGAGGTGTCGACAGGTTGCTAGTGATCCTGGGTTATTAAATAAAAAAAAAGGAAAAAAACCCATTTTTTTTTTAAAGCATAATTTGATATTATTGCTTTGTCTTTGGCCCTGTTACTGGTGGCAGCAGCTCAGGTCCTGTCAGATGGGCTGGTGTTACACTGTCCTCATGCCTGTGAGCTTGTACTCAGTGTGCTCAAACAGGGGGTAGATAGAAGGACATGGGTTTTCAGTCATTCGTTATATATTATTTTATATTATCATGCATTATTTTGAAGCAATGGCACACTGAATTGTCCCTGGTGGCTGAAAGCATGGTCCTTTTATGCCAACAGTTGTTGGGCAGGAGTACCCATGAGGTATGTTGAGGGGTTTCCGAGGAGGAGCCTGTTTAGGTTCTGTATGTCAATAAGGTGCTACTATCCCTTTATTTTAAGAAATGCAGCAGTTCAAATCCCTGAGTCTTGTTCTTATCAATCAAATGGGTGGTTTTGGGAGGGGGGGGGGAACAATCATGAAAGGAGAAAACAAAATGTGTGTTCTTTCCATTGACTTACCGGTCTTTCAGATTTCAAGGTTTTTCTTGCACTTTGCAGCATCCTGTTCTTGAAAAAAAAGAAAAAAAAAAAGAAAATGAGAATTTTCATTGAAACCCATGACCTGAGAGGAGTGGCTTTAAGAAAAACAGCAACATGTAGGAAACTAGATGAAATCCCAAGAGCTGCTAATGTGATAATAGTATCTCATATTCATTGAATGGAGCGCCTGTGACTCAGTGCTTTCACAGGACTGTAAATGTTCTTTTAATCTCTTATTTCTCTAGAGAGGCAGATAAATCTGAACCTATTATGCACTGTGGCTGAGGCAGGGCACAGAGATTTACAGGGTTGCAGGGAATGAAGCTGCTGTCCTGGCTCTCAGGCACGTGGTTAGTGGGATTGGAGGGGATATGACACAGGGTGTGCATTGCTCCGGCCTTTTCCAGCTGCTCTTGGCATGGCTTTCATGGTCAGTATGCACAGTGCAAGGGGAAAAGGATGGTTTGGGGCAAAATCTCGTGTCTGGTGAGCAGTGCTGATGATACATTGCGTGTCAGCCCCTGGTCCTCAGGTGCTGCCACTGTGCCCAGATTTGGAGCAGTCAGGCCCAGGTACAACCTGGAGTCTCAAGACACGGCTTGGGAAAATGAGATGAATGAGTAAAGGTGAGGAAATGGCAGAGGATCAAAAGGGGAGAATGGAATGGGAGGCAGGGAGGTCGGGGCAGGCTGAATTGAGTGGAGAAGGAAGTGGGAAGAGTTACTGTTATTTGAGGGATATTGGGTGCAATCTCTTTTGTGATGGAGTTCAGCCCTGTGGAAGGGGAGCTCACTTTTATCACCTGTACTGTGACTTCTGCAGAAATAAATACAGTCTTAATGTGGAAGGGTCCTTTTTCTTTCTAATTTAAGATTCCACTGCAATATTTGCCAAACTAGAAGGTGCTCTCTGAAATGAGTATTTTTCATGGAAGGAGGCAGGGGGGCTTTGCATTTTCCTGTGCAAGACAGGAAGGCAGGGAGCTGCAGAGACTTGGTTTTTACTTTTCCAGGTGTGGACAATTTCACCGAGGTCTCTTAGGAGGAGGCAAAGCCTGGGCTCAGCCTTTACCAACCCAGCGCTGAGTCTGGGAACTGGTGCATGACTACAACTGCTCCTGGGGAGTTGGAGAGGGAAATGTGGGATCTCTTTCAGGTCTTTGTGTAGTGGTCTAGATCCAGATGGATTTTCCTCTCTGTGCAGTTAGTCCTGCGTGAGTGTGATCTGGAGCAGAGCTACTGGCTCTGTGATGGATTCACTTTGGCTCCTCAACATGCAGATCTGGCCTCTGCTCTGGGCTGCTTGGCACTAAGGCAGGTGGTTCTGTGGCATTTTTATGTCAGGGAGATGCTTTAAAGCCTTTTGCCTTGGAGCTGCAGAGGTGTTAAAACAACCACCTGCAGTGGCTCCAAGAGGAACTGAACCCAGTCCAAAGGAAACAGGCACATCTGCGTGCACAGGCTGCAGCTCAGACAGGGCTGTGGTGTTGCTGCTAGACCAGGAAAGAGAAGCAGTTGTGAGAGCATTGGGATTTTGGAAGCATCACTTTGTGCAGGGCATGCCTTTTGTTTGGGCTGTACTGTGGCTAATCTGGTGCAAGCTCTGACTGATGCTTTTTCCACGGTGAGAGTGTTGCTAGTACCTGTCTCCTGTCTGGTTTATCTAATGTTTAATAATTCCATTCAGCTCACACAGTGGCCATTGCATCAGTGAGATTATTAAACTGGGTCTTATTTTCTGCTGCCATGTCTCTGCTTCTCTTGAATCATGACCTCTCACCATGATAAATGTGATGGCAGTTGGCTGCCAGGATCTCAGACCATGGCATGGTCTTGTCTTGATCCTTCTTCTGCACAGTAGACCCTGTGCAGGACTATGAGACTGGCACTAAGATGGGTTTGGTGCTCAAAATGCTATTGGGACTCTTTTGGTCAAGCTTTGTTGTAGATCTCCTTTTTCCTCCTGCTCTAGAGGACCAGCCAGTGTGATTATGTTGCTGTCTTCATCAGGCAACCCATCACTGCTTAAGATATAATTGCCAAAGTAACCTCAATATAACTGGAATATCTCAAATCCTTTCTTGTCATTGGGGCTATTTGGTGCCCCAGTGTGGTGACACACCCTTTCTGAGGTTCCATCTTCACAAACGAGCTGTGTCTGGTGAGGGAAGGGTGAGTGTGCAAAGGGACAGTAGATTTTGGTACTTGGAGGGGATTTTATGCATTGGTGAAACTCTTCTTCCCGGTTTTGTCAGCTCCCTGGATTGCAGAGAATTAGAGATGTTTCCTCCTATGTCAGCCAGGCATAAATACCAGGGACTTTCTTACTATGCAGATTTCTTAACACCATTTGAGGCTGTGCAGCTCAGTAAGAGCATGAATTATGGTGACGTTAATCATGCTCTTGTAAAATGCTGCTTCTGCACATCACACTTTTTGTTTGGAGGGGGCTCCTTCGGAGTATTTCTGTTTGAAGGTTTGAAGGACACATTTTTTCCTCCGTAGCTTTTGGCTTTTGTAGAAGGACCTACCTTCCTGCATGAAATGGTTTTCTTTGCGAGGATTTGACAAGGAGGTTTCTTCTGCTTTATTTTTTGAGTGTTTCCCCTTCCTCCCGCAGCACCACAGGCATTAGCTGAGATCCCAGAGATGTATTCCGATTATAGAATCATAGAATAGTTTAGATTGGAAGGGATCTTGAAGCTCATCTCGTGCCAAACCCCTCTCTTGGGCAGGGACACCTTCCACTATCCCAAGTTGCTCAGAGCCCCATCCAACCTGGCCTTGAACGCTTCCAGGGATGGGGAGTCCACAGCCTGTCTGGACAACCTTTTCCAGAGCCTCACCACTCTCTGCATAAAGAACTTCCTAATATCTAATCTAAACCTGCCCTTCTCCAGCTTAAGACCATTCCCTCTTGTCCTATCACTACATATCTTTCTGGGTAGGAGCTTACAGAGTTCTCTTGGGAAGATGGATGTATTGAAATGTAGAGAAAACATGGACCTCATGGACCTCTGAACCTCATGGACCACTCCTGACTGACTGAAATTATTTAAGGGAGGAGAAAAGTGTTTTGAAAATAGCAATACTAGTGGAGTTTAAGTCGCCATGGAACAGGATCCTTTGTCCTGGACACCTTCCCATCCCACGGTTGGGCAGCCAGCTGCAGATGAGCTCTAAAAGCAGAGTCCTCCCAGCCTGTCTGCAGTAGGAGAGGTTCAGTTGAGTCTTCTCCACAAATGAAAATGTGAATTAGTGGTTTAAAGTTCAGTGCTTCAGTTCACAGGTGCTGAGTGTGATATGCCAGAGAAGCAATGGCATTCCTGGAGATGGATGCTCAGGTTGGGCACCCAAGCATTACACTGACAGGTATTCTTATTTATGCAGCTGATTTTCTTTAGTTTGAATATTCTTGTTTAACATTTTGCTTGGTCCTCCAAAGCTTTTACAGGTATCATGATGGTTCAGATTCACTTCATTACTACTAAAAATTAATGTTTGCATTGTAGTGACTTGAACTATAGAACTGAGAAGGCTGATTGTGCTCTGCAGGCACAGAAGAAGGTACAAATCCCTGTTTCTTAAACTTTCAGTGCACTTTATTGTCTCTCAGAGCTTTTCAGAGTCACATCATCTATACTGCAAGAGCAGAATAAAATAAAGCAAAACCTTAGAAATTAGATTTGTATGGGGAGAATAGCTCTGAAACCATTCAGAAACTGAGAATAGCTTGTTTTTGTTTTTTTTTCATCTGAGTCTAAAAAGCTGAAAACAAACTCTGAATCTGAAAACAAAGGTCACATTGGCACTTTCGGACTTTTGAAGCCTCCAATCCAGATCTGAGTGGGGAGGGGGGCACCATCTTATTTTAGATTTCAAACTGTGTGCTGACAGACAGGAAGATCTGTGAGTCGGGCACTGCTAAGACATCTCAAACTGGGCATCTGGAAATGGAAAAACCCTGAAATCTGTTGTCAACTTCGAAAATCCCATTCCCCCCCCCCCCGACTCCTGCCAGCTTTGAAAGTTTGAACTGTGTTCTTTTCATCACATTTGTCATTCCTTAGGAGTGAAGCTCTGGCATTCAAAATTTGGCTGACAACTTTGTGGGTATGAGCCAAAATCAAGTTCAACTTGCACCTTTCTATGCTGCACCCAGTACTGTTCACAGAAAGAGGCAGAAGCCTGAGCTAGAGGGACTTTGGTCTCATTCAGTACAACAATTACTATCTTCTCACTGATGCCAAAATTAAGCTTATTTTCTTTATCCTGATGTAGGTGGACAAGAACTGATGATGTGTACTCAACAGGAGTGTTGAGAGACAAAGTGTCATGTCTAAACCATTTCTTCTCAGGCTATTCTTCCCTCTTAAATAATGCAAGGGACATAAATCTCCTGGAAATCATGCACAGTCAGTGCTGTAAAAGACTTAGAATGGTTCCAGGCAAGTTCAAGTGTTATTTTATGGAGGCTCAAGTCCAGCACTTCATGGTTTGGTAATTTTAAATACTTTTAAATGCACTTCTAAAGTAATTTAGAACTATGAACTGGATGTATAGTTCAAGTTGGGAGAACTGGCTTTTGGGGAAGGAGCAGAAGTGAGAAATGAGGTTGAGGTAAGGTCTGCTGGGCATGGCTGCAGTCTTTATCCATGCCCAGCTGTATGGATTGCATACATGGAGGAATGGTAATTAAATCATGTATCCAGTTTTTTATTGAGAGGAAATGTTGAAGTTTTCAAATGCTTATGATTTTTCCTTTCTGTAGGTGTTGCTAAGTTAACAACATAACTATATCTCTGTTTGTTCTCTCACACATAAGTAAGATTTTTTTGGGGAGAGAGTAATGTTTCCAATGTAATTTAATTCCCCTTTACAGTCAGGTGGAATTAAAGTCTAATTTCTTGATTTCTGATTGCAAATGCACAGTGCATTTGAAGAGGCGTCTGTATCTCTGAAGCTGACATTTGCTGAATTACTGCCTTTTGGTGCACAACTTTTACCTGCTTCAACTGAAACTGACCCAGAATTGGAATCCTGGAGGCAACTTTTATATATTTCAGTTCAAATCTTTTAAAAATTTGGGGATACATGTCCTAAAGTAACCCAGACTTACAATATTTAGCTCAGAAATTACTTAGTTTTTTCTAAATGTAACGGAAGTTCCTGATAAATTCCTTAAGTCTTTCTTCTTGAAAGTGTATTGACTCAACAGCTGATATATGATGTTCTCAGGGGTGATTTTTCTGCTTTGTGGGGAAAGCACATGGAGTTTCTGATTTCCTGTCAAGGAATTGAAAGTTTGCACAGCTTTTTTTTTTTCCCCTCAGAGGTCATTACTGAACATACAAAGAGACTTTATAAATCACACCTTAGCCTATGTGATAAGCAGGAAACGAGCAGTTACACAAGCAGTGGCCAATTTTGAATGGGAGAGATGGAAATGATAAGCCACCGTGTTGTAAATCACTGTCAGTGACTACAGTGGAGCAACACTTTCCCTTACTTTGGGATTTAACTGTGTGCACAGGTTGCCCAAGGGTCTGGACAACAAACCAGCTTTTCTCCTGGTCTGAATTGCAATTGTATCCAGAGGTTTAGAGCTTTTAAACCCCAAGGAGATGTTTCTAAAATCACTGAATCACGGACTGGTTTGGGTTGGAAGGGCCTTAATGACCATCTGGTTCCAAGCCCCTGCCATGGGCAGGGACACCTTCCACTAGACCAGGTTGCTCAGAGCCCCATCCAGCCTGGCCCTTGAACACTTGAAGGGATGGGGAATCCACAGCTTCTCTGGGCAACCTGTGCCAGTGTCTCCCCCCTCTCGCAGTGAAGAATTGCTTCTTAATAAACATGGCAAGTCCTTTGCGTGACATACACGTGGCAAGTCGTTGCAGTCTGCTGTGCTAAGCATTTCTTTTCTTTCCTCCTCTTTCCCCAGCAATCAAAGAGAAATACATGGACTGGACGGAGTTTCTCATCCACGATTTGACCGGCGCCCGGACGGCTCCCGCCAATTTGCTGGAAGGTGTATGTATTAGATTGCAGTTCCTCTCCATACGGTGTCGTGGTGTGAGTGCTGCAGCAGTGTTTGCTCCTGGTTTGTCTGTGTGCCATCTCACTGGGATCTGAGCCAGAACTGGCCAAAAGTCAGTGGCAACGTTGCCTTGACTCTGCTGGTTCTGCTTCTGACCCAGTGATGATGGGTAGTTTGTTTTGGCCTTTGAGTGGAGGGTGGTGCTTAGAAAGCTGGGTACTCAAAAGAGACTGGGTGGGAAGGAGAGCACGTAGGGGACCCATAGGAAGGAGGATGCAGCCCTTCAGTGCACCAAACCAGTGACCTGAGCTTTCAAATCATCCCTGCCCCATCCATGGAAGTGTTCAAGGCCAGGTTGGATGGTGCCTTAAGCAACCTGGTCTAAGGGAAGGTGTCCCTGCCCATGGAACAAGATGACCTTTAAGGTCATCCAGCCCAAACCATTCTGTGATCCTGTGACACAGGTTGGAGGAGAGGGGGTTTTAGTAGATTGATGGGGAGCACTGTCAGGTTTATGTGTATGTGGAAGGAGCTCCCCCAAGGACATTTAGCAAAGAAGTTGGGAGAGGTGGCCTCAGGCATCAGTGGTCTGAAGAGCAGAAGAGTCTGTTTTTAGATGCACCCATAAAGCCAAGAGTCCAGTTTGTGCAGCATATTCAAGGGGTGACTTGCAGTTGGGGCAGCCTCAGTGTTCCTTCAGATCCTGGACCAAAATCCCACAGATTCACCTTGAAACTGTGATACGAGAGTGCCTTTTCCATCGAGGCCTCCCCTGCTCTCATGTGAATGCAGTGGGAGCATTTGGAGAGGTGACAGATGGTCCTGCAGGAGATCATTCTCTCTACCCCTCTCTAGGCTGAAAGTGAAGGCATACAGGTGGTTTACCTTAGTGTAAGCATTCATTTTGCCTTTTGGGAAGCAAGTCTGCATCCAGGCACCATTTTTGATCGTTTTGTCCCTGATCACTTCCACCAGCTACGGTTGCATCCCTTTTCCATGTGCCTGTGCAGTATGAGGTACCTGGCAGGGAAAATTAATAGTTTACCATTAGGGATTCCCCTGTCCACCCCCTGCCAGTCTGGGAGATGAACAGCCCTTGCACACCCCAAATAATCCATGTCCTGCTGCATCCCCATTCCTGGACCACTCCCAGCTGGCGTATGCAAGAAGCTGATGGTGTCCAACCCCCATCTCTGGTGTGTTCCAAACCTCTCCTCAGGCAGAGAAAAGAGGTAGCCCCAGGCAGAAATGCAGAGAGAGAAAACGTTGTGTTGACTTGAAACAGTTTCTGACCCTCTTCTGGTGTTATATGTGCTCAGTACTGTCTGTGTCGTGCGATGCATGTTGGCCCCTGTTGACAGATTTGCTGTTGTTGAGTGCTGCAGATTGTTGTTACTCTGTTAAATCAATATGTAGTGCTACTTTTAAACATTTTTTTCTACATGCTGGCTATGCATATCAAGAGTTCTTGCATTATGGTAAATGTTAATATTTCATGCAAGCTGATTATTAATCTTAGCCATTCAGTTCTCGTGGGGTAAGTGACAACCCCTTGGCTTAAAATTTAGCACACAAATCAGAGAGGCAATATTCACTTTGATACTGCCAGGGATTTATTATAATAAGTTAAATCGTTACACCATCGTTTCCTATTAAAGAATGTTTTGTTGCAATGAAGCAGTTGTGTGAGAGGAAAAAAAAAAAACCACATTAAAGTGGATTTCTATTATATTATTGAATTTTGACGCTGCATTTTGCCATAAAATAATATTTGAAGAGATTATACAGATGCTTGTAGCTTACACTGTAAAGTAGCTTATAATAGCAAATATGTTGTTCCGAGAAATATCTATTAGTCATGAAGCTGTTTAAGATTGTACGTGTAATAAGGTTTTAGAAAATTTTAATTACATTTTTTATCACATTCTCATTCTGTTGCCTGCATTTTTGGATAAAGAGAGATGTATGAAAATCAGTTGCTTCTCAAAATTCTGAATATTTTTGAAATTCAACAGGAAAAGGAACTTTTTTAAAAATAAGGCTGTCTCCCTATTTTGTTTTGTAGCCACTACTAGAAAGAACCATCCTGGACTGACTCTGATTTACAGTATTAATATTTTTAAAAGTAATGTGAGAGGTTTATGTTGTTTAATTAAGTAAAAGTAGGACGAACACACAGGAAAAGAAAAAAGTCCTTGTTTTCAATATATTTTGCCTTTGCTTAGCATCTCCTTTGGGGAGCAATGCTTCCAAATCTTGGGGTCTTTTTAATGCTGCTCTTAAAGCCCTGGAATCGAGACATTGCGTAAGAATTCAAACTTGCTTTTAATAAAAAATAAGAAATCTAACCAGATGTCAGAGTCACAAAACAAAAACAGAGCCCCAGAGGTGTCATTCTGCAAAGCATCTCATGGTTTTTTAATGCCTGTGGTTGGCAGCTTTGCCGGTGTAAAGTTACACCCATGTGTAAATGGTTGCAAACCCGGGATCACAGAAAATACTACATGGAAGCAAATAACCTCAGCCACTGGGATTTCTTGGGCATGGTGGCTTGACCCAGCAAATCCTGTGGGCCTTGGCCTTTGATCCTAAGACCACTTAAGCTGGTGGGAACCTGCTCTTGGCTTTGAGCTTTGGAATAACCACCACAGACTCTTGGATCCGTGGCTGTGGGGAATCATTTACTCCCCATGCTGGTAGGAATGAGATAAACCCTTTGGTGGAAAAGATGAGCACAAAGAGTGAAATGTCAGGGTCATGCCCAAAGTGGTCATCTTTTAGGTAAATGGCAGGGTCCAGTCCTGTGATTGGTTCTTACCAGCTGCAATCAATGAGAACTTGGTTTGAAATCCTTTGAGTTGTTCAGGAGCATCCCAAGTGGGTGTGCCTTATGAGCTGTTCCACCTTTTATTATTCCTTTTTTTGTTGTTGTTGTTGATGATGTCGATTGAGAAATTAGCACAACTGTTGTTTTCTGTTTTACTTCTGAATTTGCACTTGGAAGACATTGGGTAAAATAGAAGAAGAACAGACTGTTTGCTGATCGCTTGGATGATGGTGTGAAAAACAAAAATAATCTTCTGCTGTCATCTGTTTCCTTGAGAAGTCTTCAAATAAAGTTTAAAATAAGGAGTTTTGCTTCTATTCAAACAGCCTCTGCGAGGAAAAAACCCTGTAGACCTCATTACAGTTGATTCCTTAATAGAGCTGCAGGATTCCCAGAATCCCTTTCAGTACTGGATAGTTAGTGTGGTTGAAAATGTTGGAGGAAGATTACGCCTTCGCTATGTGGGATTGGAGGAGACTGAATCCTATGACCAGTGGTTGTTTTACTTGGATTGCAGACTTCGACCAGTCGGTTGGTGTCAAGAGAATAAATACAGAATGGACCCACCTGCAGGTAAAGAGCCTCCTAAAAATATTACCTTCCTTTTTGACATTCACTGATGTTTTGAGATACTTGTGCAACCCGTTTCTGCTTCTCCAGCGTTCCCATTGCTTTGTCAGTAGTTTCTGTCTGTGACACATGTGGCACGTGAGAGCCATCTGATTTGGGTTCAAAGCAGGTCAGGTAAACTCTATTAAATTTATTTAATAAATTCAGTTTACTTCTAGCTCACTCCTGGAAGGATGCAGTGTCCATTCAAAGCAGTTTGTGCAGTTTTCCACCAAGAAGCAGAGCTGGTAGGGATAGTCCAGGGATATGTGCCTGTTTGTACAGCCCTTTTCAGTGGTGTTTTAGGGGCCAGGTCTTTCTGGCCATAATTTAAGCATCCTGAGGGAGGCCTCACTGGGAACCAGTCCTCTGCTGTCCTAATGAAGTCCTAGGTGATACCTCCCACCATATACTCACCATTTGCTTTCCCCTCAACCAAAGACCTCTTTCCCATGTGTCTTTCCATGGCCACACACATTTCTCTTGGGTATCAGTAAACTTCCATGAAATTTCCCAGGGCTGGAGAAAGTGTTTTGGGACCCTCATGGTCTCAGTGCAGTCAGAAAGTGCAGTGAGGGTGCTGGGTTTGTCTGCCTGTCCGTGTGAAACTGCACATCGAGGGGTCCTCTGCTATAAGCTGAGAAAATCATGGAATCCTGGAATGGTTTGGGTTGGGAGGGACCTTAAAGATCATCTAGTTCCAACCCTCTTGCCGTGGGCAGGGACACTTTCCACTGGACCAGGTTTTTCCAAGCCCCATCCAGCCTGGCGTTTGAGCTGGCCATATAACCTTACTCCTTTGAGTAAGGGTAGATGGGATCCTTCAGATTTAAAATACCACAGATTTTTTTTTCCCTGCATTTTCTGCAAGGAAGTGCGGTTTTTGCAAATCTGTCAGACAGTATGCAACACTGGGAGATCATAGCTTGGAGAAAAACTCTTTAGGGTTGAGTTTAGTGTTCAAACCAGCTTTAATGGAGAGGGATTGGGACTGCAGCTGAGCCAGTCTGGGATCAGAAATTGAGCCACCTTTTCCTGTGTAGGTGAACAGCTCGTGCAGGTCTGTGCCTGATTTCCATTGTGCTGTTGGTGATGTTTTACCATGAGTAATGGCAGCAGAAAGGTAGCCCTCCTTTGGGAGGATGTTTCTGATGTGGCTTCTGCCCATCACACCTGGTTCAGAGAGTTCACCCCCATCCATGCAATCATCGTGCCTACAAGTTTGTCTGGGACTTGGGTCTTGAATGCTTTTTGGAAACCTGTGTTTTTCTTCACTTATAGGTAGGAATCAATGTTCCCCATCACTTCTAAATTAGATGGGAATGCAGGAGATCATGAATGTTGCTTACTCTGTAACTTTGTATTTGTGTTAAAGAGGAACACTTTCCTGTTGCCTGCCTTTGGGCCCTCTTGGCCTGTATAGGTTTGGTGAATCAATAGAGAAATTACCCGAAGGAGATTTGTGCTTCCTCTTTGTTTATTTCATTCACTTTCTGCTCTTTCCTCCTTTTGTCCTTTTTTCCTCATTTTATTGTTGTGCTTCCTTCCCTATGGATTCCATACACCCCCTTCCTTTTTCTTTTCAATTTTTTTTTTCACTTGTCTTTACACTTGTTACTGGACTCTTTATTTGCTGAAGTTACATTTCTGTGAAACCAGGGAATCCCCTCTCCTGGATTAACTGCTTTTGAAATTTCTCTCTCTTGTTCTCATCTGTCTTCATCTGATACATGTTTCCTCTCCTTGGCATTTTTCTGGTCATTCAATTTTTAGTGAGTGTTGTTATTAATGAATTCAATGCCCAGGTCTTCTTCCTGACTTCCATTGGCTTAAATAGGTGGTCATTACTTCACATGTCCTAAAGTTGGGTCTCAAAGGAGTTTGCTGAGAAAAGACCCTTCTGGTCTGAACCTGTTTTCAAACAAGTCCTCTCCTGAACACTGCCCTTAAGGATCTTTCTTAGATTACCTCCTTCTGGTCTATGCAGTTGTCAGACTCTGCACTGAGGGAGTAGCCAGTCAGAAATGGGAATCTGATGAGTTTCCAGAGGCAGGAATGCCGGTTTTTCCACTTCTGATATAGTGGAGTATATCAGCCATTTGATATCCACATAGCATCTACATACTCATGAAGCAATGGATAAGTAAAGTGTATGAGACGTTAAATCAGAGGAAGAAGAGAGAAAAAAAGAGTGGCTGGTCTTGGGGGATCTGTTTCAAATTAAAGTGTCTGGAAAAGGAATCTTGGAGCAAGCAGGCAGGGAAGCAGTAGAGAGTTATCAGGACGAGATGTTGGCAGCAGAAAGCACTAAAGAAACTCAAGGATGAAGCTACTACACAAACTGGCAAAGAATGCAGTTTCCTAAAGACAGGTGGCCAGGGATACATCCTTGACTGCTTACATGCTTGCTAGTTACTTCTATATTAAAGAGGATTTGGACTAGAAAGACCTTTGTTTAAAAGACCTGGTGTGGACCTTCTTAGGAAGGAGAGTCTATGGGCAGTATGTTGGTTTTTACACACCAGGGATTAGTTTCACCTGCTGTAGTGTAGACACAAAATACAGTTCAGCACGAGCAATTGCTTTCTCTTTATGATGGGTGGAGAAAAGGGGATGCTTGAGATGTGTCTACATAGGTAAGATGAAATGACATCTTCATAAGCCTACTTTTCTTACTCGGGGGGTTTGAAACCAATGAACACAGACCTGGTTGTCTAAATTTTCAACGTCCGACTCCTTGGTTGATAACAGGAACAGCCTTAGACTGTATATCAAAGCTGTTGTGAATCTCCTCTGACAAGATGCTGAGGACATGCAGCTCCTCTCAAATCAGGCTGTGTGTTCCCTTGCTGTCAAACAAGGATGTTCAGTTATACATCAGTTCTGAGCCTCAGACAATGCTTTGCCTGCCCTTAACTTGGATACTGCATATCCACCCTCAGCTTTATTTCTGTTTAAGTCTGAGCTGTGATTTTTCCCTGTTGATCCACCTTTGGGGATATGTCAGGTTGGGTTTCATCTTACAGAGCAGTTTGAGGTCAGTCTTTTGAGATGCAGAGCATCTCAAATAGAGGAGATCCCATGGATCCAAACATATACAGTATTTTGGGTAGAGAGGTCTCCTTCCTGAAGCCTTTCAGTTTCTAACACCCACTTAATGTACAAGAATGTGCAAGAGGTCCTTAGGAGGTTGGAACAAGATGATCTTTAAGGTCCCTTCCAACCCAAACCATGCTGTGATTCTGGTTGTCTTCTCCAAATGGCAGCTTCCAGGGACTTTGTATGTCTCATGAGCCCATTTAACCAAAGCAAAGGGGTCATAGCTTATCTTCTCCTTCAGTTGTATATCTGAATCCCAAATAAACCTTCTTGCTAGTGAAAATTGGCAGAGGCTGCTTGACACAGAGCCGCTGATGGTCTTAGCTCAGCTGTTTATGCAGGACGAGATCATCTAATTTTATGTTACTTTCTGTTTAAAGACAAATTGCCAGTTGTTTTAATTGCTCACTACTTGTTAACCTTAATACAAATTGACACAGTACACTTGGTTCAATTACCTGCAACCCCAGCACTTAAATAAAATGCTTTATGCTCTTTTAACCGTGCAATTTAGTGTCCATATACTCGCCAGCATAAGTGATCTGCAACTAATTAAATGCGCATATGATATTCCTTGCTGGTTATTGAAAGCACTGGAGTTGCCTCTGTATTGATGTTTGTTGACACTGCTTAAAGAAGTTGCTGCTTTTTCTCACTGATTTTGAGCACAGTTGCCCAAAATGCCTCTTCTTTCTTTCCTGTGCTTCACTGCCATCACGATAGATAATGAGGGTCTGTTTCCAGCAGGGAGGCATCAGGCAGGGTTGTCCTTAACTCAGACCTTTTGTTGGTTGAAACAACAGGCTGGCTGCAGCATGGGGCAAAATCATATTGTGTTGAGTCTTTCCCTGTTTGGCATCATTTAAACCAAAAAGAAACAGGGCGAGTCGTTCCCCCGCCTGCGCTTCAAGTTGATCAGAGCTCCTGCAAGTAAGGGAGAAGTGGAGACACAGGGCTGTAAAATAACGAACAATTAGATAAAGAGGGCACTTCTTAACACTTGTGACCGCTGCACATGCTGCAAACAAAGGCTTGAAATCTATATTGCCATTAATAACCAGACAGCTGAGGAATTAAAAATGCTGCCCTCAAAGGTTAACATTTCCCTTTAAGGGTGTTTAAATTCATATGCATATCCTTGATGTCTGTTCTGAAGTAGGGAGATTTGATATAGTGGAAGTATAAATACATCCACTTCCAGTGAGTGATTCTGCAAATCCTGTTTTGATAAAGTCTTAAATCTGTAAAGTCCTGAGCATAAAATTCCCTTGTACCGTCA
Organism: Lepidothrix coronata; assembly: GCF_001604755.1. Classification (NCBI taxonomy): domain Eukaryota; kingdom Metazoa; phylum Chordata; class Aves; order Passeriformes; family Pipridae; genus Lepidothrix; species Lepidothrix coronata. Next base: position 5,489,966 of record NW_016690200.1, read on the forward strand.
GAGCAAGGTGGAAACAGTGCTTGCCAATTCCTTTTTTTTTTTTTGTACATATTTTTTATTTCCTCCTTCAGAATTGTAAGATACAGCAGTAAATCTTTGCTAGCTAGTAAATATGTATGGTTGTTAGATGTACAGAATTTAAATGCAAATTGGGCCAAATTGAACTGTGATGTAATTGTGTGAAGCCAAACTGGCAAAAGAAAAGCTCCACACTGTTCACTCCATATCAGGTTTATTACTGAGTAAATGTTCATTTCCATTTTAATAATTGTTGAAATCTATCTACCTATCTTGTCTCTTTAAGGCCTTGATATGAATGTTCTGCAATAACTTGTTATGTGCAAGATAACAATATGTTTTCTAGGGCAGAAGTAAATCCAGTGTAATGTTCATCACAGTATTATTTCCTACATTGTTTCCTTTGATGATTCATAGTCATTTCACTGCACTGAACCATAAAGGGCTTGTTAATATAATGATTTAATAATATTAAACCTGTGTAAAGAAACTCACTGAAAGCAATGTGAAGCTGCACAAAGATGTTGCTTTAAAGTATAATGATGGAAATTCATGAGTGTGAGTCTTTGAACTGGTGTGATGCTTTGGATTGAGCGAGGTACCAAAAAAAAAGTGTCTGGGTAGAGATTTAGCTGAAATGTTTCTTCCCACACATACTTTCCCCCCACCTGCAATCCTGCAATTAAAACCAAACCAACACTTTCAATGAACAGGAGCCTTAGTAAAGATAACGTTTGTTTTGTTCAAATATAACCAATATTGGCTGAAGACCTGAGGCTCCTCAAACTAGAAACCATCAAGTGTTTTGAGAAATCAGAGGAGAGTTTTTTGCTATTTTCAAGTAATGAGATAATACGATTCTCATTTCTTCTGCAGTAATTGAAGGATGTGCATTTTCCTGGGTTTCACTCCAGGATGTAAAACAAAATCATCCCTCCAGTGTGTCCCTGCTAGTTGCTTTTGTGTTGAATTTATCCATGCTGTACAACTTGGAATATACACACTGTTCATTTCACTTGTACTGTCCATTTGTATGACATAAGAACTTAAGTGTTTCAAAAATGTTTGATCTCTAAACAGTCACCTCTTGATTTTTTTTTTTTTTTCTTTTTGCTTTAGATATCTATTCTCTGAAGACTATATCTGAGTGGAAATGCGCTCTGGAAAAATCCCTTAATGATGCAGCAAATTTTCCTCTTCCAATGGAAGTGTTCAAGGTAAAAGACATACATTTTTCCTTCACTTATGGAGCCCATAATGAATAAATATCATGCAATATTTAGCAGCTTATGCTAAACTTCTGCAGGAAAGGCCTTTGCTCTAATACATAACCATGAGAGGTCACAAGTAGGGTGCTTGTGTAAAACACATTTTTATGCATGGACTTTCCATTCTGATAAGTGATTTCATGGTCAGTGTTTTCTAGGGGCTGGGGGTGATCAGCAGTGATTTCTCCAGCATTATTTTTCATGTGTTTTATTTTGTCAGACCTGTGCAAAGACATCATATACAACTGTGAAGTTGTAAGGCTGCGAATATAAAAGTTGACACAAACAGGACAGATTTCTATGAGCCTTGCACCAAAATTTTCATCTGATCACAAGCCACAAGGCAGAGAAACCTCCTTCAGGGACCTGTAGTGGAAAAGGGAGATAATTTTATTTCCACATATTTTTTTTCTTTTTTCCCCTCACTCTGTTTTTTAATAGTTAGCGATGTGCTTCAGCCCTGAGGCACCAGCTTTAATTTCCCATCCAAATCTGCACTGCTGTTAATCATGATAGCTCCAGATAATCCTGATTTCTAGCTGTGCCTGTCTGGTTCCTAATACTTACACCCTCAGTGTGATGGGCAGCACGGCTGTGGGTGCAAGAGGATGCTCAGGGAGGTGTGTGGAATCACAGCTGTGCCCCACTGTCTCCACTGTCACCTCTTACCTGGGGACCTGGTGTATCACAGTGCCCTCCCCACCATCAGTCTGAAGACCTTCCGGGTCCTTCCCTGCCCTTTAAGCAACATTGCACTGATGTACTCAAAAACATCCTGGGAATTGTTGCAGTATGTGTGTGGATGTGGCACTTGATTTAGTGGTGGCCTTGGCAGTGCTGGGTTAATGGTTGGCCTCGATCTTAGAGGGGTTTTCCAACCTAAATGACTCTCTAATTTTATATTGGAAGAAGGCACTCATTGTGCCCCATCCTGGCTTGCATGCCACCTTCACCCTTTCTGAAGGGATATGCCAGCAGCTTCCCATGAGGAATCCAGGCTCCTCACCCAGCTGAGATGCACTTAAATTAGCAACCTTAATTTGGGAATGCTTTGCTAATGGCCCAGGCAGTGGCTCACTTGCTTCCAGTGTGAAAGCTCTGCCGACTGTGTCGGCCTTGGGCTTGAATTTGGGGTTGAGGAGCCCCGTGTTGTGATGGAAATGGTGTTTGGAGAGTTTTGAGTCTCTGCCATTTATTTCATCCAACGCCTCCATTTGCCAACTCCTATTAAAGTTTGCATTGGCAGTTTGAAGATCAAAAACACATTGTGTGGGGCGGGAATTAAAATCCCGGTAGGGAATGGCTGATGCGTGTATTTTATTCCTGTCTGTATGAAAGAGTGAAGAATAGTTGTGATGAGGCTCATAAAACATCCTTTTTTAAAGAAGTTTATAACTAACAGCTGTTTTGCTGCCTCTTCTCAGCATGCCAGACTTATACCCACTTATTTTAATTATTGCATGAGTGTCATAAATTAGAATTCAGCAAATCCCAGTTGCTGTGCCATGTGGTTTGAGCTTCCAAAGATGAACCTCTTAGAAGACAATGCAAAACATTGGAATGCTTGAATGGCCCAAGAGAAGAGTTACTTTTGGGCTAAATGTGGCAAGAAGGCAGGATTAGGTCAATAGGGTTTCTTTATTTATAATGTGGAAGCTGAGCACAAGATGGGCTGAATTTAGTCTTTGGTGCAGTCTGAGCCCCTGGTGCTGGGAAGGCAGGAGGCTGAATAAGTGGTTTGTGTGTGGGCATCGCTTTATTCTGCCCATGTAGGGTGAATCAACCCCATCTCGTGCATTTTAATTAAAGAGGAAAATATGAGATCTTGTCTATGCCTGTGAGCATGGCTTCCTCTAGTAATGAGTTAAGGAAGGGCTTTAGGAGGCTATATGAAAGTAAACTTGACTGATCTTGCAAAATAACCCAATATTTATGTGTGGGACCTTCAAGGAGAATCCTAGATCCTGGCAGAAAGTGTTGAATTCAAAGGTGTCTTAATAATTTCTTTTTAATTTTTTAATTTTACCTTTGCAAAGCCAGCACAGAAGTAATGTTTCTTCATGGTGCCTTGGGCTCTGTGCTACTGTAGCTGTCGTGTGTTAGATGAGATATAAAACACAGAGTTTGACAGTTGGCAACTCTTAAAGACCTTCTGGAAAGATGGGAATGTTTACTTTGGCAGACATGGTAAACTGCACACCGAGGGGTTACCTTCTGCCTTTCCCACATTTCCCTGCAGAATTCCATCACTGAGGAGAGCATAGTTGTGCGCTTGGTCTACATGAGCAGTCCTGAGGGTGAGCATGTACATATTTGGCTGGGTTACAGCTTTAGCTTCTGTTGTCCTTAGAGCTGTGCATGACTGGGCAGTGACATCAAACTGGTCCCAGGAGGTGCTATTGGGAAAGCAGATTTGTGTTTGTTGTGTGAGAAGTGGCTCCTCTTCAGGGTCTGTCAGCCCATTGCTGCTGTCAGTGATGATGCTCTTTGGTTTTGGTGTTGGGTTCTGCCTTGAGAACTCATAAACCACGAATTTGAGCCTGAATTACCAATGCTCAGAAGCGTGGCAAGGCTGAACTTGGCATGTGGTGGTCTTCAGCAGCAGATCCAAAAATCCCTTACAAAAGCACAACCCTGATGCCCCTTGGCATCCAAGGAGAGGACACCAGCCACCAGGCCACACGAGCCGGTTGTAAAAATCAGGGAGAAAGCTGCATTCAGGATTTTCTTTTTTTTTTCCTTTTTTTTTTTCCCTGGTGCTATTTTACACTTGGCCATATGTTGAAAGTGTTTGTAAAATGCTTTAGGATCCTTTGAGAAGGAACGTGATGTTCAACTGCCAGAAAATGCTGCTATTATGCAGCTACTAAACATAGTGTTTTGCAAACTGCACATCCTGGAATAATTTTTTCTCTTCACAAAAGCTTTTTTGCAGCACACCTGCTACTTTGTTGTTCCGCTCTTTTCAGAAAACATGTTGATCCTTAAAAGAAAAATAAATGCAGACAGGATTTTCAAGTGTGTCTGAATGGTTTAGGAGCACAAATCCTTCCAAAAGGACACAGCCCAAGGAGATGTGTCCTTTGCTGTTATCTGCTTTCATTTAAGGGTGCTGTAGGGATGCCCCATGGTTGGTTAAGTACCAGTTATAAATGATGGCTTAGGCTTCAGAGGTCACCTGAGAAAATGGCCAGGGCTTTGGATATGAAGTGTGGTCAAACCAGGGCCTGATTTCAAGTTAAATGTGACAATTTCAGTGATTTGCTTCAATGCTGACATTGCTGGTGCTCTCTAAAAGGGAGCCATGCTCCCAGCTCACCTTCTAGCCCTAATATTACGAATAAGTCGTATTTTAGAGGTATAGCCGAGTAGTTTGTGTAAGATGAATGCTGGACAGAGTTCATGGGATTTAGTTTCCTAGAGAGAGGCCCACAGCATGCTGGGGATCTTCTCAGACATCCCATTATGCTTTCTCTGATCTCCTGTGCTGTATCCGTGGGTCCTGTGCAGATGTCGTGGATCCTCATGTGCCTTTCAGCTCATCTCAGACAACTCTGTTTGGGCAGCTAAATCCTATCCAGGATTTGGGGTGCTCATCATCTTTCCATAGGTGTTGCATATGGGCATCCTATTCCAAATTGCCCCCGGTTGTTTTAAGTGTCTGGCCTGGATGGAGCTGTCACTCCCCACATCTCTAACCTGAACTCTTAAATAATTGATGCTTAGGAGGGAATGGTGTTATCTAAGACAGGTGGCAATTCCTGATGTATAACCTTTTGTCTCATTCCTCTTGTCTCCACCCTCTGCTCCTCCTTTCCTAAAGTTTTCGTGTGTTTTTTCCAGCCTGAAATTTTTCTCTCTCTACCAAAAGTACCTCTACACTATGCCTAGCCCCTGTGCTCCTATTTCTAACAGGAGCTTTTGGATGTTTCCTGTTATCAGTACTAATTAATGGCAAGACTAATGATATGGAAGGAATCAGTTGGGACAAATCTCTCCCAAGGAGACTGATGGAGGGACCACCCATCACCCAGACAAGAGCTGCCCCCCTGAAATTCATGGTGGAGTGGTGGTTCTAGTTCTACACTCAAAAGTATGAAGACAAATATTTAAAAAGATCCCTTCCCTCCCTCTAAAACATAATTTTTCCATTGGATGAATTGTGCATTTTAGTAATAAGAATGAGATTGACTATTTCTTGAAGACTGATTCCCCCCCCCCAAAAAAAAAAAAAGGAGGACAGCATCTCTCAGATTTTAAATAAACATTTTGCATGTTTTAGGGCTTTTTCTTCCAGTACTTGTCATTCTGGAAGGGTTTGAACCTAAGTTAGAGAAACCCAAGGGATACTTTCTGCTCAGAGACAAATCCTGACCTGGCTGTATGAAGAGGCTTGAAGTCCAAGAGGATTTTTCTGCCTCCATCCACCCCCTAATAGACGGGCACGTGCTGATGCAGCAGCTTAAAACGAACGTGCTTTTGGTTTCGCTTGGAAGCCAAATCCCAACATAAGCAATCCCGGGCTCCTTCATGCACCGGTGGCTTGGCTGGCCCTCGCTCCACACGCTGTGCTTTAATAGCCTGTGAGTCGCCATGTTGTTTGCAGGCTGCCAGATTATTTATACTCCATCTGTTCTTCCCCATCCGTGGATTTGCCAGCCCTTTTCCATGGCTGCGATTCGCCGGGCTGGGAGACATGCGTGGTGTCCCAATCCCTCTGTCGTTCTGCTGCCTTTTGACCCACTCCTGTCTCAGCTCCTTAAAACTGTTTCTCTTTGTAAGACCCAACCACCATCATTGGGAGAATACCACAGAGGTCCTTACAAACATAGCTGCCTTCACAGCTCTTGGATTAAGGATGTCTGTGGTACCAAGGATGAGAGAATTAGTCTGGTGGTACCTCTGTGGGCCAGAGAACAGTTTTTACCTCTGAGCAGCTCCCTCCTGACCATGGGCTTTGCAAGGATGCGGATGGGGAGAGCAATCCAAGGAGGTGAGCCAAGCCAAGCCCTGCCTGAGATGCCCCCAGGGTCTGTTTGGCAGCACCATATGAAAGTCAGGCTTGGAAGAGAACTGCCAGACACAGTTCAAGCCAAGCAGATGGGCTGAGTGAGGAACAGGTCCCTCAGCCCTCCTCATCCCTCTGGCATGTGGGGTTTTCTTTCTCCATTACACACCGGGGTCTCTCAGGATGGGAGAGAGGTCAACAAAAGAGCCTAGTTTAGTTTACTTACTGCACCCAGGCTCTGTGTGGGGAGTTTGTGCATGACAAGTTCTTACCTTCCGTGTCCTTGGGCAGTGTTTCCCATGAGAAGGGCTAATGCACACCTACAACCAGCATCTGCTCCCATTTAGGGGGGTGGATGATAGCTAAAAGTCATCCGTTTAGGGCATTTTTCAAGGGCATGTAGTGATAGGACAAGGGGTAGCAGCTTAAGACTGAAAGAGGGTGTATTTAGATTAGATGTCAGGAAGACATTCTTTACTGTGAGGGTGGTGAGGCACTGGAACAGGTTGCCCAGAGAAGCTGTAGATTCCCCTTCCTTGGATGTGTTCAAGGCCAGCTTGGATGGGGCTTTGAGCAGCCTCGTCCAGTGGGGGATGTACCTGGCCCATGGCAGGAGAGTTGGAATGAGGTGGTCCTAAGGACCCTTCCAACTCAAACCATTCTATGAGTCTCTTATTCTATGATTTACAGGTGAATGAATTTCCTCAAAGAAAGCAAAAGCCAGCTTTGCTCCGTAGCCGTTTTTCAGAGTGGTTGCAGCCCAGAGTGTGCATTGAATTGGTTCCTGATCCTTCTCTAACAAATTCCTATTGATTTCTTAATGATTCCTGCCATGATGTTACTGAGGGCAGACTCAGTCCCTCTTCACAGTCGAGGTGATGCCTTGATGTGTGTGAGAAGAGACACTGCTGGTTTCACTTTGAACACTCAAACAGGTGTTTCCCCACCTGTGTTTGCCTTTCGGTTTGACTTTCCCACCTGTGAAATGGGAAACCTGTGCGTGTGACACAGCCAGTTTTCGACGGCGAATGCTTGTGGATGTCTTAAAACCCAAACCAAACACACCAAAAAACCCCCAAGTGGATGCATATCTGCCTCTCTTACCTCTGCTGCCCGTGCTGAAGCGGAGCAGGCGCTGCGTGGGAGGGGATCTTTGCCCTAATGCCATCTGCATCGGGCCGAGCCATACGGAGAAGGTGTATTTGGATTTCAGCTGGCTACTCTGCAATGTTGCTGTTTCTATGGTAACTATTTTTTATTCAACAAGCGGAGCTTAAAATCCGTAGGGCTGAATTCGATCCTCGGCAGAAGCATCTGCAGTTTTCGAGGGGCTCTTCAGTAGGTGCGGTTTGTAGCTGGCTCTCGTGCTCATTACTTCAGGGTCACAGTGTCTTTGAAGCCTCCCTCCCACCACCCTTTTCTCTTCATCCCACCCCACATCTCTACACTTTGGTCTCCCTCTGATGGCTCTTATCAAAACAAGGGACAGTTTGAGCGGGTTGTGTCGTACCAGGGGATTTCTGTGTCCCTGCAGAGATTGTACCTTCAGGGCAAATTGCTCCTTGTTTAGCCAAGGAAGTTGATGAATCTCAAACGAGACTGATTCATCTGCAAATAATGCAAAGGATTGCATTTGGTAGGGTTTCTTTCTTTTTTTCTTTTTTTTTTTTCTCAATTAAAAAACAAATGCCAGATTCCTGTAGAGGCAGTTTAACCACTGCTATTATTGTGTTTGTGACTGGTTACCACACATGAGCTTTGTGATTAAAATTAGGCTATTAGAAACAGCCAGTTTCTTGGAGAATTAGAGAAAACACTGAGTGGAAGCGATTTCTTTGAAAACAAAAACTGAATCAACTAATATGTTCCCAGTCATACCAGATGGGCCCCTCTTCTTCTGTGTCTTTAACAGGGCAAACCAGGAGAGATGGCAAGAGCATTTCACACTCTTACAGTTGGTGGGGATTAAAGGAGGCTCAGGTCAATAATTTATTAAAGGCTCAGTGTTTCTAATCAGTTTCTCAACCTTGCAACTTTTCAGCATTCAGACTTAGTTCTGAATTTTGCATGAAGTTGTACTTTTATAATTTGTGTGGATCTGACTGTCCTGGACCAAAAGAGCCCTGACTTTTAGAGCATTTGAAAATCAGCCTCAAATTTCAAAATTAGGCTCAAAGGAGAGCCTTTTGCTCTTATCTATGCACTGTATAAGCTGCTGGGTTTAAAATGAGATGATTCCAGTGATCTTGAGCAGAATGGGTTAAAAATGAGGATTTCACAATCTGAAGTTGATGCCCTTCCTTGTATTTGGGGACACAGCTCGAGCAGCAAGCTCATAGTGCAGCTTCCCTGAGTGTCACAGACAAAAGCAGCTTAGCCAGGCCCCCCTGCTCTATCAGCTCTACCCAGTGCATTGTAAAATTATCTGTGCTCCACTCTTGTGACATGGACAAAATTGAGTTTATTTACGCTTAAATTACCTTTGTTGAGCAGAAATACTCAGAAGCCACATCTAGCAAGATACTTAAGTAGCAGGACAGACAAATGACTATGATGATTTTGAAATACCACTTTTTGAGTTCAAGACCTAAAGCCAATGCTTATTATTAGGACTTCAGCATGTCACCCACACAGGTACTTCCCTAAAGCTTATCTGCATCCTTAAGAGCTGGAATGCTGTTCTAAATCTGTGGATCTCTTTCAGAATGACCTTTAGGCTCCCAATTCACCTGACATTTCTGAAACCTGCACCACGTTGATTTGTTGTACTTTTTGTGGCACGATTTTTGTCTTTGCTGTAAGGAACTCTCCTGCATCCTTGTTGATTGTTGATCCAGTTTACTTGGCTGCTCTCCAGTAGTTCAGAGGGTATTTCCATCACCTGCTCAGGACTTGTGAACCCTAGGACAGGCAATCTGCTGGTTGCAGAGTCACAGAATCATTGAATCATTTAGGTTGGAAAACACCTCTTAAGATCATTGAGTCCAACCAGTAACCCAGCACTGCCAAACCCCAGCACTAAACCACATCCCCACGTGCCTCATCTGCATGTTTTTTAAATTCCTCCAGTGATGGTGACTCTACCACTTCTCTGGGCAGCCTGTTCCAACACTTGACATCCCATTCAGTGAAGAAATTTTTCCTCATATCCAGCCTAAACTTCTGTGTGGTCAGTGAGGCTGCTCCTGCGAAACACTGACTTCCAATAGGAGTAAAGATTCACCATCCACAAGGCTATAAAATGCTCCAACTGGTCCAAAGTATTATTCCTATTCATCTCCATTTCAAAGACAATTGAAGCTCACTTGGAGAAGTTGCTGGAAAATCATGGCTGGTGACATCCTCGTTGGTGGCGTTGGATGCCATGAAATGGCAGCAAAGGGTCGAATTCTGCCGCCCACAATCATTTCAGGCATTTCTTTTGTTCAGCTGCAGAGCCTGGCAGGGACCAGGGGAAAGTCTCACCCCTCCAGTCCTCTTCTTGTAGCTGCTTTTATTAAACAGGCGTCATTCCTGTCAAAGTGAATAAAGGGAAGAGAGAGCAGTTCATTATCCAGTGTATCACTTTGAGTCTAATACTAATTAAAAGCTTTGCCATCACTTCTGTGGAACCTATTCTTAGAAATTATGTAAATTAATTGGAGTTTTGAAGAGGAGCATATGCCAAATCCTAAGTAATTCCCTGCTGGCTGAGGCAGCTCCAGCGCTGGAACTAGAGAATGGCATCAGGATTCTTTTTTTTTTTTTCTTTTGTGGCTGCAAAAATCTAAAGCTGCTTCGGTAAATTTTGATGCTTCTCTTTAGCAAATATACAAGACAGATCAAATATCCAGACCCTGACCATTTTCCAGAGAGGTTTAGTACAAAGGCTTTTTCTCCACGAAAGCTTTTCCATCTCAAAAATGACATTTAACGCAGACAGGCTTTTTACTTCCACAGCATTTCTCCAAATAAATGCATGCTCCTGCTTCAAAGAGGATTTTGACCCTCACAAGGGAGATGTACTGGAGATCCCGTGAACTTCTCTTGTGAGTTCACTCTTGCTGCTAATTTAATGGGGAAAATATTTACTTGCTGTGCTGAATGAGAAGGAGGATTTGATCCCAAGGTACATAGCACATGGAGAAAAGGGGATGTGCTTTTGAAGTAAAATAGCTTTAAATATTATTAGCTTTTTTTTTTTTCCTATCTGGTTATTTTTCCCCTTTGAAAAAAGCCAAAGCAAATAGAAGGAAAGAGACCAAAGAAAATGATTCAGATAAAAATGAGAAGCAGTGTGATTTGGTGTCGATGTATTTTGGTCTCAATCAACAAATCACTTTAAAAGTTGATGAAACTACTTGCATGTTTAAAGCTAAACATGATTAAGTACTTTGGTGGATCTTGGCTTATTATGTATCAAGCTGGATCTGAGCGTGAATTGAATCATGGAAGGTTTGATGGGAAGATGCTGCAGCGTAAGCTTGTTTCCAGATGCATGTTTTGCAAAGTTGCCTTTTCTTTATAACCTCACCCTGAGGATTAAGAGACGCTGGGTGTGGATCCTAGTGCAGGAGGAGGCAGCTCTCCAGTCCAGATGCTTTTTGCCTTTAGGGATTTGGAGTTCAGTGCTGGCAAAGTTGGGTTTTTGCAGCCACCGTCTTCTCCTGCTGAAGCCTTTTCAGTATTAAAGTTGGCAGTTTTTGATAATGTTTCTGTCCCTGGTACTGTGAAACCTCCGTGTACACGGAGCCACATTCTCTTCCCTGCTTTAGACTTTAATTCAGTGAAACATTATCTGTGCAAAGCTGCTAGAAATGGATGTCCTGTCTTTCTGATGCCCTGGTGATATGGAAATGGTGACCAGCAAATGCAAGTATCACTGATGGTTATAGAATCATAGAATCACAGAATGGTTTGGGTTGGAAGGGACCTTAAAGATCATCCAGTTCAAACCCTGAGTCATGGGCAGGGACACTTTCCACTAGACCAGGTTGCCCAGAACCCCATCCAGCCTATCCTTGAACACTTCCAGGGATGGGGCATCCACAACTTCTCTTGTTCCAGTGTCTCACCAGCCTCATGGAGAAGATTTCTTCCTAATATCTAATCTAAATCTGCCTTCCTTCAGCTTAAAGCCATTCCCTCTTGTCCTATCACTGCATACCCCTGTAAAGAGTGCCTGCTGTACTGGAGGGCTCTCAGACTCCTGGATGTCTGCTAGTTCTTCAGCCATTAGTTCCTTGAGCCCCAGGCCATTATTGTTAAATCTTCCTTAGTTTCCCCATCAGTGTATACTTCTGCTCTGAGACTAAACCCGTTATGAATTTTTTATTTTTTAAACTGCTTTTTGTTTCTCACAGAAAAGGCTCCGTAACATTGCAGGGTTGTAAGATGAAAACAACAATTCACTTAGCCATGGTTGGAGCTTGTAAAAATCCTTATCTCTGGCAGCACCGGGAATGCAAGATCCCAAAATAGAAGTTGTTAAGTCTAACAAGCGGAGACAGTTCTTGGGAAAAGAAAGCACGATGACATACAACTTTGGATCAATAGAAAATCATTTTAGAACAAGAATACAGCATGTAGCAATGAATGTAGATGGGTTTGTCATTGCTAACCACTTATTAGAAAGCAAGCTTTCTGCATGTATTTTGGAGCAGCCTGTGAATGTGTGTTAAATATAACATCATCTCTTTTTATGCTGGTATTGGCTAATGCACCGATGGTTTGGAACTACTGTAGGACATTTTTATTGAATGAACACAAAATGCAATCATTGCTCTGGAATTAGGATGCCAGCTTGTATGACTATTAGATAGGGGTCACAAGGGATGGAGTAATTAGATGTTAAACACTAAACTGGCGGCAAGTTGGGAAGTTGAATCTGGGTTGCTTATGAGTTTCAGGATCCTGCTGCTGTCCCCAAGGCTGCTTTAGGGAACCCTCTGGGGTTTGATCCCAGGTGAAAGTGTTTTGTTGGGCATGTACTTGAGCACAGCTGCCTGTTTTCCCATCAACATGTTCCCTTGTTGCCCACATTTTGGGTCTGAGTTCAGTGTCCAGGCCTTAGTCCACCTTCAGTCTCCTGACTGGAAAAAATACCTTTCCAACTTACCATCTTGGAAACTAGTGCAGGTGCTTATTTTGGTGCCCTGCAGGTGCTGGACATCCATCAGGGCAAATCAGGGCCATCCTGAGCTGTTTCCATCCATGTTGTGCCTTACCCCGAGGAATGTCAGGATGAGACCTGATGCTCTTGGACCCCTAGTCACTCTCTGGTCAGAGGTGAAGAGGCTCTCCCAGGGGATGATTTTCAAGCAGCCATTTCTCAGGCAGGTCCTCATTTTGGTGAGCACAATCTCCTTGTTGTCTGAGTTCTGCTTAGATGCTGCTGATGAGGTGGACATACACTGTACTTTAGATATGATGAGCTTGGTCCTGTAGATGTGTCCTCTAGGAGTGAAGTTGTCCCCTCTCTTCCCTCTCTTTCTGTGGTTGGGTTGGCACGGAAAGGACATAGGATCAGAAGCACTCAGCTAAGTGACAAAATCCACGTGGACACCTTTCAAATAGATTTTCAAATGTATTGGCTCCTTGTTGGATGTCACCATGTGTTCCTCTTCCCATGTCTTCCCTCAGGACCATGCTGATTTGAGAAACCACTTCTTCACTGTGGGGATGAAGCTGGAGGCAGTGAATTTGAGGGAGCCCTTTCATATCTGTCCTGCGTCAGTGACCAAGGTGAGCGCTCGGAAAGGAGGGATGAAAACAGCCTGGTGAGGAACCTCTTACTGATTTCTACCACATTTAATAAAATTTGAGAGTGGTACTTAATTGGCTGGAGAACACATGAAGAAATATATTTAAAATCCGTGGATGTTTGTAATTAATGAATTGAGTCTTTCCCACAAGCATCCCAGCTGGCTGTATGCACTTAGAACCAATGGGGATGAGCAAGTTCATCCACCACTTCCATGCAAAACTCTTTTGTCTCCGTCTCCCCTATATCCATATATATTTTCCCTGCCCATCTGGCAAACCTTTGGAAATAAAACAGCTGAATGGAGGCAGTAGCTGGATGTTTAATCCACACCGTCAAAGGCAGGAGGGAGGAGGGCGGTGAAGTCTCCAGGATCACCTTCAGTCCCTGCTCAGCTGTGACCCCACTGAGTGACCCTGAACCCCAGTGTTTTCCCTTTTCTCAGTTTACCCATCTCTAAAACTCAGGCTTTGATGTCTTTGGTGGAAATACTTTGATGGAAGGAGTTAGGTGAGAGCAGGTTATTTTCAGTAGTTTGATCCCACAACTTTCCACATTACCTAATGTTCTGACTTTGTTCTCTTCTTTTTCATCCCTTAGGTTTTTAACAATCATTATTTACAAGTGACCATTGATGACTTGAGACCTGAACCCAGCAAAATCTCAATGCTTTGCCATGCGGATTCCTTAGGGATCTTGCCAATACAGTGGTGCCTTAAAAACGGAGTCAATCTCACACCTCCCAAGGGTTCGTATTCCTTCTCAGTGATTTTCAGGTTTTCTCTGAAGCAAATTTTCATGTTATTATTGACTTTAAAACTGTAGTGGTGGTTGCTGCAGAGCATCACTTGAAATATCTCAAGCCAGAGTAGCTCTCTGGAGTGACTGGGGCTGTTCTGGCTCATACCAGCCCATGAACTTCTTAGCAAATGTGTCTTGGTGGTGGATTAATGCCCATATGCTCTGAAGTCTGAATCAGGCTGAATTTATCCTTGTGAATTCCTCTTAAATGAATCCTAGCAATTCTTTGTGTACGTAGAGAACAAAAGGAGCGTTAAAAGTCCCATCATGCAACGGGCAAACCAGGCATCTCCCTGTAGCATCCACCTGGATACAACACTGAGGCCAAACAAAGCTCCTAAATCTGAATGTCCAAACTGAACTCAACAGCTGCCTGCCCAGGAGTGTGTAGGCATTTCCTTGGCTGTCTCAGAAAATCCCAGGCGAGGGCTCATTGTGAGCAGTGTTCAGGTCAGAGCCAGGAGAAGCAGCCTCCAACAGTGCTATTCCCCAACTTTCTAGTGGTGCAGTTAATTACTCTCTGTTTCAGACACCCCCCTGCGGTGTCCCAGCAATATTTCTTTGCTTGGAAAACGTGCTGGTTCTCTGGAATTTTAGATTTTTGAAGCTGGCTGGCTCGTTGGTCCATTGCCAAAAACTGGCATTGCTCGGGAGAAAAAGAAACGCCTCAAAAAAAAAAAAAAATCCCACTGAGTTTTGTGTACGAAAGTTTGTCTTAGTTTGGGAAAAAGTGTGGTGCTGCCAAACCCAGGGAAGTGAAGGGTTATTCTGTGCTGGATTGAGAGTCCTCTGCTTTTTCAGCAGGTGCAATTTGAAATTCCCACCAAAGTCCTGGAGCCCTGGGCGTGCAGCTGCATGCGGTGCATCCATTATTACTCTGCTGCTTATACTGAAATAAACGTATTCAGTAAATGTGCTGTCTGGGGCTTTAGCTCCCTCCTGCTTAAATCCAGGTGAAATGGTAATACCTGTGTAAATGCTCACTGGTACTGGCCAGAAAAGTTGCTAAAAATGAAAGCAGATGAAGTATTTTCCTTTTTTTCCACCCAAATTCACATGCAGCTTCCCCCAGGCTGGATAATTAACTGAAGCAGACCATGGGCCAGACATTTCTCTTTACAGGGTCGTGGCCTAATAATTTCCAATCTGTGCTGGTACAAAGCCTGTCTGAGATGGTGTTTTATGGGTCAAGTATGTGCAAACGCTTTTTTAGATGCCAACATTTTTAGATGTGTCTGAAGCATCCGTTTTATGAATATTTTTTCAACTTAGCCAGTAAAGTCCAAGGGGAAAGTTTTTACCTGGACTGATGCATCAGACCAGCAGCCTGGTCTAGTGGAAGGTGTTCCTGCCCTTGGCAGGGATTGGAATTAAGTGATCTTCAAGGCCTCTTCCAGCTCAAACCATTCTGTGATTCTATCATCCAGTGTGATGCCTGGTGATTGGAGTCTGCCTGGATACCTGAGAAAATGTAGCAAGTCTCCCCTTATTCCTCTGATGAAAATAAAATTTGCTTTCTTCTGTGAGATCAGAAATCCTGAAGGAAAGCTAGTTAAAAGGCATAAAGCCAGTGGCAGATAGATGCATTCTAGATGTTGCTGTATTTTTTACACTGTGTATGAGGGCTGCATGCCCAAACTGCATTTTAGCACCTTTGGTATCAAAAACCTTTTTGGTTGGTAGACAGGCTCTCTGAGTTGCTGAAATGTAATCAGATACTAGAATGATTCATTTAAGAATAAAAACTCCCAAACTAAACACAGCAAAACCCCACAAACCACAAAAAAAGAAAGCAGAGGGAAAGTGAAAAGCATCCAGACCTCTACTGAGGGTGCCAGACTTCTCTGAGCAGAATAATACCAGCTTTGGGTGAAAAAAATGGCCAGGACTGATATGAGGGGGCTGCAATGCTGCAAAGTGGGGAAGGCTCTGGTGTGAGCTGGCTGCTAATGAGCTGGTCTGTACTAGGAGGAAATTCCACCATTTCCACCTAAATCACAGCTCTGCCTGCCCTGGAGTGTCCAGAATTGCCCCTTCTTGCACCAGATTGGACCAGCCTCCTGCTACCCCAGTGCTCACACATTCCCAACCAACATCACCCCTAACAGAGAATAAGTTGACAATATTACTTCACCAGAAAGGTGCTCAAGCACAGGCTGTCCAGGGCAGCGGTGGAATCACCATCCCTGGGAGTGTTAAAGAAATGATTTGATGTGGTCTAGTTGAGAAGATGGTGATGGATCAAAGGTTGGACTCGATCTGAGAGGTCTTTTCCAACCTCTATAAATCTGTGGTTCTGTTTAGTGTTGCCCAAACGGCTCTCCCTGTTGAAAGGCAAGAAGTTCCCATGAAGCAAAAGATGGCAATGGAAGAAGTACCTTTTTCTTTGTGTGAAAAGAATTTCTTTGCTGTATTCTGGGCTTGGTTTTTTTTTCTTAATTTATGATTGACGAGGGGGTTTTCTGTTCTTAAAATTAACTGAATTAATTTCATCAGAACAATGTGCCATGTTGGGGTATTTGAGTTCAGAGTCCTTTATTTATCTGATAACCATTCTCATGCCTTTTTGCCTATCAGGGGTTTATTGAAACCAAACATAAAGTAAATGAGTCATGAACAGGAGGTGCAAACATTTGCTACTACAAATAGAGAGCAGTATTTTCCTGTACAGTGCCAAAAATGAATACCCATTTACTGCTGCTGTATAAACATTGAACAAGCACTGTTTATATTTATTAGAGCTGGATTTATAGACCACTTCCCTTTAGAGTAACAACCATTGTTTTATGAGCTATTAAGAGGGGGGGAAAACATTTTGATAGTGCTCCTAGTTGTAAGCCTTACTAAGGAAATGCCACTTCCGAAGCCTCCAGTACATTTGTATTGTTATATTTGCTTCTTGTTAGACTGCTGGGCTCTTCCATGGTGAGAGCTGAGATAGCAAACACAGCGAGGTTTTAAATGTTTGTAGGAGCAGCAGATGAATCGTGCAAACACAGCTTTCAGTGTTGTTACTTGGGCTGAGCCTTCCAGGATAACAGTGTGTGAATGCCATGTGCCAGTGGAGGTACTGGGTATGTGGTGCCTCCCTATGTACTAAGGGAGGCAGCCTGTGGCATGATCATAGAACCACAGAGTCACTAAGGTTGGAAAAGGCCTCCAAGATCATCGAGTCCAGTCTTTGACCGATCACGACTTGGTGAGCCAGACCACAGCACCAAGTGCCACGTCCATTTGTTTCTTGAACACTTTCAGGGATGGTGACTCCACCACTTCCCTGGGCCATCCATTCCAATGCGTGACAACCCCTTCAGTGAAGAAATTCTTCCTAATGTCCAACCTGAACTTCCCCTATCACAATTTGAGGCCATTTCCTCTTGTCCTGTTGCTTGTTGCCTGGGAGAAGAGCCCAGTCCCCACCTGGCTACAACCTCCTTTCAGGCAGTTGTAGAGTGATAATGTCCCCCTGAGCCTCTTTTTCTCTGGGCTAAATAACCCCAGCTCCCTCAGCTGCTCCTCATATGACTTACTCGCGAGACCCTTTCCCAGCTCAGTTGCCCTTTTCTGGGTACAATCCAGCATGAAAATGTCTTTCTTGAAGTGAGGGGCCCAGAACTGGACACAGTAATTGAGGTACAGCGTCACTGTGATGTTCCATAAAAAGGCCATGTACAGGTCAGGGCTTGTTTGAAGCCAGTTCCTGAGTGTGCTCCTCTTGGAATCATCCTCATTCTGCTGCTGAAGTGAATTACAGCAAACTCTCTAACAGCCCTCCCTTTTTTCATTCCTTCTGAAGTCTAAAGGGAAAGATCTTCCAGTGATTTCAGTGGTGCAGGGCTAAGCCAACCAGTGGTTGTGCAGTGACAGCACAGTCAAGTTTTTACACCTCACTGAAACCTCTTTAATGTGCCTTTTCCATCCACTCTGACAAGGTTTTGCGTAACTTGCAAATGAGATGCAAAACCTGTCCATGAGGGGTTTAAATCAGAGATGAGAAGAAGTGCAGGGTATGCTCAGGTTTTTGATTCTCTGGCAGCTGAAGTGAACCCCAGGTGATGTCATTTATACAACTGTGTCATGGCTGTCCCCACATGAGCCCATCCCCAACTTCTGGTGTTGATGGAGAGTGAGAGGGACTTTCACAGGGCAATTCTGCTCTGTCTGCAGGAGAACAAACAGACCACCTCTAGATCTGCCTGTTTCTCTTGTTGACTCCTTGGGGAACCCAGGGTGACTGGCACAGCTGTAGATGTCCCCACTGCAAACATCTGTACGTGATCAGACAGATCCCCCTCTGACATCAAGTGATGTGCACATCTCCTGTTTTCCATTTCGTTTTACGAAGCTGAAAAGTCTCTGGCAAACAAATAACTGGAGAGAAAAAAGGAGATGGAGAAGAAGAGGGAAGAAAATACTGTTGCAGAAGTTGTTTGCTAAAAAAACAGTGCAGGGGTATTTTTTATATGAAACATGAACATTCTTTATAAGTAATTGCCCTTTTTTTTTTCCTTCCCTGTGCATGTTTATTTCTAGTTTTCTTATTATTATGCACTTTCATGCCCCACAGAGACAGGCATCTTAGCTCAAGGCTTTATCGTTATAATTTGTCATGTATGCAATCATTAGGATTAGAAGTTCATCTTATCCCATATACTTTGCATGTTAGCAGGATGCTTGGGACTTCATTTTCAAAATTTTTACCCTCATTTTTGGGATCTGGCTGACTGATAAGGGACTACACTCCATAAAAAATGTTGCAGTTTTCATTGTTATAAGTGATTAATTCACATCTGATCTTGAGTGTCCCTTTTTGACTATCAATGCAAAAAGCATTTAGGGATGTTCTGTGAAATGAGGCCAGGCTAGATGCCAGGAAGGGAGATTGAGGGGAGAACTTGGCCTTTGGATGAGTCCTGAAACTTTCCAGTGAGAGTAGTTCTGCCATAATGTTATTAGAGTATCCACGGGGCCCTGGACAGGATTAGCACTCACTGGTTTCAAGCACTGTAAAAATACAGATTAAGAGGCAGGCAAAAAAAGCCCCAAAAAGCAAATTAAAAAAAACCCCTTTCTGTCCCAAGAGTTTATTGCCTAAATAGCCAAGTAAGAATAGTGGATGAGCAGAGGCCTGACTCTGAGAGATACTCACTTTTACCTAGAAGCAGAGGCTGAAGGGATCATGTAGTTGCTGAGATTGGGAATTTTGTGGTCATTTTCCAGCTCTGCTCCAGGTTTCTCTAACATTCTTACTGTGATGGGATTCAGCTGGGAAGTCAGTCATGGAGGGTACATCCATGTCAATGAAGAGGGGGCTTATCTCATGCTTTGAAAGAGAGGATGAATCAGCTTCTGATTGTGCTGATCCTCTCCCTGTCCACTGCTGAGGGACCAGCTCATAACCCATGTCCAGCTCCACAACCCCATCTTTTAGATAGCTAAAGGAAGAAGAAAGAAGTCCATGAGCAGCCCCACCTGGAAATTGGGGACAGCAGCACTTCTCAGTAGTTATGGGTTTATTAAAAGTTGGTAGATGCTAACAGAAAAGGGAAAATAAGGAAAATATTTATGTTTTATTACTTCTTAATGAAGAGTTTGAGTTTTCAAAGTGAAATGCAGAAGGTGTGTGAGTGAGGGCTGGAGAAGTGTTGACATTGGCTCTCATGGAGTATAAAGGGGCATCCAGAGAAATTGCCTGGTGATGCTGCACAGTTCACTGAGGTGGGATGGGATGCTGAAACACGGATGTTCATCTGCTTGGGGACCATTTTGTGCTCTCTCTCTCTGGTGTGAAGTGGTGGCTGATGGCACTTTCTGTTTTGTCCTCCTGCAGGTTACTCTGGCCAGGACTTTGACTGGGCAGACTACCAGAAGCAGTGTGGAGCGGAGGCAGCACCTCACCTGTGCTTTAGAAATGTAAGTTCTTCCTTTGGCCTTGGCATTGCTCCTGGCTGTCCATGGGAAACAAAACAGCTTGCACAGAAAAGCTGCAGCAAGGTTTTGGGAGGTTCCCCAGACCACCATGAGTCTGCCTTAGGAAGGGAACTGGAGAAGTGTTCCAGATCTTCATCCCTAAAAGAGAAGAAACTTTTCTCTTCCTCTTGTCTTTATCTGATTAGTTTTCTGCTCTTCATCTCCTCTCTGCTTTTGTACAGCACTTAGCACAAGAAGGATATCAACTGACCATAACAAGTAATTCAAGTGCTATTAAAAAAACCCAAACAACTAGGTAAAGAAATTGCATGGTTTCATCCATCCCTTTTTGCATTTTGAGTGTTTTCTCTGGTTCCCAGGGGGATACATATAACCAAACCACATGTCCTTCAAAGCTAAGGTTGAAAATATTGCGTTCATAGTATGAGAGGAGTGATTAACCCTCATGGATGGGGTTTGGGACAGTTCATGTGCTTCCATGATGCAACAGCAGTGATGCGAGAGTGAGCAGCCCATCATTATGCTGGAGTCCATAAGATTCAGAGCTTTGGAAATAATGTTTTACAGGCTGTTTTATGGCGATGACAATCCTGTGTGACTTGATCTGACAGGTACTCATCACTTGGGGAAAGGCAGATCCAGTTTTCTGCCTCTTCCAGTAACTTGATGCTCTTCTTCATGTGCCCATCAACTGATGGAAATTGAGATCCCATCAATAACCGAAAATGTTACTGATGGTGGTACCTAAATGTTACTGGTGCAACTAAAATGAGCACAGAAGGGTTTGTGAAATAAACTGGTGTAGTGGATGACGGACAAGCGGGTTCCTCTAGGAATTACATTTTCACTCTACTCAGAAGTCACAGGACTGGGGGACGAGGTGTTTATGGAAAGCAGAATGAAGACAGTCTCACCAAGGAACAGGTTTTGCATGGCCTTGGTCATGTGTGGTGGCCCAAGGGCAGCCTGTCTTGGAAGCTTTGATAGTGAACTGATGAATTTTTTGTTGATGAATTCAGAAGACCTGTACCTCAACAGACCCTGACTTGAGAATCAAATTAGAGTAAGGATTTCTTTACCCCATTTATTGTGCCATCCTATGCAGAACCCTCTACCTAAAGGGACTTTAAGTGAAGATTACTGAAAGTGGTGAGGGAAGCTGGACAGTGCTGCTTCACAACAATAGAGAGGGAAAATTGTCATGTTTCCTCTCTTCTGCAGTCACCCCTCCCTTTTCCTTGTATCTCTTTTCATTTTGCCAAGTAATGGATCTGTTCTCTTAGCACTGGCAGCCTTGAGAGCAGTCTCTCTATAATATCCTCCGAGATAAAATCAGGTCCGAGCACTTTTTTGTCCTTTTTTTTTTTCTTCTAAGGAAACATTCACCAAATGAACATGTGTCTGTTATTCTTTCACTCTTGATAACACAGTTCTTTGCAGAGAGATGCAATCTCTCTGTTGTCATTTGTTCAACCTCCCTGGCAGGTTTGTCCACTTGATTGAGGCTCTGAGGGGCTCTTTGATAGAAGCTTTTTGCAAGTACATCTTCCACCTCGTGCAGCCAGACGTGGTGCTGGCAGTGGATGTGCTGTAACTGTTTTCCCAGGGGGAATTTTCAGCAAGGAGAGGCAGTTATGAAATGGATTGACATGACCAAATGCTTAGTAAAATAAACTCCCAGCTAACTGTTTTGCCATTGATTCTGTACAAATGAGCCTCCAGCACTGAGTGGCAATGAAAGGAGACGGTGCGATGATAAATGATGTTTCCTTGTTAGGCAACTAAAAGGCCTTTAAACAAGCTCACCCTGCTTTTCTGCAGTCCTGGCCATCAGCAGCTTTAAGAGGGTGAAGCTGATCTGGGTGCTGAGCAAGGCTTGAGACAGTCCAGGTGATATTTGAGACTAGCGGCATGCTCTTGGATGCAAAAAAGACCAAATCCAGAAATTTTTGGTCTCACAGAGAGCTCCCAGTGATGGCTCAAGTTGAAATTCCCGCAGTCCTTGTTGCTATAAAAATGGCAGAAGTATTGAATTTGAGCCTGGCTTCCAGTTTCTCACATGGGGTGGCTGGATGGGAGATTGGTGTCATTTTGAGTCAGTGACTATTATTACCCATCCCAATTATTATTAGCCACAATCTCAGCCAAGAAGGGGAACCTTTTCATGCTCCTGTGGGCAAAAAGAGAGAGATGCAGAGGTGCTACCATTGTTGCTGATGAGCTTGGTCTTGGCCAGTGGTGGGTCTGTCTTGGAGCAGACTGGCATTTGCTTTATTGGACATGGGGCAATCTTATGGCATCTTCTCACAGAAGCCACTGCTGTAGCCCCTCTGCCACCAAAACCTTTCAAACCCAGTACAGGTATCCAGGGCAGCTCCATTTTTTGTTCTTCAGTGTATCCTGCACTTCCAGTGAAAAGCAAACCATGCTAAATTTGTGCTTCCCACTGGACAGCCTGATTGAAGTCACGCAGTGCTGCAGTGCCATATTTCAGTGGTGGCTCTTGACTCTTTCAGACATCCTTCAGCCGTGGCTTTACTAAGAACATGAAGCTGGAGGCAGTGAACCCCAGGAACCCTGCAGAGATATGTGTTGCTTCTGTCACCTCAGTGAAAGGACGGTTAATGTGGCTTCACCTGGAAGGTAAGTGCTGTAACAGCTTCTTGTGTTTGCCTGGTTCACTCACTCACTCACTCACTCACTCACTCACTCACTCACTCACTCACTCACTCACTCACTCACTCACTCAATTTTGTCCTTCATCCTCTGCACAAAATTGCTTTCTTCAGCTTTTCTGTTTTATACATGTTGACCAATAGTGTGTTATAAAGAATTATCTTTCCCTGATCTTTCTCTGAGGGAGCTGCAAGCCCTTCCACCCTCCCATCCATGTGGACTCTTATCAGCATGACCTCCATTGACAACAGAAACCTCTTTCCTGCCCTCATGGTAGACCTCCATCCTGGGAATGGAAATTTGCCTCGCTTGTGCAGCTGAGACTTCCACTGTGATTCCCAACATGCTGTCATGGTCTCTCCTGACCCCCAGCAACCAACTTCCCTAACCCTTTCTCCCTCTCTCCTTCCCTCTCTCTCTCCCTCTCCTTTTTTCACCTATTTCCATAAGACTTTTGCAATATATGCTGTTCCTCACCATGGCCATCTCATGCTCATTTCCCTCCTCCCTGTGACCATGTAATTTTCTTTGTTGATCTGAGAGGAATCTTGAAGTCAGTAACTCTATTCTATAGACTTTAGAAAGCACTCACCCCGTGGGGGACACCAGCACTGTACAAGCAGTGTTAGGACAGTGCTGAATTCTAGCAAAGCATAAAAACATATCAAAATTCCATCTCCACCTTTCCTGAAATGAAGCATAAACCAGCTAGCTCCTTTTTTCTGTTTGTTTTTGCACTTAGGACTGTTTTCTCAATTTGTCTGGGCAAGGACTGATTAAGTATGTGTAATTTAAAACAACACAGGGATTTTTTTTTTACTATTGCTTTAAAAACTGGAATTTGTAAAATTCAGAGAGCAGAAAACCATGTTCATTTAAGTGTTTTGATGGGCACTGTGATAAACCATAACAAGCATCTGTCATTGTCACAACATAGTTTAATTTTTAGCCATGTTTGAAGCTACTGGCTTCATCTGTAAGGGATGTAAAAGCTTCGGTTTTCCTCTGAAATCAATATTAATTGGCTCAGCATCTACTACAAATGTAGTATACCTATTTGCTTTTTTCTGGAGAACCATGAACATGGCAAAGGCATTTCCAGTGGCCAACAGTAAGATTTTGGCCCTTCCAGAGTAAAACAGTTACAGAAGGTTTAGTGTGAGTACAAGACATTGTTGAGCATATGATTTCAGAAAAGAACAGAGGGATTGGGGTTGAGACAAGAGGTTCTTACAGAAATTGCATGTGAGATGAAAACTCAAGCCTGATCTGCAAAAAAGGGCACTTTACCTCTACAGCAAGATGCTCAACTCTCCATATTTTGCGTCTGGAAGACAGTGAAAGCACGATTGATACTAAATATATTTTTTTGTTATCACCTGGCATATCACCTCCAGTTAATAAAAACATTGGCAGGTAACCCAAAGTATCATTTGTGCCAGCAGCTTGCTCTAAAATACAGGACAGGCAGATGCTCAGTGGTTTTGCTCTACAAAAATAATATTCTATGGTAGACAAGTCTTTCCTAACTCCTCTATGATAAATCCCATTCTTGGAGATTTTTTTAGTCAATTGCTGCCTAAAGAGAGAATCCCTCAGCGTTTTTGCTTTTGATAGAGCTCTGTGCAATAACAGGTTGTGTTTTTTTCCTCTGAGGTAACTGGTTGTTTCTAATTCAAGGTATCAACACCTCATCTGTAGCCTGGTCCACACACGGGGCAGGCTTGTTAAAGAACTGAAATCAACACTTGTTTGAAATTCCATTCTCACTAAGGCTGTTGAATTTACACTCCTCTGGTCAAGGAATCTGACACATTTTGGCAACTTCCCTTTTTAGATGACCAGGTGCCTTCACCTTTATATGCATAAAACGTGGATAGAGGCAGGGAGAGGACAACACACTCCCACCTTGCTTCCCTCCCTCATCTCTTTCCTCCTGCCTTTTACTCTCTTAATTTCTTAAAGGATGTTTTTACAACTTACCTGTGTGCATGTCCTTGTCTTTTGAGTTGTGATATATTGATGCTTTACACTTGGTTTATATCTCGATACCAGGAATAGAATGATCTGTAGTAAAAGGAAAAGATGCAAAAGACTGCAAAAATAAAAAGAAATCTTTGCTGCTGTAGAAATACATCACTACAGTATGCACAGTTATGCTAAAAGAGGCGTTAAAAAAAAAACAAACCAACACAAAACCCTGCTTGCAGAGTTGTAAAATAAATGTGGCTTGAGCTGTGGCGTGTTTTTTTTCACTCCGTTGATATACTGTTGTTTCTAACTGATTATTTATATTCTGGAAGCAGCAAGAGTCCCCAAGTACCATGGGAGCCTCTTGCTGAAGACCTCGGGTCCCACCATTTGTCATGGGCACGTCTGAAGCTTTCATTGTTGCCCTCCCCAGTTTCGCTGTCTGACAGCCCAAACTGCAGCCATAAACCAGGACGTGGTAGTTAAGCAGCGTCGAGTCAGACATGAGGCAACATTGCCTAATAAATCACACTTTGTACAGTAGCAAAACTCTGTAAACTTCAGGGCAGGCATTTAATGAGCAGCAGTGTAGTTCCCCTGTGGTGGAGGAGAAGCCCAGGACTGATGGGATGCTTCGGCGCATCCCGGCGCTTTCCGCTACTTTATTGCTCATCATCTGCATTGTTAATTTTTACTGGTTCATTTTAGATTTGAAAGCTGCAGCTTTCCGGTGCGAATTTATACAAGTAATAATGTACCCTCTCTGCACAGCCTAGGAATTTTGAGGAAAACCCTTTTGTTAATCACTTCTCCAGGGAGTTTCCCATAAATTCCCCTTCGACAGTTTTCTAGAGCTGCTGCTCTATTCTTCCCATCCTGTAAGATTCATAGCAGGTCACAGAAGTTTTACTCACCCTGTTTCCAATCTCCCTGTTCTTTTCCATTTAACCTCCCCAGTCTCATGGGCATTTCTTAGTCTGAGAAGATGGCAGCATAAAATGCAGCAAATGAAACTAATGAATCTCAAACAAGCTGTTTTCCACTTCCATGAGTGAGGCCAAAGGCAGCAGTAGGATGTTGGAAGTGGAAGGCAGGGTTATCAATTACCAGAGGGCAGAGGCAGTGCCAGGGAGGACAGGGTAGCTGTGAATATGTCTTAAAGAGGAATAGAGGTGTTGCAGGAGAACAGACGTTATGGTGCTTCCTTGCTTGTCAGGGTGGCTGCAGCTGTAAACTTCAAAACCAGAATGTTCATAGGCTCATAGAACCATTTTGGTGAGAAAAGACCCTTCATGTCACACCTGTTGCTGCCTTCCAGCAGGAAAGTACATTTGATCGGCTTATTTTTAGAATAATTTAGAATCACAGAATCATTAAGGTTGGAAAACACCTCTAACAGCATCAAGTCCATTTGGTCAGAGTAACGTCGTTACAATAATGAAAATAGTGGTTTTTCCCGGGCCTGGTGACATGTCAGTGGGGACTGTGCTGATTTCTTGCTCAGTTTAGGATTTGATCCGTGGCTGGCTCACTTTGTGCATGTCTTGCCACTGACTTCAGCTGTTCTCACACTGGTTCCTTGGCAGGATTTGTGGTGTTGGGTAAAAATGTTTTCCCCACTGGAGAGTGCAGCTTTCGTGAGGTTCAGACTGAGCAGTGACCTTGGGATATTTTCTTGTGGAGGGAAATGGCTTTGCAGGGAATGTCAGCTGCTGAGATCTTGCATTCAGCAGATTGTGTGCTGTACCACATGCTTTCATCCCGTCCTCTACTTTGCCCCTTATCCCAGTGAAGTAAACGTTTATTTTCGATGTATGAATACGATACTTATCTCAGAGAAACACCATGGAGACCCCATGAATCTATGCAGACATCATGATTTCATTTTTTAATTATTTCCTCCAGCAGTGTGGGCACCAGCACCTATTTTCCTGCTTTCTTTGGGTTTTCATGCATCCACACCCTCTCAGAGTGCATCAAGTTTATTCCTAGAGACAAGATCAATCCAAATGCTGCATCTCAGCCTCAGGATGCTGTTCCCATCACAAAGTTCAATTACTGTTTCAATTACACCACAAGCCCTTGGTGAACATTCATTAGTGGAAGTTCCCTGTAGTCATCTGGCTGTGCACAGTCAAACACTGCTGCCTCAAGCAGGAGGCAGAGATGTTGTAACAGATGCCAAGGCAAGGATGGTGCTGATCCTTTGGTCTCTTTTATTAGATCATCACCTCATGCTGGTGCTGGAGCTGTAGGTCCTAGGGTGGAATTGGCAGAGGGGGGTGAAGATGCTGGCCTGACACAGATAAACTTGATTTGGGGTAATTAAATGGTGCCTTGACTCAGGACATGGAGTTGTTTTCAGAAGAACTCAAAGCCAACAGGAATATTTTCATTTGCTGCAATGGCATTTGGGTGGAAAACAGGAAAATTAGGAAAAGAAGTAGGAAAAATTTCTTTCCCTGAAAGGGTGCCCTAGCTTTCGAATAGGCTTCCCAGGGAAGTGGTGGAATAATCATCCCTGGAATTGTTCAAAAACCATGTGGATATGGTGTTTGGAGACATGGTTTAGTAGTGGGCTTGGCAGTACTGGTTAATGGTTGGACTCAATGATCTTAGAGGTCTTTTCCAACCTAAATGATTCTATGATTCTGTGAGTGTGACTCACATAAACTAAGACTGCAAGATGTCTTCTAAAGGAGACATAACGAAACTGGAAGATATTTCTTTAAACACAGACTTTCAGTGAAGTTTTGGAGTCAGTATTGTGCCAGAGATGTTGGTGCTTGTGTCCCACTTGGGGTTTTTATCTGTCTCTCCCCTGTTGGATGGTCACCTCTTGTTTCACGTGCACTGAGGAGCCCTAGGACAATTCTTGCCACTTCTAGACAAAGAATGGCCACCTCCCACCCTTAAAAACAGCGACTCAAGGGCAGAACTACAAAAAAAAGCTTCAGGGGGGCATTGAGGCATAAAAGCCTGTCTGTCACTTTAGCTGCCATCCTGTTAAAGCCCCTATACACTCTCTTAGCATTAGGAGCAAGCATCCAACAAGTCCTGCTGACTCACTTGTGCAACTCCACAAAAAATCCAAGGGTCAAATCAGTCTGTTTGGTTGGAGAAAGTTGTGCATCTTTAACCTTACTGGCTTTTGGCTGATTCACTGCATGCCCTTACAGTGCTCTTAATGGTGTTTTCCTCTGAATCACACTGCACTGTAAATGCAACAGCCCTATCCTTGCTGTCTGTGCAAAATTGGAGATGAAATGGTGCCTGATTTTGATGCAGGGAAGCAGATTTATTTTCACACGTTCCATCATTCGCTCCCCTTGGTTTGTGATGAACGCTCGGGTGGCTCCGAGCTTGGTATTCCTGCATCTAAATCACATTTTAAATTTGTGTTTATAGGTTTACAGATGCCCTCTCCAGAGTACATAGTTGATGTCGAGTCCATGGACATTTTCCCTGTGGGCTGGTGTGAAGCGAATGCTTATAACCTGACTCCACCACACAAAGCTGTTTGTAAGTACATGAAGACTCCAAGCAGCCTGGATATTACATCACTGCATATATCAGGGAATTTGTCTTCTGTCTATAATCCCACTTTTGAAACTTATCATCCTAACTAGCAGACTAATAAGCAGGATGTAAATGTGCTGTAATAAATAGTAATAAATCTAATTAGTGACCAGACTGGAATTAGGCAATTTGTACTTGTCTCTGTGATGAATCCCTCCAAAAATGGGATTTTTGGGGGGACTGGGTAAGGCTGTTACCTGCTTTCGGATTGCACAGTTGGTTGTGGATTTGCAATGGGGTTGTCAGAGAGAAAGCAGATTTTGTAGTGCTGAGCCAAGTTCACTTGGGCAGCTGAATGAATTAGAGAAGAAGACCTCAAATTGGAGAAAAACCTCATAAAATATAGGGTGAAATGAACATAAAGAGGCCATCCAGGTGGTACTCCTTTCCAAAACAGGGATCTGTTCCATCTAAATTGAGAAATATTTGTTGCCCTTCTGTGACGGAGTTTCTGTCCCTTCCCAGGGTATCTGTCCCCTTATTTCACCACCCTTACAAGCTCAGAGATTTTCTTAGTGTTTAATTTAAAATCTCTCCCAGCACAATTAAGCCCACAGTGTTTTGTCCTGCCTCCAGTGCATATTAAGACAAATTTCTTTCCTTTCTATTTCCATTTGAAGGCAGTTCACGAGAGCTCAGTGTCTTAGTGTTGCTCTCCTGTTCTAAACTATCCAACGGATCTCAAGCCACCAAGTGAAAAATTAGCCTCACTGTTACATTAATTAGCATCTGAAAGGCAGATTTTAAAATGTGTCAACCCTTTCAAAGAGTTAAATATGCTTAAGTTAAAAATCAGGCAGCCAGGGCCTAATTTGAGAGAATACTGCTATGGCAACATTATGCAGCCTTATCACAATTTATAGTGAGGGATAAATTATGCTGGAGGTAATCATGCTTGTAAAATGTAATCTTATCCATATGTGTTGCTGTATGGAAAAATATTTGTGTTTTTATTTTAATTTTTTCTTTTATACTGATCCCATAAAACACAATATTAGCATTCCAGAGGAAAGATTAAATGTATTATTACATCTTTAAAGTAGGTTTTAATGATGTAGTGACTTAGTTAAAAAATACCAAGGAAAGATGGTGATAGTAATTAAGTACCATTTCATTGTGTTGGAAGTCTTTTTATTGTCAGTGCATTTACACAGCTTTTTATGTATTCAGGGTGCACTTTATAGGACAGAAGGGTACAAAATGATTTTTTTCTTCCTTGCTTCATTTTTGCAGTGCGAAGGAAGAGAAGAATTGCAGTTGTGCAACCAGAAAAGCAGTAAGTTTTTGTTATTTAAGGTGGTATTTTTACAGGAATGCATCAGGTCTTCCAGGGGGGATAATACACAGCAGCTGTGTGGCTTAGCTAACTACTGTCCAGACACTGCAGCACAGTCGACAAGAGGATTCTTTTAAATCCAGTATATTTGCTAGAAAGTCTCTGTAACAGAAATTGTTTTACTGGTTGGGTCTTTGCAGCCTGTGTCTGATGGCCAGTAAGGGATTCTTAGGGAAGATGGACATGTACCAGGAGGGCATTTCCCTATCTATCCCTTCCAGTTTGTAGAAACTGGAATTTAAGGAGTTTAAGTGAGAATATTTTCAGCCTGCAGGGCTAAAGCTCACAGATCAGAGTATATTTTTGGAGGAGGGGTGGATCAGGCTCCTTCTTCTGCAATACCCTGGCCCTGGGCTGTGATAAACCATGTGGAAGTGGGGTTGTGTTTGAAGTATCTCCATTCCTTGCCCCAGGCAGGTGCTGGTGTATCTTCTGGTCAATCCTGAAGGCTGGTTCTGGCCTTTTGTCCTGTCTGACACTTTTAATGACACCAAAATTGCTCTTTGACAGGTTACCATCCACAGTGCCTGTTGAGAAAATACCTCATGACCTCTGCCCGGTTCCTCAGCCAGACACAACAGGTAAGGCCCTTATTTCAAGGACCTGTGTGGAGGGGGATGACCCCAAAAAGGGAGAGAGCTGTCATATGGGTGGGGAGATGGAACCACATCCTCTGGGGGTATAAAGTGGTGTAAACCCACCAACAGTGCATGATGAACAGCAGGTGAGGATCTGGTCCTGCACAGTGAGCACTGTGTCTTGCTGGGGCTGTCAGAGCTCCCCTGGAGCTTGCTCATTTCAGCTGAATGATGTTAGGGCCAGGCTAATGAAACCCTGGTGGAGATGGATGTGACTTGTTAATTGGCATCAGTGAAATTGTGTACACCAGGCCTCAGTGGGTCCCTGTGTTGGCATCAGGACAGTGTGGCATGGCTGCTGCAAAGTTTTCTCCCCTTTAGCAATGGCAGGAGGCTCTGAGAGTGCAATATTCGTCCAGCTAATGGTGCAGACTCAGCAGGAGGGGCAGGATTTGACTTGCTTTTTTTTTCAGCAGGCTGTGGGACACACGTTGGCATTGGAGCCAATGTCCCAGGCCCTGTTACAATCAAACGGGGATGAAAGGGTCTTTTTGGGTATGATAGCCAAAGGAGTGGATAACCACTTGGATGGCACATGAATAATATCTAAAAGTGCCTATTTCTCTCCATGGGCTATAAAGGAGCCAATTATAATTAGCCCAGACAAGGAAAACTGCTCTGTATACCCATGGTGGATCAGGGGAATGGCACTGCATTGGACAGTAGCTGAAGAGGGGTTTCTAGGGCTTTCCACATGGATGTTCTCCCTGAGCTGATTCCCTGTCTTTGAGAGTCAGCTTGTAGGACCCCTTTCAGGCAGGTTGCAACTGAGTTGCTCATGTCCATCTGCAACGAGAGTTATGAAAGAGCAATGAGTCCCGTCATGAATGAAATCCTTTCCCCATTCTCCTTTCAGCAGGGAGTGCAGCCAAATCAGTCACTATTAAAAACATTTGCTTTTCCCCTGTTGGACAGATTTGAGTAGCGGGGGCTTCCCTACCCTCTGTCCCAGGGAAGAATTCTGTGCCCTCTCTACTCTTCTCCCCTCCTTCCCACATCTAGGAGGAGGAGGTGCTCTTGATTTATCATACAACAGTGCAACAGGCACATCAATGCTACTTTCTCCTTGCAGGCACCATCAATGGGAGATACTGCTGCCCCCAGCTCTACATCAACCACCGCTGCTTCTCAGGTCCATATTTAAACAAAGGCAGGATCGCAGAGCTACCTCAGTCTGTGGGGCCTGGCAAGTGTGTGCTGGTCCTCAAGGAGGTATGGCTCAGCTGTCTTTTGGGGGGATCTCAGGGGAAAAGTATGGGTGTGGCTTGCCAGGCCCAGAATTGGGAAACAGTGCACCTAAAATTGTCCTGGAGCTCTGTAGCGGTTTCCATAAGGCAAAACTGCAAGCTGGGAGTACGGGGCAGGTATGTGCATTGTGGGTTTTGATGGGAGAGGTGATGTTTTTGAAACATGGGGAATTGTGTTGGTTTGGGAGTAAGGTTTGTCTAACTGTGCAAGAGAATTCAGGTTCTGACCAGAGCCATCCCCAGAGAGGGCCTCTGTGGTTGTTGCCATCAGCTTTTTCTCAGCATTCACGATACTGTTGGGCAGCAGATTCAGTGTGGGTGACCATGTGTGTGTGACTGTGGTCCAGTGGGGCCCAAAACATTGGGGAACAGGATGGAAAGCTAAAGCAGGGGTGTGTGCTATGTGCTGATTTCATCCTGACCCAGTCAGGGCTTGCTTTGGGACAAATCCGGAGTGCTGAGCACTTGCTGTTCACCTCAGAGAAAAGCTGCCTGATTTGAAACAAATTCATAAGTATTTTCCACAAATATTGGTAGTCCATGCAGAGATAAAATGCAAGGTGAGTGCAGGTGGCAGAGGACAGGATGGTACTGTTGGATAAACAGAATTCCATTAGGCACCGTTTCAGTTTGACTCGGGTCTTCCAGAAATCCAGATCTTCCAGCTCTCAGTTCTGTACCTAAATAAACCCCACTTGATGTAGATGCACGGGAATATCCGAGCTCCCTCTGCCCTTGGTGGAAAAACACGGAAACTTCCAAGCATCTGTTTATCTGATGTATTTGAAAGACCCTCAGTGCCCAGCTCAGGATGTTTGCAGTTGTCTGAAATTAGATGAATCCAGCCCTTAACAGGAATACCTGGAAGGTGAGATTCCTCCCAAATAAAACACCACTTTTGAAAACATCCAGTACTGTACTGCAGTGTGACTCCCATGTCTCCACTCAGTTCCTCATCACCTGCACTAATTTATACACAAAAGCCCAGAAATCCAGCTGCCTGTGCAGGTGGGACGCTTGGGTCTCAGAGAAGCAAGTCAAAAACAGCCCTCAGCAGAAAGCAGGATAAAGTGGTTGCAGAGCAAGAGCTGACAGCTGCCAAATTTGAAAGCAAGTCCATCGTGGCTTGCTGATGGGGAGCATTAGCAATCTGCTGCTACTTGAAAAACAGGCCATGAAAAAGCAACATGGGGGAAAAACATGAAGCATGCACAGTCAATACTTATGCTAATGCTTCTTCCTCCTTTCCTCCTGGAATTTGGATTTTGAAAACATAAGCAGTGCAAAGCTTCTGCCAGGTCCTCCCTTGGTATTTCAGCCTTTGCTAATACCAAATTCTCCAAATTCCTCAAGAATGGGACTAACTGCCCACTATGAAAACCAGCCTGAGCTTCCTACAGAACAGTCTGTTTTCTCTTGCTCTGCCTCCTTGCAGAATTGTTTGCTGAAGGAACAAATAGCAGTGTCATAGAGACATGGGAATCTTGTTTTTGGAGACATGAACAACTTCCCAAGGAACAGGACAATGGCAATGGCCCAGCATTGGTCAGTGTTATTTTGCAGATAAATTCAAGCTTATTATGGCCTTAAGCTCATTCTGGCCATGGGAACCAGTTCCAAATTCTGGAAAGGGTGAAGAGAAGAAATTCATGATGTTGCTGTAGGGGAGATACACCTGACTCCTATCAGCTGTTACTGAGATAAGAGAGGTGCCAGAAGCTCAGAGAACTGTGGGCAGTGGGGAGGATGGGGGTACCCAGCACATGGAGCAGGCAAGAAATGACAAAGAATACATCCCTGCATTGAGATGATGTTCTGTAACAGATGCCAGAGTGCCCAGAAGGACTGTGGAGCTGAGTGGTGAGAGCAGTGCAGGAGGTACCTCCTCCAGCCCAAGGCTGTAAATGTGAGGGTTTGCAGAGCTG
Source organism: Lepidothrix coronata (assembly GCF_001604755.1). Lineage (NCBI taxonomy): Eukaryota > Metazoa > Chordata > Aves > Passeriformes > Pipridae > Lepidothrix > Lepidothrix coronata. Next base: position 5,523,106 of record NW_016690200.1, read on the forward strand.
AGGAGCTCACAAGGGTCCCCATCCCTCCAGACACAGTCTTGGTGCTGAGCTTGATGCTTTGGTTTTTCTTTACACCTGCTGATGGTGTGTCCCCAAGACTACAAATGCTTTATAATTATCTTTCTCATTATATAGGAAAATTGCAAGCTGTTGTAAATTATGCATCAGCATAACTTGTCTGGAATAGATAAATTATAGATGGGCTTTACTTTGGCAACACATGGGGGAGGGTGGGAAAGACAACTCAAAACACAGCTGTGAAAGGGGAACTGAAGCAGTAGCAGCCTGATGAGAACCTCTTTAATCACCCTGATCTCCAGCCATAACTCACTGCCTTTAGAGCTACTCTGGTTAAAAAACCTGTACTGTTTGCCAGCCAGTTCACTGTGGGCAGCAGTGTCTGTGATGGAGATGTTTCTGTGTTTGAGACTGATAGAAAGCCTGGACTAAAACCAGCTGAATACCCAACTCCTGCCCCATTCCCCATCCTGGATTACCTGAAGCAAGAAGAGAGCAGATGTCCTCTCTGGCATCAGTTGATGGGAGACCTTGCTCCTGGCTGGGTGCTGAGGGAGTAGCTCCCCATCCTCTGCCTTCCTCCACACTCAATCCTGAGGCTGTAGCCAGAAATTCAACACAGCTGTAGTTCATGATGCTCCTCAGCCCTTTTCCCACAAGATCTTGTCCTTACCTCCATCACTGATGCAGTGAAGCATCACCCTGTGTGTACTCTTGCATCCCTGCAAAGCCTTAGGTGAGCAACAAGTAGCTCTTGTGCTGTTTAGTGCCAAATTTATTTTTAAAGCCTAAGCTGTTCATTATTCCCAGTACCAGCACAAGTTTCTGCTGGGACCAGTGGTTTATTGTGGTTTCTTTCACTGTAAGAGGCAAGTGAGTTGGTAATGCCTGTTGTTTGACATCAACTGCAAAATTTTTCTCATTCCTGAGATATTTTCTTGGAAAAGAAGTTGAAACTTGGAGCCAAATACAGTGGAGACATCAGCTATTGCCATCCAGCAATTGCACCTGGGCTGAAAAGTGGTGACTGTAAAGTAGCTGTGATACGTAATAAATGCTGACTTTAAGTTAAATTAAACACACATTGTCAGCTTTAGATTTAGTTTCTTGGGTCAGAATATCTAAAAAACACTTAAAAACAGTTTGTCCGTCTGCGCCAGCAGCTCCACAGCAACATTGTAAAATGGAATGAGGTGTCTTTTTAAGACTCCAGATGATCTATAACCCACCCTATTTTAGAGAAATATGCTGTAAAGATTAATTAGCCTCATTGCTTACTGCTCTTACTATTTTTAAGACACTTTGCTCTTTCTCTGTTTAAAAAGAAAATGGACTTAAAGGTAATGTGTCTGTCCAACTGATGCAAACAGGAGAAATCAGCTAGCATTTGTGAAGAAAGGCTATTACACTCTGCAACTTGCACTTTTTGTAGCACAGCATGATTTCTTAGGAGAAATTTGCATAATTAAATCATGGTGCTCAGAAAATTAAATCGCTTGCACTGAGCCTTAGGTATATGATTTAGCCAGGCTGATAGAGTTATCATTACTGACCAGATATTGGAATGACAGAAACCTCTAAAGTCTGGAAAGGTATAAACTGCATTTCTGCAAGAGGGTTCACTAACATCCTCCTCAAGACAGCTCTGTGGACTTTGGCTTGTCTGTAATAGTTCCTCCAAGTTAGGAACTGACCATCTGTATCTTTGAATGTTGTGGACTACCCTAAGCATGCCAGTGCTTCCATGCTACAGCTTTGACTGTGACAAAAGATGGCTTTTAGATACTTGATCACCTAATGAAAGAATCCCAAATAGCTTGTTTTCCTTTCTCATTCTGTGCCCCATCAGTATTCCAAGTAAAATAAAATAAAGTTTACTGTCCTACCTTGACCCTGGGACTTAGCATCCCACTTGTTAGGTAACTGTGGGGTTATATCTCAGATAGAGGAGGGAAATTGAGCTTCTCCTCCTAAGGATGCTGATCATTGGGACCTTGAACGGGACAAAAGAGGTTGTGATGGTATTTTGAGCTGCACCTTGTCAGTGATAACTCCTGAGAAAACTTCATCCAGGGTTGGGACCATTTAAAGAAGGGTAAAGATAGAAAATGTGTGAATACCAAAGAGATATAATGAGAAGAAAAGTGCTGAACTTCCCAGTGGCATTAGGCATATTTGGATATGCTCAGAAAAGAGCCCTAGTGCATGAGAAAATACACGAACTGGAAAACTTCGTTGCTAAGATGTCAGGTACTTCTAAGGTTGGGTAGAGGCCTGTGGTGGTGCTGAGTGATCACAGTCAGTGATGTGACTCCATCCTCTGAAAATCAAAAGTTCAGCAGTATCAAAATAAAACCTCATCTGTGCATAGCAGCAAAGCCTGGTATTGCCTTGTCCCCCACTCTGCTCCAAGGCACAATTGGCTGCACCCAAAGCATTCCTGATGGAGAGGGCTGAAAATAAAGTACCAGAATCTCAGGCTGGTCCCCGCTCCAGCCAGAGGGAATTTGACCAGTCTGATATGGTTGACGTAACTTTCCACCTCCAGAGAAAGTCAGAAACTGGAAAGCTGGAAACTGATGTAGGTTTTGTCACTGTTTTTGTTTTAATAACTGTTAGTCTTTTCCAAGTATCTGTTTGTTTACATCTCTGTGTAATATGAAGCGATAATGTTGTTAGAAGGTAACATGGTAGAGAACTCTGTTGTAGGGTGAAATGCCAAACCCAGTAACTTATTTGAAGAAGAGTAAAAGGCAGAGGTTTTAAAAAACATTTTTTTTTCTTCCCTGAAAGGGAAATGGTTGTTCTTGCAAAACACTCTTTTTTTTAAACTGAGTTTGGAAGTTTACAGAGTCCTGCTGATGATAAGCCAGCTTTGAGAAAAGTCCTGGCATCACAGGTCCCTTTGCAGGGCTGGAATTGATTAGGATCTGGGATAATGCCCAGACATGGCCACACTGGTGTTGCAGAGTCGTTGTTTTTTTTTCTTGCTCATTTCCTAACTATTCTGACAACTTATGCAAACACCCATCACCCTGGTAAAGGGGCAGGACAGCACTGTTTCCAGGAATTGGTCAGCAAGACGCTTTCTGCTCCTGGCTATCCCACCAAAAAACAGGGTGGGTGTAGAAGTGGGCTTAAGAAGAGCTTTGCCAACAGGCTCCTGTGTAGTTGTTAAGTAACTCCATGGATTTGCTGATCAAGAGGGGAACACACCTGATGAGTTGTAAATGAGTGTGGGACCTACACAGGCACTTGGTGTTTTGAAAACTGACCTTTGGCTTCTCTACATCAGGTCTCAGTGTCTGTGTGTCAGAGGGCAGTGCCCCATCAGTTCTTTTGGTGGGAGACGGGCAAGAAAAGATGTGGATGAGCAACTGGATGGGCTCACTCTGGAGCTTTCTTCACAGAGTTCTAGAATGGTTTGGATTGGAAGGGACCTTAAAGATTCTCTAGTTCTGACCCCCCTGTCAATGGGAAGGGACACCTTCCACTAGACCAGGTTGCTCCAAGCCCTGTCCAGCATTGTACACTTCCAGGGATGAGGCTTCCACAGCTTCTCTGGACAGCCTGTTCCAGTGCCTCAGCACCTCACAGTAAAGAATTTCTTCCTGGTATCTGATCTAAACATGCCCTCTCTGTTTGAACCCTTGTCCTGTCACTCCATGCCCTTGTCAGAAATCCCTCTCCAACTTTCTTGTAGCCCCTTCAGGTACTGGAAGATACTGTAAGGTCTGCCTGAAGCCTTCTCCAGGCTGAACACCCCCAGCTCTCTGCCTGTCTCCAGAGCAGAGGTGCTCCAGCCCTTGGAGCATCTTCGTGGCCTCCTCTGGACTTGCTCCAGCACGCCCTTCATGCATTTGGGGTCCCAGAGCTGGATGCAGCACTCCAAGTGGAGTCTCATGAGAGCAGAATCCCTTCCCTCACCTGCTGCCCATGCTCCTGGGGATGCAGCCCAGGACACAGTTGGCTTCCAGGGCTTACAGTTCACATTGCCAGGTCATGCCAAGCTTCTCATACTGCAACAAGCTTCTCATCAACCATTCTCTTGGAATCATTGTGGCTTAGTAACTAGTGTAAAGGGTTGTGTGATGAAATAGGAACCAGCTGGAGAGCTGTAGGTAAATCTGTGTTGTAGCTTCCCCGTGTGTGAGGTAGGAACTGTGCTCCTGCTCTTCCTTATAGGGTGCTCTGAAATGTACAGATGATCAGAGCTGCATAGGATGTTGGTGCTATTATTAGGCATGACTTTTGGTGTCTCTAACTGTACTTTCTTGAAGAGTGGTTTGAGTAATGTTTCCTAGGGCCCAAGGATAGATTAAATTTTGCTTCTGGTAAATAACCTATCCAAGCAATTCCAACTAATGCCATTTTACAGGGTACTGAGCAGCATTAAGTGAAGCCCTTACCTGGAAACGATTAATCCTACAGGGTTTTCAAAATGTTAGCAAATCCTCAGGTTGCTGGATTTAAAGAAAAGAAAAATCAACCCAAAGGAAAAAAGACAAAACCCAAACATAAACACCTTGGTCTTTGCAGCATGACCTAGTTATTTTTTCATTTCTGATGAACTGCGTTCATGGGTGCTGGGGAAACTTTTAAGGAGTTAATCATACTGAAATCATTTGCAGGCCCCCAAAGAATTAAGAACAGGCATTAGGTAAAGAGCTAAATTAGATGAAAACCAATCCAGACTCACTGTGGAGTCATTCATGTGCACACAATTCAGAGTGTTCAAACACACGGTCTGGTGCTGTTCAGAGATTTGTTTTTCTTGTGTTTATCTCCCTAGGCCAAGCGTAGACTATTAAAGCTTGGATTCCCTGAGCCAATAGAAGGAATCATTTTTATTCTCAGTGACTTTGGATTAAATGGATTGGCACATGTGTTTTGTTGTACAGAGTGGACACACACTGGGTTTCAGGCACACCTCCTGCAAACTCTTTTTGTGTAGACTTCATTAATATTCTGCTAATACAGTCAAGGCACACAGCACTCAGGCATTTAAGCATATTGGTGACCTCAAGTATGTGAATTTCCCCTTCAGTGTTCCGTGTGTGGTGGTGCACTGACACTGTACCTGGTTGTGCCTTTGCCTTCAGAACTATTTTCATTTTTTTTTTATTAAATGGAGCCACTATAGATGCAACAAATGGAATCTAGTTTGGGAGAGAGTGTCTGTCTCTCCACAAGAGAGACAAAAATTACTGATGAGCAGGAGGTTTTTGGGGTTAGCTGGCATCATTTAATGCACTTACCATATCAGACTCAGGTGTCACCTACAATACACATTGATCCACTCTGAGACCTCTACTCATTGCATCCAGCACTTACCTTGTGCAGTTTTGGACACAAATAGGGACCTGTAAGCTGCTCCTGCCTGTGCAGCACCTGGGACCATATTCAGTGTGGTCAAGGACTGCTTTTAGACAATCAGTGTTTTTGGTTTTGTCTCTCAATAGGTTCTCAGCATGGTGATCAATGCAGCTTACAAGCCAGGGAGTGTTTTACGAGAACTGCAGCTAGTGGAAGACCCTCAGTGGAATTTCCAAGAGGAAACACTTAAAGCAAAGTAAGTCTTCACTGTGTGTTCTTTTATTTGAGAGGTTTCAAAAATGGAACTGACTAAGAAGGAAAGAAAAGGAGAGAAGAAAAGATTTTTTTTTTCTTTTGTGAGAGTTTTACTTTTCTAATTATCTTTTTGCTTCATTGAATTATTTGATTCTTTCTATAGCAACTTCAGAAATGAAATATTCACCTGAACGGTTCATTTCTATTGTCTTTCTCTAAGCAGCCATCCAGTTTTTGATGAAGTGAAGTCCTGAGTTTTATGATAAGCTGTTCTTATAAGCTTGGCTATTACTGAATTAACTCAATTCCTGGCTTTCTAAATGTAGGAGTATTGCTGTTTTTAATATAGAGCCTGTCAGGCTAATGCAGAAAAAACTGGTGAGAATGAATGGTACAAAAAAAAGTTCAGACAAATTAGCAGGGGCACGTTTTTTAGCAGGAGGCTGACTGGGACAAAATTGTAGCAAATTGGAGATTCAGGTCAAGATTTGATGCCTTTCTAGAATATGTGTCTAGTAAATACTCAATTTCTCTTTCCAACTTTAAAATCTACTCATTTATGTCTTCTTTATTTAATGGATATAGTTAGGATGTATTTCACTAACCATTGTCTCTCTAAAAGAGGGGAGTCTCACCTCAGCTCTCTCCAGAGTCCCTCTGAAGAGCAATTCTTCCCACTTTAAGATGGATGTCAACAAACAGTTCTTTGAAAACAGCTCTCTTCCTTGACTAATGGTCACCTTGACTTTCTGAGTACTGAAGTTAAATGCAGCGAAGCTCACCCTTTGTACTGAACTCTGTTACTCCTTTTCAAAGAAAAGCAATTTTCTTTTGGTTATTAGAAATGATTGGCTGCCACATACAGCACTATTGATTGCTATTGTATTTGATCTTGGCCCATGCAGATACTCTAGAAAGTTCATGTATTCTCTGTTTGAGGGAGAGAATTCAGAACCTTTTATTCTGCATACTCTTAAACTGCTTTTGTGAAAGAGGAGTACAAATAGAAATGAAAAGCTACTAGAAAATCTCATTTTTAATTTGCTGCTTTCACCCGTGTATAAAGTCATGCTTTTGTGTTTGTCAATTAAAATGTTGTGGATGGAAATCTAAAAGCCTTGCTCATGCAGATTTTCATAAAAAAACAGGTCCATGACCTGGTTTCCACTGATTCCAGGCTTCCACACCTTGTACTGCCAAACTTAAGATAAGGCACTCTACAGGTACATAGGACAGGTACTTACACACCTACAGCTGTGAGATCAGGTTGTAATGCCCCATCTTAATATCCTGTCCTGCAAAGAACTGAGCTCTTGGGCAGTTTTCCAATTAGCAGTATCCAAAAGTAGGATTTACCTTGTGCAAAAGCAGAAGTATCTATTTCTCAAGGCTGCTGCAATCCATATTTCTAATTGGAGACAGCCTGGAAAGTGTTTTACTGTCAATCCTTGATAGTCAGCTACGTCTATCCACTGCAACCCCCAGCATCCTGCTGAGTCCAAGTGTGCTTAGACCAGGAGGAGCAACTCAGCTGGGAATACATGGGCTGCTAGAGATTGTCATCACTTGTTTGTATCCTGTTAACCCCTTACCCTCCTTCACTGATAACCTGATGTGCTAATCATAGTCACGAGCACCTCCATCTCTGTTACTTTATTCCGTCATGCTTTTGCCCATCCTTTCCTGTGTCTGTTTCCTCCTCCCATCTACTCAGCAGGACAGCCAGGCTGCTGGGATACTTCTTATATCTAAATAGCTGCCAGATAAAAGCAGCAAGAAGATTCGGTGTTTTATGTTGGCCAGCCAGTCCCAGGCTGTGTATGTGTTCCTGTGTGCTGGCTACCCCAGGAAGCAGCAACCTCAGCTCCTCGGTGAGTGAGGCAGCATCTTTCAACTTTATTAAGCCACAGAATGGATCATTACAGGCTCAGAGCTGGGACAGCAAGTTTTGAAGTGACTTCTGAGAATGGCAATGTATTCCCATCCAACGTGGCTCCTGAGGAGACAGAGCTCATGGGGCTGGACAGCACCTTGTTCCTGCAGCTGTCTGGCTTCTGTGGCTGTAGCTCTCCCCACTGAGCAGTGCTTGGTGGCCATGCCAGCTTGCCCGTGGGTAGTTTGGGTACTTCTAGGAGTGGATGACAGCGGGTTGATATGCTCCAAGACTGTCTGGCTGCCCTAGGACTTCCTGAGTTTGCTTGAGTTGCTTCATCAAGAAGTTTTAATTGCATTTGATTGTTCAGGAGCAGAAAATAAAACATGGTCATGAAATCAGACACTGTGGAATATACAGAGGGCACATGACACGTTACATCAGGTGCGACAGTCAGTTACGCTCCAGAAGCTTAAACAGAGACCTCTAATGAGCCTGTGTATCCCAAATTCCAGCTACACGGGCTTCTGATGGTGCCTCGCTGCTAATGATGACAGTTCTACAGCTGGAGCAGCGCTGCTGTCGTGTGACATGTCATGTCACCTCCTTCCTTCTGATGGGAACTGACACCTCCTTGGATCTCTGCAATGTTGTTGTTTGTTTGCAGTGACGGTGCAGTGGGGTAGAGCAAAGGGGAGGGAGGAGGGTGGTGAGGAGAAGAGAAGGCTGTTTTTCCCACTGGCCCAAATGCCAAATGATGCCCTGCCAGGAATGCATTATGTCAGTCCTGGGGCAACCTGTGTTTAGTTTGCTCCGCCGTCTTCAGTGACCAGAGCAGAATCAATTACGCTCACCTTGCAAAGAAGATAAACAATTTAGATTGTCCAAAGGGATGTGTCTGCAATGTGTGAGGGCAGTCATTTCCCATCAGCGCTGCTGGCTCTCCGTGAAAATAGTCAAACCTGATTTATTGGTGATGATGAGTTAGAAATGTCAGGCTTGATCCTCTGAATTCCCAGGAGGGCCAGCCGAAGCTGTAGGCATTCAGCCCTCATAGTTTTGGTGCTTTAAGTTCAGTGCCTACATCTAGATTTGCCTTCCCAATTTTACATAAAATGCTTGAGGGACTTTATGCTTTTTAAGGGTTTTAATTTCTAAAGGCTGTAAGTGGGGCTGTTTGGACTTACATATTTTTGAAAGACTTTGGATATAAACAGTACGAGTGTACTGAGTCTTGTATGAAGCCCAGTTGATCAAAATAAAATATATGAGTGCTCCTGGACACCTCACTAAATGAAATTTTGATTGCTGCTCAAGTCCAGTAGCTGAACTCTAGGAATATTTACCCCTGTCCCAGACATCATTGCTTATTTATGAGGCTGCATTTCAAAGAAAGTCTCTTTACTGCAGATGTTTTAGAAGACTGCCTTTCCCTTGTGATAGGTGATGTTGAGGTATTTGAAGTCTTCTTTGCCTAAGCCTTAGCTAGTAAGGGTTGCTTTCAAGCCTCCCAGGTCCCTGATCCTGTTTGAGGGAATGAAGTGTTACCCATAGTAAATGGAAAAGTAGTTAAATACACTGGAAACTGGACACTGGATGTGCACAAGTGCATGGAACCACTTGGGGTGCAGCCAGCTCTGCCTGAGAGTAATGTCATTGCAAGGCCACTCACTGTCATATTTGGAAGGATGAGGGAAGTTTTTTGATATCTGGGAAAAGGCAATCGTCACATCCCTTCTTGGGAAGGGCAAGAGGGAGAATCCAAGTCAGTACAGGCTGTCAGCCTAACATTCCTGAAAAGGTTATTAGGCAGTGTCAGAGACTGAAATAGTTAATGATTTATGCATTCCAGGAGTTTGCAGACTTTGACTTTTGCCCTAAAAAGGCAAGAAGATGCCTCAGGTGGACTAAGCCCTAAAAAGGCAAGAAGATGTCTCAGGTGGACTAAGCCCTAAAAAGGCAAGAAGTTGCCTCAGAGGGGCTAAGCCCTAAATGGCAAGAAGATGCCTCAGGTGGACTAAGCCCTAAAAAGTCAAGAAGATGCCTCAGGTGGACTAAACCCTAAAAAGGCAAGAAGTTGCCTCAGAGGGGCTAAGCCCTAAAAGGCAAGAAGATACCTCAGGTGGCCAATCGGGCCCATCTCTCCCTCCAGTGCTGAGCCCTAAAAGGCAAACAACTCCTCATGCCAGGGAGGTGCAAAAGCATGCTGAGGGTATATAAACTGACTGGTGACTTTGAGAATTTGGGTTCTCCTTCTCCCCCACCACCTGCAAATCAAGACCATTGCTCTCAAGCATCACTGGAAATCATCGCTCTCAAGCATCGCCAGATCCAGTGGGCGGTGACTATATCCATTTATTTTGTACTCTCAGCTTCTCTTTTCCCTTACTCTCATCCTGGTTTTCCTCTCCCCTAAAACAGTTTCTCCCCCCGCCAAAATTTATCTCTATGTCGCATTGTTTTATGACAACACCCAGACTGCTAGCATGCTTGTTGATACAGAATTGTTAAAATAAACCTTGTCAGTATATGTTTTCAAACACCGATTATTCAGTGTTGTTTCACTCTAATCTACCCCAAGGGAATTATTGATAAAAGCCTGGGTTACCCCCCCCTCCCTTTTCTGGGGCAGGTCATAACAGGCAGATACTCTTGAAAGCCATTTCCAAGAGCATGCAGGACCGGTAGGTGACTGGCAAGAACCAAAGGGCAAGTTGTGCCTGATGTGATGAGATGACTGGTTTGGTGGTTGAGGAAAAAATAGTGGAAATGAATTTATGTTCATTTTAGCAAGGCTTTCCACACAGTCTCCCACAGTGGGAGATAAAGATTGAATGTGTTTGTGATGAGTGGAAAGTTAACTGGACACAATCACTGACATGAAGTCCAGGTGGAAGCCGGATAGTGATGGGTCTCCTCGAAGGTCAGTTCAAAGCTACAGCTTGTGTGATTTGGTTTCTCTTCCACACCAGCTCTGCCTCTGAAGCACTGCAAGGAGGAATTAATGTGACCAGGTGGCCTTCTGTGCCAAATACTGGAGGTAGAAGTCATTAGGACCAGTGGAATGACTTAAACCCTTTATTTCAGGAGGAGACTTATGAAACGTGCCTTTACAACCAGAGCATTCCAGTTCCCTTTCTGAATCCTGTCTTCAGGAGTTCAGAGTGTCACTGGGTGATTAAGTAGCTCTGAAGGAAGTTTCTTCTTATGTCTGGTGGACTTTCAGGTAGTAAGACAAAATGCAAATTTCTTGCAAAAGAATAGACAGGAGGTTTTGGTCCCCCAAAAGGAAATTGAGACTTTTAGCTCCTGAGTTGTTCAAATTAGTCTCAAGAACTGTCAGAACTCCTTAGAATGGGACTTTTGAAAATGAAGGTAATCTCAGTGTTCTTGCTGTTTGAAGTGTCTTCAGCACAAGATTTTTTGTGCCGTCACACAACAGTCCTGAAATGGAGCTCCTGGAAGATATTGTGTTCTGATGAACCTCTGATCTGTTTTAGCACAAAAGGAAACTTCAACAGATGAATGATGGTGCAGAAAAAATGCTGTTCTTTTAATAATTTCACTTGTGGGTCAGCAAAGATCCCAAGTGTATTTTTCATGGAAATAGTTTCACCCATAAGGTTTTCTCCAATTTTGGGATCTGAGGGCAGAGAAAGAGAGAAGGAAGATTTCTTTGGTTTTAGCTGAAAAATAATTTTTTAAAAGAACAGTGATTTCTAAGAAAATTGAAAATACTGTCCTTGACACAGCAGTTTTCCAAGTCTCCATTGCTGCCATGCTGTGTGTGCAGATTACTTGGTAGTTACAAGTGGTTGGGATGGTAGGAGTCCTGGTATAAAAACATCCATAGGAGTATCAGAAGTTGGTAATTTTTTGAGAGATGCTAGTGGAAAAGGGTTTTCTGATTATATCCAAATGAGCTCCTTCCATGTGGCTGTCCTAGAACAGCTCAGATTACATTTGGTGGTGCTTGTGTTAAAAATCTTCAGTGTGTGAGGAATATGGAAAATATTAGTAGAACCTGGTTTATAGTTGAAAGAGGGGCTGCCAAGGCCAAAATTATGTAAAAAATATTACTGTGGCCAGTACTAACACCTTGGGTTATTGAGACTGATCGCTGCAGTCATGGTGATCTCCATTTACCATCCGTTCTGTTAATTAACATGTGTGTTGCATTCAAAGCAGACTATGAAATCAGTCAGTTGTTCATTTTCCTGGTTTCATCTTTTCCTTTCAGCAGGCTCTGTAGTACAATGGGTCCTTTCTGGGCAGGCAAACACAATAGGAAGCACACAGTTAGAAAAAGTCAGCCATCCTTGAATAATACCCATCAGGCAGCTTTCTTAGCTTGTAAGAAAGAAGATCAAGAGGCAATTTGATTATAGCGCGTTTGCAAGGAAACAAAACCAGACACAGTCTTTTCATCCTGGTAGTGAAAGTCAGAACAAGGACAAATAAATGTAAGTTTAGTTCAGACGCATCCAGACCTAAAATGAGCTGCAAGCACGTGAGTTATAGGTACGGGTGCTCCCTCTGCCAGGTTTCTTCCAGTGTGGAGACCCTTGGGGGGAGGCCGCTGCTTGTCTGGAAGTGATGGTTTAGTCCAACCAAAGTTATTTGGGTTGAGGTGAAGGTATTACGGTGAAATTCTGCAGCCTGTCACAAGAGTCAGGCTTACTGACCCAGTGCTCTGGGCTGTTGTTAATTAAACCTAATGGCTCCTGGAGAAGTAATAAGGGCAGGAGTCTCTTCAAACACATTGGAAAGAAATATAAAACATTTTTAAGTAGATATATTCAAATGGCTGTGGAATCTGATCTTTTGATATTAAGTATTGCCAAACTCTCTTTAGCCAGCCTGCCTGTGCAGCTGTTTTATAGGGAAGCTGGGATAACAGTGCTGTGTACCTGGAAGGAACAGTTTTCCATTTTACAGCATCTGTCCAGGCCTCTGAAGGTGTGTGAAAAGTTGGCTCATTAAGTCATCCATTCGTTCAAGAGAATGAATCAGGATTGTCTCCATGGCTTGAGGTCCTTGGTCAGGCCCCAAATAGGATATCCGAGCCTGGCACCTCGTGGAAATGCTCATTCAGGTTACGGAAGAGTTTTTCGTTGAGGCGATAGTTTGGACTGAGTCTTTTGTGATGTGAGGGTGGGTAGACTGGGCTGTTCTCAGACTCAAGTTTCATTTGGGTTCCCTTTATAACACTTTCTGTACTGCAGTTTCAGACCCTTTTCCCACCCCCCAGTGTATCCAGAGAGAGCTGCTGGGAGGGAGCGCAGCAAAAGGTGGTGTTCCAGTTGCTTTGTGTGACCCAATGAAACCTTCAGGGAGGGAATGGAGTGTGGGCACATGCTGCATATTTTAATGCTCAGGCCACTACATTGTTGCACCACCACCTCCTTTTCCTCTTCCATATCTGACTATCACCAGCTGATTCCCTGCTAGGAATTTATGGATCTGAACACAGTCCAAAATGCTTTGTCTCGTTTTTTCCTGATGACTGTATCTCTGTCTTTCCTTGCCTCTCATCCAGTAATCTTTCTTTTGCTGTCTCTCCCTCTTTTTCTTTCGTGTGTGTCACTTTTCTCTTCCCTGGGCACATTTATAATGCTGTGGCACCAGGCGCTTACGATTGTCTCTTGTGTTGCATTCCCCAGGATGTGTAAGAGATGTTTTAAAAACCTTATCTCACTGTTTACGATAGCTTGGTGCTGCTGTTTAATAAATTATGGGGATAATTGGTTTTTCAGAGTTCACATCTACAGTGTCGTACAGCAGGGGTGTAACTGTATCTTTCTTAGCCATTTATCGCTCAGAAACACTTTGTGTAAAACACTGAAATAAATGTTTTAGTAGCATAACAGATTTAAGACAAACCTTTCATTGCAGGTTTCTGCTCTAAGCATTCCCTGTAGGAGTCAGTTTTTAGGGCCTGTTGCTGCAGCCCCATTACACAACTCCAGATATTCCTGGTGAGGTCCTTGGGTTTTGTATTGTCCCTATCTCAGACTGCTGAAATCATCTGGACCCTGTGTGGCAGAGAGAACCAGATACTTCCTCACAGTGTCCCAGTAGCCACAGATGGCACAGTGAATCTGTGGGATTGTTGGGAGCTGGAGTGTCATATGGGAGCAAGAAAGATGGCGATGGAGAAGGCCAAAAGTACCATCTCCAGTGCAGCCCAAACACAGGGTGCTGACCAGAGAGCTCTGCAAGGGCTGTAAGCATCTCATCATGGGTCAGTGTACAAAGAGAGACTACATCCTCCCCAAAAAACTTTGCATCACTTCATAATATGGGCTTGCTGTCCTGTGTAGGATCCTCCTCAAGCCTACTGAGGTTTTTTTATATCTTTTGCCATATCTACAGACATACCCAGACTGCACATGCATTCCTTCCCGAATCATGTCCACACCTCTGATTTATTTCACCCTTTCCTTCTTCAAATCCCTATGAAATGGAGCCACTGAAACAAATAGACCTATTCTGCCTGCCTTCCCAAGAGAGACACTCTCCCAAGGAAAGTCACTCCCCTAACAGAGGAGAGTTTGATCTGGAGCATAAGAGGGTGTTGCTTGACTGGTAACATGGGTTTTTCACTCTTCTCTAGGTACAGAGGGAAGACTTACAGGGCAACTGTTAAGATTGTGCGGACGTCAGATCAGGTGGCAGATTTCTGCAGGAGGGTCTGTGCCAAGCTGGAGTGCTGCCCCAACCTGTTCAGCCCTGTGCTGGTGGCTGAAGTCTGCCCCGAGAACTGCTCCATTCACACTAAAACCAAGTACAGTGAGTACTGGCCAGAATGCTTCTTGGTGCCAGCTGGGAATCAGAGCAGTGGGAGACTGTGATGAAGAACAGGAGTTGTGCAATGCTGTTAATACTGGTATTACTGTGTAATATTGCTAATACTGATTAGGATTCATCTCATCTAAGAGCAGTTATTTAATCCTGAACAGGCCACCACATGTTCCTTTAATATTCTGTGCAGAGAAACAGGCATCTCCAGGAAACCATCCATCTCACTCCACCCGAATGTATCTGTTTGAAAGTCATTAATTTTTGGAAGTCTTGAGTTTTCTTTATATCTAAAGTTAACATGAAGAGCACATAAAAGGAACCTGCAAGTAGTAAGATGAGATTTAAACTGCTGTTTCTGAGATGGCTTCGTTAGGTGAGATGAATCCTGTCCAACTCAGTGAAGAGTTTTTGGCATATGCACCAGCACAGGCCACTATCACAATGCTGAGGTGGTGGAAGGAGTTTGGGAGCATTAACTCTCTCTGCTCAGGGTGTTTAATATTTAAACATGTTCCTGCCCATACAGGAAGGCTGTTGTTAGGCATGTGTACAGCACTTCTTGTTGTCAATGTTACTGATATTATTGGCTCTTCAGGCAGGTCAGGAAATTGGAAGTGAGTGCTATCCTTCTTCCATGAAGGCTGCAAAAAGCAATATGATTGATTTAAAGCAATTATCTTCTGGTTAGTGGCAGAGTAGAAGGAGAAACGGGCTCAGGGAGATACTCAGATCACTTAGGATGGGTTTCTGTAGAAGTCTACACCTGAGCTAGACTCCTGCTGGTAGGAAATGGAGAGCTGGAGAGTGCAGTTGGGGGAGCTCCAGCTGGGATGGTCTCATCTCAAAGCTGATGGTGGTATGTGGCTGCATGAATTGTTCCTCAAAACTCCATTGATCTGATGAACAACTTGGTCAGTTATAAACTTTGACATGGGTGCCAAGTGCTGTTTTAGCTGTCCTGGGATACCCTGGCTGGTCAAGGGCAGAGTATCTTTCACTCTCAGAGCATGTCAAAATGCATTTAACACAAGCACTCAGTGTAAGGTCAGAGGACTCTCATATCCTTAATTTCAACTTGGGCCACAAAATAGTTGAAGGCAATAAAAACCTGTTCCTTTGTGTGTGATTGAGGATTGCTGACCCTGTCCACTTTCTGCTGAAAACATTAGCAAGTGAAAGTGTGTCTAAGGCTGTTAAATCACAAAGATCTGCATTGTATCAGATCTGAAACACACTGGCCTCTCTCCCTGCAAGTCGCTGGTTGACTTAGTGGAAGCTTTGCCTAAACACATATTGTTAAATTTTGAATTTTTCACTCATCATCAATAAATCTGGATACACGAGAGCTGTAACACTCTGTGCTGGTCCAACATGACATCTTATATTTACACTGGACATTTTTTCCATATCAGTGTATTTTAAAGTGCACCTATAGAGTGCAGTCCTGAATCTGCAGCAAGAAGCACACCAAAGTTTCCTTCTTTTGGTGGTTAAAGCTTTTCATGGGCATTCTGCTTCATTTCTCCAGCTTATTACTATGGGAAGAGGAAAAAAATCATTAAGCCACCAATTGGGGAAAATAACAACATGAAAAGTGGCCATGTCAAGCCAGCCAGACGCAGGAAAAGGCGGAAATCCATCTTTGTGCAGAAGAAAAGAAGATCATCAGCTGTTGATTCAAATGCTGCAGGCTCTGCAGAGGTATGTGTTGCACAGGGATAAATCAGCAGAAGCCCCTTGATGCTTTTTTTTGTCCCTCATTCTGCGTCTTCCTTATGTGGGGTTTCTCAGCACACCCAAACACTTCCATTTTCCTTATTTTCTATTTTGAATCCTTCCTTCTTTGCTACTCTGTTCTTCTAACATCAGACTGCTTTTATTGGGACACTTTGGGGATTTTTACCTTGTCCATTTTAGAGTTAGCAGACTCTAGGTTTTTTGCTCCCACCTTCCTAATGCTCACTGACTAACATGTTGCCTAATATATCTTTGTTTTCTTTTGCTTCCTTGTAAGCAGGCAGATTGGCCTGTTAGATGCTTTTTACAGCATCTACCAGATTCATGTCTAGGATGTCCAAATATTGTAATAAATAAAAATAGCTCACGAGCCATTGTGGTTTCAAGGAATTTTATTTTTTCATTAATTATTGGTAATATTTTTTGGCTCATAACATCAAACAATAGTAGCTCTAGAAGCTTTAGAATACAGACAAATGGTTTGTGTCTCAAATACAGGGTATATGAGGCCTCAGTATGTTGTGTGATACAACAGGATCTCAGCTTCAGCGATGATTCGTGTCCAGATACAGTCTGGAGCAGAATTAGTTCTATGTGGATTGTTTCTGGGAGGTTTTCCTGTGATAGGAATAACAAAGTTCATGTGTGGTTTCCCTTCCTCAGCTGAGTACCAGTGATTGCAGCTTCGTGCAATGTGAAATAAAGCTGATTTACCTCAATTCCCTCTACTTGGGCTGGAGGGGGTTATTTTACTCAGCTTTCAGTTGATTGCTTGCATCTTCATGGCTTGGTCCTCATTTAGTTGTAGTTCTGCTTCATTTCCTCAGATTATACCTGCTTCAAAGGAATTTAAACTTAAACCTAAATCAACCATTACCCAAGTTTTTCAACCTGTCAGCTGATACAACTGCCTTTGTCTAAAACTGCTCTTTCACTCAAGACCTGAGCACGTGGCTTGGATGCATGCTCACACTTTGATCAGAGCTAAGCTGTCGAAGCCATTTGGGCAGCAGATGTATATATAAAGTCGAAAATGCACAGTTTCCATCAGTTGGTGTGTGCTTGCAAGCTCTCTATGACAGAAATAACGAGAAGCTGGTTTAATATCCTTTAAATGGAAATTTGTGCTTCCCCTTCAGCAGTTAGGTATTGGGCTGAAAGCAGGGAAATCTGGGTGAATTCTTCTCCTCTGGGTTTTACAGAAATTGTCAGCTAAGAAATCAAGTACTTGATTTAGTACTTGTACATCTAGATGTTTTTAAATGGCACCAAAATTTCCTTCCTTTCAATACCAGTAACACCCACGACACTTTGAAGCAATGTGAAGGTATAAATTTCAGCCTATTTCTGGTCTTATTTCATCTCGAGCAACCTGAGTTTCATTTTATCCCTTTAGAATTTTCCGTTTCCCCTTCTCCTGCTCATCTGCAGTGCCACGGGTTTTGAGGTACCAGCCCAACAGAGGAACATTTCATGCCAGATGAGTTATTGCTGTTGACCTTTAGTTGGAAGGAGAAAAAGGATTTTCCGTCGAGCATTTTTTTTCCGTCTACATTTCGTAACAAATCTAAGTCAAGGGCTAATTTACTTAGCACTGTAATGAAAATGAGGTAATTGGGTTACAGTAAATGTTACCCTGGACCAGCGTGGTCACGGGCATGTAGTTTGACCCAGTGCCTTTTGGTTTGCTGCTGGATTAATCTCCGAGCCTGGGTGCTGTTTCTCTGGCGCAGGAGAGCGAAGATGACGAGCCGGACGCGATGGAGGATGAGACAGGAAGTGAGGAGACCAGCTCGGAGCTCCGGGATGACCAGACGGACACGTCCTCGGCCGAGGTGCCCTCGGCCAGGCCCCGGCGAGCCGTCACCCTGCGGAGCAGCACCGAGTCGGACAGACCCCCCGCCACGGAGAGGGCCCGGCGGAGCCGGAGACCACAGCCCCACTCCTACAGCGAGGCAGAGAAGTGCTCACAGGTCAAGGAAGTGAGTGTGTGTCCATAGGTTTCATCCCCAATTAATAGCAGTATTCTTCCTAAATTACCTGTCGCAGAATCACAGAATATGCTGAGTTGGAAGAGATCCACAGGGATCATCAAATCCAACCCTTAGCCCCGCACAGGACATCCCAAGAGTCACACCATGTGCCTGAGAGGATCATCCAAATGCTTCTTGAACTCTGTCAGCCTTGGTGCTGTAAACACTGCCCTGGGGAGCCTGTTCAGTGCCTGACCACCCTCTGGGGGAAGAGCCTTTTCCTAATATCCAACCTAACCCTGCCCTGACACAACTTCAGGCCATTCCCTGGGGTCCTGTACCTGGTCCCCACAAAGCAGAGATCAGTGCCTGCTCCTCCTCTTCCCCTCCCAAGGAAGTTGTAACTGCAGTGAAGTCTCCCCTCAGTCTCTTCTTCTCCAGCTGAACACACCAGGTGCCCTCAGCCACTCCTCACACACTTCCCCTCAAGGCCCTTCGCCATCCTTGTTGCCCTCATTTGGACACTCTTAAGAGCTTAATACCTTTCTTAACGTTGCAGTGACCAAAACTGCGACAATATTCAAGGTGAGGCCACACCAGTGCAGTGCCAAACCTTCCTCATCTGAGGAGGGCAGCCCTGCCCTGGTTCTCCACACAAGGTAGTTTGGTTTGTAAAAGCTTTTGTTTTTTTTTTATTTGCAGGAAATTAAGCAAGAAGAGGAAGAGAAGCTTGTCCTGGACAGTAACCCATTGGAGTGGACTGTGACAGATGTTGTGAGGTTCATTAAACTCACTGACTGCGCACCCCTTGCCAAAATATTTCAGGAGCAGGTAGAAGTCTTTACCTAACTTGTCTCTTTGTATCTCTGGTGTCTGTTCAAATCACAGCACATACCACCTTGATAGCTGGGCCTAGGCCTCTGATAAAGGTATTATGACCAAACTTTAGATCCCTTCAGGCCATGTGATAGCACAGATTTTGGCAAGGCATGAAAACCCTTAGAAACTGGAGTCAGATCCTTGCCAGATCCTCAGAGAGACCAGAAACTCAGTAGCCTGAGTCCTGAGCAGGTTTAGACATTTCATGCCAAGGTCCACAGTGCCATTCTGGTGTCACATAGGTAAGCACCTCGGTGTAAAACAGGTAGTGGTTTTCTGGTACATTGCAAACTTTCTCCTGGCCACGTGGGTTCCACCCTGTTTTAAATTATTTACCTGGGAAGCAGAAAAATGCTGCTTGAACCAAAAAGTGGCCTGAATTTTTTCGTTAACACCTAGATGCCTTGAGTATGTAGACATCTAATTGCTACCTACATTCCTCTGAAGATTTTCCAGTCAGGCCCTTGGATGACCTGATTTTAGGAGATGCCAGTCATCTCCCCATTGAGCAGAAAGGTTTGGAGGAGCAGAAGCCAATACTCTTCATCTCAAACCAGTGTGAATGGGTAAAATTTATATGGAAAGAGCTGTTTCTTGGCTAATGAGTAGCAGCCACTGCTAAAAATGAAGGGCAGCGCTAGGAAATCATAGTTAGGAAGAAGCAAGTGTGGCTAATTAGGCCATGGCTGATGGCAGTCAGTGGTATGGCCAACTGCACATTGAACTGTCTCTGATTCTTCACCAAGAATAACTCTGTACCTGAGGCAGCTGCCTTGACTGGGAGAAGGTGAAGTGTGAGTCTAGAGCAAGGCTGAAACTCTCCGTAGCAGGATGTTCTAGTCACTGTGTCACAATGTGCTCCAACCATTTGTTTATAAACCTGGAATAATGCCAGGGCTTGAAAACCAACCATTCCTCTCCTTTGCCAGAGAGTTTTATAAGGACTTTAATCAAACCCACATGACTGGAGCTTTTCCTTGTGAAGCTCTGGTGCAATGGGCCATGCCATGAAGCTTGAGTGGAGGAAGAACCTTAGCCATGGACAATCTTGATCAAAGCAGCACTTAAACTGTCCAAATCCTCCTTATGTGTCATTCTGACTAATCAGGGCTGTCCTGGGGAGTTTATGTGAGTTGCTGTGCATAGACTCTGATCCTCCCTAAGGAGTAAAAAGAAGTTTTGTAGCCTGCTTGTCTGCTTCTCAGTCCTTTAAAGAATAAAGACGACCTGAGCTTCTTAATTAAGAAGGGGGTCATAAAGCCAGGAGTAGTCCCCAGTAAAGTTGCTCATCTGGGGTGCTAGCTCATGGAATTTGGTGCATAGGGAAAGACATGACCTCCAGAGGTCCCTTCCAGTCTACACCATTTTGGGACACTGGAAGTTGCAAGGGCTCCAGGCAGTCCAGGCCCCTCTGTCTTGGTCATTCAGCAGCTGAAGTGGAACAAGGCAGGTGCTGGGTGGATCTGGGAACATGGCATGGAACAAGTCAGAAATAAACCAGTGCTGAGCAAATCATGGGCCAGAGGAGTTGGGGGAATGGTCTTACTTGGCAGAGGGACTGTCATCATTTTCTCCATTCAGCTGCCTCCTGTGTCTTCTGGTGTGCTCTCTGCAGCCTCCCCCCCCATTTCAGTTCCTCAGGCATAAAATGGGACTGATCAGGTCTCTGTGGACCCTGCAGGGTTTCTCTAGAAGGTGATCCCTCATTTCAGCAGCTGGCAGGCTTTTCCAAAACTGGAAGGTGAAAGAGCCTATGAAGACACACTAGACAACTTCTGGAAAAGCATGATGTATCCCCGAGAAAGGAGATGGGCTGCTCTAAAGTGGGAGAAAAGGGCAGAGGACAACCTTTAATTTTTGGGGCAAACTTCCTTTCTTGCTTCTCCGAACTTGGTTATACTTTCTGCCCCAAGAGTCCACAAAAAAAGCCTCACATTTTCCCTGTCTTTTCTTTCCCAGGACATCGATGGCCAAGCCCTTCTGTTGCTGACACTGCCCACGGTGCAGGAGTGCATGGAGCTGAAGCTCGGTCCAGCCATCAAACTGTGCCACCAGATCGAGCGAGTAAAAGTTGCATTCTATGCACAATATGCCAACTGACTGCACTTCTCCACTTCTTTCTGTCCTTCCTCTTGTTCCCTCTGTTTTTTAACATTTCAACCTGTTCAAGGGATGTTTTTTTCCCCATATCCCTTTTCTTTTCCAATAACGCGCCGAATTGGAAGCACTGGGAATTAATCTGAAGGGGGAAAAAAACCCAAACGTAAAGGAGAACTAGCAACAAATGGAACTAATTCTTCTGTACTTGTAAAGCACACCGAGAGACTACTGGCACCCCTCCTCAGGAGCCTCACCAACCTGTCACCCAGTGGTGCAGGGCCAGCACGGATCAGATGGTTTGTCGTCCTTAAAACAAACCTACTCGTGGCAGACACATCCCCAGGGAGAAGGGTCAGACACTTCCAGATGGCGATGGTTTGTCTAAGCCAATTTCTGAACATGAACATTTATTTTGGCCAACTCTTGGCACACTTCTTTCATATTGAAATGTAAGTGATTGTTTGTAGCATTACCTGGGGTTTACTGCAAATTTGATCCTGGTGATCAATGGGCTTTGTTTTCTCCCGCCTCTCCAGTTTTACAAAAGGACAAAGTGTTATACCACTCATCAGCTGTGTTATTCCTGAGTGATTTGTGAAACAGAACTCAACCCATGGTCTCTACAGGATCAGACAAAGATGCAGCAAACTGGTAGGGGTGACACAAGACCTGGTGGCACATCCTGAGCCACGCTGGCTCTGCACAATAAGCTGAATGTCTCTGTGATGGGATCTGTACAATGCTCCATTCTTGTACAGGAACATGAAAGCTTTCATAGTCAAGCCCATCCTTTTAAATACAAGTCAGTTCAAAGACCTGACTTTGAGCCCCACAGGGTGAAAAAAAAAGGCTGTTCAGATTTAATGATGAGATTGTTGAGGGAATGCTGGTTTCATCTGCACCTTCATGAATCTGGTTGCAGAGTGGGAGTAAAAAGCATCAGTCTTTTCAGGCTGTGTAACCACAGTGTTTAAGATCCAGTCAAACATGGTCTATATTTAATGACTGGACCTGGTACTTAGTGCTGTGTTTTAATTGACAAGGTGGTGATCACTCAGAGGTTGGACTCAATAATCTTGAAGGTATTTTCCAACCTTAATGGTTCTACGTTTCTTTATAAAGCTCCCAGAGTGTCCAGTGCCACCCTGGCTAGTGAAACTGGGGGCTGGCTTCATGCCAAGCAGGGTAAAACACCAGAGAGAGTGAGGAAATGGGTTGGACACCCTGGGTTTCTGGTTTTATCCCATTTACTTCGCAGGGATATATGACCCCACTAGTCACACCTGTTGAGCATGAATTTTCTTTAACTCAACAGAGGTTGGTGGCATCACAGTGATGAGAAGTTCTCCCAAAAAACCAAACTAAGATCATGTCAGAATTTTGCTCTAACTTTAAGGTGCAAATGAATCCCACCCTCCAAAAGTGGTTCATGCTGTTTTAGCCTGTTTTCATAGGAAACCACTGTCACTGGCACACTTTTGTTCTTACGCCATAAACAGTCCCCTGTTCCCTGGCCTCAGGGAAATCAGCTTGGAAATTATACACAGGTCTGTTACAGTGCCCTAATGCCAAAGCCCACTCAGTGACAACCTCTTCAGAAAGAAATGTCACTTCTAGCCCTAAATCTGAAGCCAATGCCTATGGCCAGATAACCCTCACCTCAAGCACATCCCGTATGGAGGCAGCAGACTTGGATTCGAGGGTCCTGCTGACCATCCTGTGCTCAGAAGAACTTGCTGACCAACACCAGGCTGAAGCTACTGCATTCTCCCTCATCAGTTTTCTTTCTTAAATTCTCTGGAGTGAAGGGGGAACCTTCAGAAATAAATGTTCTGGACTACATTGGAATCTGCCCCAGAGAATATGTTAAGAAGTATTGACTCTGTTTGTCGTGTATCTGAATTTCCTGATTTGCCACTGAGGAATGTGATGGATGCAACTGCTGCAGGGTGGGCCAGATCCTTCCAACTCTTGAGATTTCACAGAATTTTTTTTACATGGGAGATCAGCTGTTGCTTTGTACTGAAGGTCTTGTTCAAGTTTTAGCCAACTCAAGGGAGTAGCAGTTGCCTCTGCATCAAATGGTGGTTTTTTGTTTCTCAGAAATCCAGGAATAAGTTTCTGTAGTGAGGCAGACATTAAAAAACTGGGTTTCAGACTGGATTTCCTACTGACAGTAGCAGAGAAATGTGTCAATGCAACTGGTTTGATAAGCACTTTGGATCCCTCTCAGGGTCCCCTAAAAATGTTGCTCCTTGTTTCATCTCTGAAGACAAAAGGATTGGAGCCAGCAAAATGAGAGCACAGCTGAGAAGATCAGGGAGGGTGCTTCTCCCAGAATCTCCTTCCTTCAGCCCAGTCCTGGTGTTACATCTGTCAGCAGGAGAGAATTCTGTCAGGAGAACTGGCGTGTGAGGACATTTCAAGGAAGGGAAGCAGAATGGCTGTTTGTTAAACAGCATCCCAGCACCGATCCTTTACTTGCCACATCCACCTTCTTCAGAGCATCCTTTGCTGCTCCAATGTTCTTGGAGTTTCTTGCCTCTGGGATTTGTCAAGAGACATTTAACGCTTTCTGGGACACGTTGCAAAAATGTCATTTTTTTTCTCCATCAGCCTTGTGACTGTAGATATTCCTGTGGCAGCTAATTACTCATGGAGGCAAAACTCGGGAGCAGACAGACACAGACTCTGAGAGCAACCAGCTCTGATGTTGGCTGAGTAGGGAATGGGTGAAGCATTGAGCCGAGAACATGGGAATCTTTACTGATTGTTCAGGGAAGCGAAATCATATTTAAAACTCACCTATTAAACAACAAAAAAAAGAGTTCTAATTTTATCTTGCGCCGCTCTTTTATTTCCTCAGGTTTCTTTGTCCTCACAATTTGTCTTTCAGTTCATTGCTCTTCAGTGTCACCTTGTTTATCACTCTCTGTCCTTTCAGAGAAGCTGATAACCTGAAATCTTTATGTTAAAGTTACCTTGGGTGGTAAATGCTTTATTATTTCTTTTTAGTCTGCAGGTTGGGAAGAAATGTGGGATTGGGGTACTTCTGTCTGTTGCACTCATGGCTTTCAAGAAAAGCTGGAGCTGAGTTTCTTGGGCAGTTTCTTACACAAGTGGAAAGTGGATGGTGTGTAGTTTAGCTGGACAAGTATACTTGGATTGAGCAGAGATCAGAAGGAACTAATTACTCTTGCCTGGACTTCATTTCAATTCTGGAACATTAGTAAGGCTTTGGAGTAATGTACTTCAAAGGAAATGAGGGAAAACTGATCTTTCTAGGGTAAAATATCACTTTACTTTGCAATATAGAAGTATAAACCACTGAAAGTGTGGGGTTTTTTGGTCCAGACCTGGTTCTAAGTTAAATTTTCAGAGCTGGTGCAACTTCACAGATACACTAATATTAGACAGTGGTGAAGCCACATCTTCTCCCCTCCCTGTTCTGAATTTGGCATCCAGGCCTGAAGTTTATTGTGTTATCAGCTGCTAAAGGCCACAGCTGTGAAGTGCTGAACTGAAGATTATCCAAGGTCATTGCCCAGGGCTGGAGAGCAACTCTGCTGTTCTTCTTGGGCTGTTGGATGCTGAACTGCAGCACATTCACACAGACCACTTTGCTCCCACAAGGGTGTGCAGGCACCTGTTACTGCTCTCTCTTCACAGGGCCAAGGATGGTCATTTCTGGAAGAAGAGCAGGGGGTTGAAGTGTGTGTGGTACCTACCCATCCTCATCTGCACTGGCTCCTTTCGAGCTTGCACTGTCAGGTTGAACAGATCCGTGGGCAGGTCCCTGCTCCATTCCCAGTCCTTTCAGCACTTGACAGAATCAGCCAATTCCCAGTTTTCAGGCCCAAAGCACTTGTCCCTGAAATTGGATTAAAGCATTAACTTAGGGAATGTCCATGATTCCCTGGCTGGCTGTCCTGACTTCCTCCTGCTCTTGTGGATGCTCCTCTCCTACCCTGAGGAA
This sequence comes from Lepidothrix coronata, assembly GCF_001604755.1. Lineage (NCBI taxonomy): Eukaryota > Metazoa > Chordata > Aves > Passeriformes > Pipridae > Lepidothrix > Lepidothrix coronata. The sequence goes on from NW_016690200.1 coordinate 5,548,037, forward strand.
AAATGCTCTCTTTGGTTTCAGGGCACTTTTTCCTTTTTCAACCCCAAAACACAGCTCCCATCCACACTCCCATTTTTTTCCTCAATGCCAGGAAGACTAAACCGTGGCTTTTTCTACCTCTCAGAGGCGTGATGGCCTCTCAGCTCTGAGAAGGATTTCAGGGTCTCCAGCTCCACCGTGTTAACCACATGCCGTAACCCTTGATAGTTTGGTCCTGTGGGGTGCAGAAACCTCCTAAAAATGCTGGGTTCCCTCAGGAAACACCAAAATCCAGGCTGATGGTTGCACACCCTGTCCTTAGTGAAGCATCTTGCAGATGCACATCCTAGCTGAGATGGCCTGACCCATTGCCAGAGGTATTTGGATGTCTGTTAGGATTTGCAAAGTTTCTCAGTAAGTTAGACACCTAAAGCCCCTTTAATATTTCACTGTGGGCAAACAGCCAATTTGCCTTAATGTGGAGAGTCACCATTCCTTGGCTTTAACCTTCAGCCTTTTGCAGTCCCCAGTCCTGGGGTTTGGAGCAAACACCAGCTCTGCTTTTTGAAGACAAACCAGGCAGTGCTGGGCTACCATGATCGACATTTAGTCACATGAAAAGCCTGCCTTGGTCTTTGCAGGGCACAAAATTGAATGTGGCAGAGCTGCTGTGCCACCTAAGTGTTTTAGAAGCTCTGTACAATCAGGCCACTTCAAATACTTTTTGCTTTTCTGGTGCAGTGCGTCTGGAAAACGATGAACTCAAGACTGTTCCTCTCATTTCCAAATTCAAGTGCCAAAAGAGAAGAACATGCTGCAACTGAACACTATTAAAACCAGCTTTATTACACGTGGATAAATTTAGTCTCAAGGGCTCCATTTTGGTGCTAAGATACGTCACACTCTATTTTCCATTGATTGGGATTACAAAGCTGATTCCCTTCTCCAGGAAATATTTTTCTGTAATCTGCAATGTCTTGAACATTAGGATTTCTTTTTTTTAAACTTGTGACTGTACACTTTTTAGCTCAGATACACTCAACAAATACCCCCTCCCCCCAATCCTGTGAGTTTTGGAGACATTTTATACAGTATATTTATGTAAAAACTCTTTCAAAATGTGGATGCATGTATATTTTCCCCTCAGTAATATTATTCATCACATCAGCTGACCCAAAACTAAAGGAATCTGTTACTCAGGATTTGATCCAGAAATAACTGAGGTTAGTATTAGGGCCCTCAGAAATGGGTGGGCTGTGGGACCAAGTCTTCACCAATTTTTTTCACTTAGAATTCAAAAAACCTGCACTTAATTATCAGAAAATTGAAATGCCTCCTGCTCCTAGTAGGCAGGATTCAGCTGCAATCTGCCAGACTTCACAAGAGAGGGCTTGTGTCCTTAGGTGCTCATGAACTCCCAATAAAGGAGCTTTTAATATTCTCATTTATGCTTTGGTACAATACCCCAGCAAGAAGTATAAATGATCTTAATGGCTGCCTATAGAATATGAGCCAGTCATCAAAGATGAGGGTTTTACAGCCCAGCAGTCCTTTAAATGTCAGCTGTCCTGCAGAAGAGTGGTTTTGCAGTGGTTTGGTGCCATGCATGGGAATTCTCTCGCAGGGGACACGTGAACTGCACAAACCCAACATGGGTCGTAGTTTTAAATGCTTGTGGCCTTTCTTTCTTTTAGTCTTTTATGTTAATTTTTGCAATGAAGAAGGTAGGTCTTGGTGACTGCCAAGGATGTGGGAGAGGGGAGGGTGGGATTTAGGAAGGAGAGAGGTATCTTTGTGGAGAGGGACCTCTCACAACAGAGAAGCACAGCTGGGGCCCATGAGCGTTGTTCCTGGAAGCTTTTCTTTTTCACAGCAAAGATGTTTTGAGTCCCTAGAGGGGCCAGGTGAGAGGAAGGAAAGAAGCTGGCTATAGACACAGAGCTACAATGCTGAAAGGTTCATATTTTGTTTTCCCAGTGGAGATGCAGAAATTTGGTTCAGATGTCTCCAGGCTCCTTAGCTGGATAGTAGGGAAAATCAACCTTGCTTCCTTGTACCTGACTCCTGAGTGTCTTCTGGGTTTTGGGGGCTGAAGAACCTCCTCTTGCACCTTTCAGACCTCCATAGGAGATACTGGGCTAACATCCGAGCTCTGTCCCATAGGAAGAGGTGACAGTGCCCTGATTTCAGGTTGTGGGTCTACAAAATACTCTGTGTTAGGATGTAACAGGATGAAAATGCTCATTCCCAAGGCACCCTACCTGCTTGTGGTTGCTCCAGTCTCACTGGGGATTATGGACATATAAATGTTCATAATTTATACATTATAAATAAATGTATGCATCAAATTTCCCAATCCCTGTTCTGCCAAACCTGGTCAGGATGTGCCAACACGTGCAGTTATTCCAGCAGCCTTCACCTGTGTGGTCCAACAGAGGTGAAAGTCTGAAGTGCAGGCTTTGAGGGGAGTTGAGTGTTTTCATGTGCCATGGTAGGACAAGGCAAGCACTTAAACCCTCCTGTTTCTTACGGAATGCTAGAAATTTGCTCCACAACCAGCAGTTTATGGTCCTTTCGTGGTGATGCACGTTGGAAACCCTTGAATTGTTTTGAATTCCAGTTTGTACTGAAAGTCTTACTTACAATTTGTGTACATAAATCCCTTTGGTGTGTTACAAATATGTATGTGTGTGTATATATATGTATATATAAGTGTGTGTATATGTATGTGTATATATATATATACATATAAATCAATCAATGCTGGTGTTTTTACTTTTTAAAGTTCACAGGGCAAAGGGCATGTTGTTAGTTTGCTGTAAGATTCTATTCTGTATATATGTTTTCATGTAAATAAGTGAAAATCTATATTCAGAGTTATATTTTAATTTTTATTCAGAATTAAATAAATCCCCTTTTTACTTGAAACAGTTGTAAGCTACGTTGTTAATAAAGTAAGAATAAACCATCTGTCTCTCCAGCGTAGTTTTTTGTTTAACTGGGCTGTATTTTGATGTATCTGTGTGCTCTGCATAGTCCACACAAAGGCCTGATGAATGTGCCCAAGCTGCCTGGACCAGAGTCTTCCCTCACTAAACCCCCAGACCTCCAGGGAGGTACAGCACAGAGTCCCTGGCTCAGCACTCCATAAATGCCAAGCCTCAGGGTTTGGGTTTATGTGCCTGCAAGTTCTTCCCAGAAGCAGTACGGGAGAACATGAAACAAGAATGATGGCGGGTGAAGAAACAAAAAATTATCTAAAGACCTTTTGGGAGAGTGATAGGGATCAGGGTGAAAGACAGGAATGAAGGTGATGCAACGAGCAACAGGCAAAGAAGGGTTTAGGGACAGAGGAGCTGATGGTGGCACTACAAGTATTACAGCAGGGCCACAGCACATGGAGTAGAGACACAAAATACAACTTCTCCAGGTACACAGCAGCCACTGAAGGTGGGCAAAGCCATCCTGCAGTGGTGGAAAAGAGCAGTTTGTGTATTCCAAAGGGTGAGCTGCAGAGATGTTGACATGTTTTGTGAAACACAACCTTGTGTTTCTTACATGTCTCAACATTTTCTCTGCAGTCACAGGACGCATCGAGGATGCACTGAGGAGCTTAAGTTCCAGCTTTGGAAGTCATCTCTCTTCTCAGACCTCTCAGTGGCATCCTGAGTCCTGCTGTGAAGGACTCTGTTGGGCCTGCTCGGCTACCAAGCACTTTTCATTGATCTCATCACCCCCCACCCTGTCCCCCAGTGAAAGTGGAGTGGTGCACAGCCCGACAGCATCCATTGGTGGGTGCATGGGAGAAAGTGAGCACAGAATTAGATGACAAGAACTTGGATGACCCTTGTTTTGTTTTGTTTTTCCTCCATCAGTACCATTCTTGTGGATACAACAGAAGGGGAGAAACAAAATTGCTCCTTCCATCTTCCTCTATTTTCTTATTTCATCAAGACTGGCTGTTTTTTATCAGGCAAAAATACAACAATGGGCAAGCAGGTGGGTTTAGAGTGATTTACAAAAGGACCAAGCCACTGAAAAGATTGTTTTTACAACGTTAATACAGTCTTGGGATGAAAATGCTTTGGTCTTACTTGTTATGATACTGTACCACAGCCCATGCTTTGGGAGGGGCAGAAGTACAGGTGGTCAGTGAAGTAACCTGTCCAAACTGCCTGGAGAGCAAAGCATCAGAGCAATGGGTAGTGATGTGTGTTCACAAATGGCTTGCTAGACCACAGAAGACCTCACTGAAAAGTGATGTAGAAAATGGGAAGGATTTATAAAAGGAAATAATTCTGAGATCAGTCTGATGGTGACATAAAACTAAAAGAGCAAAAGCTTGAATGGTTTATGATATTCTTCAGTATCCAGAGGTGAAGATAAATCCATGTATCTACCTGAAGTTTATTACATAGTCATTTAAAAGTAATGCAAAGGTCAGACACTGGTTTTTAAATTTCTGCCCCAGCTCAGGGAAGACACGCTCAGAGCTCTGCAAAGAGCTAATTTTTGAAGAACGTGAAGTGATTTTTAGTAAAAAGGTGGCAAGATATTCCAACTGAACTCCTTGAAATTAATGACCGACACATGAAATATAGTTGCCATACGTAATTTCCTCAGGGGAAAAAAAAAATCTACCAGCCAGTCTTGCTTCTGACATCACAGGCCTCCTCCATTTTTAGTGTTTTTTTCATGTGCAATTAATTTGTGAAGGATTTATCGATACTTGTTTTGTTGACACAATCAAGCACTCATGGAAGTGGCAGTATGAACACCAACATGTTGCCAACTACTCCGTAAAAAAATCCTACAAAAAATAAAGTTGGATTTTCAGGTCTCTGGGGAAACACCATCTTTCTTTTCTGCGTACAGAATGAACAAAACAAGCAGTTATATTTCATTGCTAAGGTTTCTAGACAGACTTCCAAGGCAAATAATTATTGTTTTTAATAACCATGCTGTTGCTGTTGCTGCTGCTTTTGATAGCATTTTTATTGCTTTTTTAATTTCAAGATTCATGCCTTTCTGTGAAATTTAATGGTCCTCAAAGTCCCTCTACTACTACAATATTTACTTAAATATGATACACCTCTTGCTATAGTGTCTGTACTCAATTACTGTAAGTTGATTTTATAACTACATCTCAGCCGAAGCTGTAATTATGCTGTCTTCTCTAATAAATCATAAAATCTTAAAACCAGAGAAAAAGTAGTGCTGCAGGACACCTTGAGGTTCAGGTTGACTGTTTCCCCTCTGCAAGGCAGGACCAATTAGACAAATCTTATTCCTATTTGGCATTTGTTTAACCTGACCTTCAGATGGGTGTCAAAATAAGACCTCCAGCAACAAGCCATTGCCCAGCACTCCCACAGCATATGGAAAAAAAAGTGATGGCATTTGTATGATGAAGTGTAATATTCCCAGGCAAAACCACTGAGCTGATGTTGCCATTGAAGGGCCACTTCATTTTGAAAAGCTCAATATGACTAGTGATTAATGTAGCAATTAATAAGAGTAAGAGCAGAAAATTCATAGTTAAGATGGATTAGATTTCAAGTGAACAAGTGTGGTAATCACTTCCATCATGAGTCCTGAGCTCATTATTGTGCCCACAGGTCTCAAAGAAGGTCCTCACCATGAGGTTCAGATGCAGAATGATCAAAGCTTGGGATACATGTGATGGAGGAGTCAAGTACATAGCTGGTGAAGACAGTCTTTCCTTTGACTTTAAAGAACCTAGGAGCCAGGATGCCTAGTGCCTGATGGGATAGACAGTGGGACAGGAAGGAGAGAAGATGGAAACTGGAGAAGAGGCTGGAAATTTAGTTGCAGGCTGCAGAGTGATGCGCCCAGTTTGGGGAGATGTTTTCTGCCATGATTCCTCTGAAACCCAATCCCACCATTTTCATAAATGTGTTTCCAGGTTTTACTTCTCTTCTGGGAATGGAGCTGCTATTTGAGGTTGCTCTTTGGGGCCTTTCTCTTTACTTCCCCCCCCCATTTAATTCCTCTAATAAGAAACAGCTTTTCTGTTTCCTTTTACCATTGTTGAGCTGTGGTATCTGTGTGTGTGCTTTTGTGTCTCTGTGTGTGAGAGTCTCCAGCCCATTGTGGAACACAAACCAGAATATCCAGTCTTTGCATTTCCTTAGATCGTGTTTTTATCTGATATTGAATTAAGTAAAGGGCTTAATGTTCAAAGTGGTGTTCGGGGAGTTACTTGCACAAATTCTGTTATTGCTGTTAATGGGATTTGTGCAGATTGCTTTGAAGATGAGTCCCTTCATGTAGAATAGGAAAAGACACTCTAAATTGTAACTTATTTCAGACAAATCTATCTTTAATTTTTACTGATAGAGCATTAGAGATGTGAGGCAAAGAAGCATTTGCTGCATTTTTTATAAGTATTGTTGACGAGCATGTGAAGACATGTTTGGTTCAGATAATCTAGGGGATACTTGGCTGAATTTTTAGAAGTGGAAGGAAAAGGACTTTAAATTTTGGAATAATGATGAAATTTGGTGACATTTCAGAGAATACAGAGTTGGGAAAAAAAGGTCATAAAACATGTCCTAGACACCATCTTACAATGCAGACTAAATACTGATGGAAATCTTAGTTTGCAAAGTGAACATCTTGGTTGTACCTTCCTTAGGTATTGCTCCAAGTGAGGACACCTGTGGAAGGTGTCCCTGTCCAGGGCAGGGGCTTGGAACGAGATGACCTTTAAGATCCATTCCAACCCAAACCATTCTGTGATTCTGTGACCACCCTGGTTTTAAGATGTGACTAAGAGCAGAAAAGAGCAGGCAAGGGGAAGCCTGGCTGATGGCATTGTAGAGGAAAAAGGCTTGAGGATCCAGCATCATGCATTTTCTGGAGGAATCTCATCCCTTCTGACTCCAGACAGGAGTCAGATCAGTCTTGTCTTATATGAGCACAGGACAGGGAAGTCTGGGCTGTTCAGACAACCTATGGGCTGAGGCTTGCAGCCACTAAGGGCGGAGCAGGACAGCACTAGGATAAGTGTTATTTAATTTTCAGGTGCCTTGGCAGAGAGCTTCTAACCTGACTCCAGCCAGGGCTGGAGCTCGTGATCACCCCGGGGCATCCAAGAATGAACGGGATGGCAAATCCAAGGAAACGTCACACCCTCTTGAGGCATTAGCAGAAATGGCATTTTGGGGTCTCTCAGATAGTGGTAAACAACCATTTTGTGTCAACTCGCTCAAGTCTCACCTGGATTTCTGCTCCTGCAGGTTCAGGTACAATCCTGACTGTACCAGGTATGATCACAGACACCCACACTTAGGCTTCCATTAGCCTTATTGAGACACCCAAATCCACACTTTCTTTGTTGTTTCTGTCTCTGAAGGAATACGTGGGGTCCAGGCAGCTGCTCTGAGATGGATGAGCAGTTTAATGCTCACTAACTTTTCTCAGTGCTGAGCTTGCAGTGAAGATTTGTGGGCTGCTTCCTTCTCAGATCCTTGCAGGCCCTGTCTTTTATCCTCTGATCTGGATAGCAAAGCTGGCAGAAGCTGTATAAATTACAGTCTTTGGAGTATTAATGGCCTGTTTCTAAATGATTAATTACAGAATATCTCTTGCATTCACAGATCAGGATTAGTGGGTCATGCAATATTATTCAACAATATCTCTTCCTCAGTCAGCCTGTTCTGGGTGGAAACAGGTCGGTAGTTTCTGAGCATAGAGGTGTGAAAAAGTTACGGGAGACGAAGAGCTAGTATGAACTTTTGTTCTTTATCTACTTGTAATGACTACCTAAATATAGGTTTGTGGTCCATAGTAAACATAGAGCAATTTAATGCACTTAACCTACAAGCCAAGGTTACACTGTCACCTTAGTGTTAGTGCTTCCTGCTGCAGTGAGTGGTCCTCTCCTCTCCCTGTATCACTCTGGCTTTTTCACTCATGGTGGCATCAATATTTGGCAGTTGGGAAATTCATCTGGATAAAGACTAACCCATTTTATATGAGTTTTATAAAGTTTATGTAAGTTTACATATATATTTTATATTTTATCTCTCAGCTGGCTCATTTTCCCGGTCTATCTACCCGGACGCACAAGCTCTTCCATCAGTATTTTGGGATGGGGAGAAGCAAGCACTTGTGAGGGAAAGGAGGAAAGGAAGAAAGGATCGTGTCTTTCAGTTGCACATGGATTTACACTGGAATCAGGTACAGGAGTTGCCATAGCCCAAGGGACAAGGGCAGACACTTCTTCATACCATGTGCAGGGCAGGAGAGTTGTATGTCACACAGCACATTCTCCTGACATACCAACAGTTCCTCCATAAAAGCTGACCAGTCTTTCCCTACTGACCCCACTTCAGTTTTGCCACCAGTTATCCATGCTTTTCAGTTAGATGAAAGCTTGACTTTGCTCCATTAAAAAAAAAACCAAAAACTTTAACATTTTAAAATGCCGTTTCTCTCTTTCCCTCCCAAAGCACCTGAGAAGGAAGTACTCAACTGCATCTTCAGGCATTTCTAAAAACCTGGCCCTGAGGCATTGACTATTTACCACAAGCCAAAGCAGTTACTTTGCTAAATAAAATGATTCCCTGATAACCTAATTCCCAAGGTAGAGAGGGACAAGAGCAGGGACAGAATTAGAGACTTTAATTGTTTCCCTTTTCCAGCAGGAAGCAAGCTGAAGGAATAATTGTTAATTGCTGTTAATTGTTAATTGCTGCCTCCTCCATCTGCAAAGCTTTCATTAGGAACTAATGAAACCTTAAAAGAGCTCGAATGGGTATATTGTTCTCTGGCTCTACAACTTTTTCCCCCTATAGCAGAAAAGGGGTAAGTTTTCCGTTGAGGTTTGTTTAGGAAGGTGCTCAGAGTCTCTGGCCCTGCCATGTGTTTTTAGCCATGCCAGAGGATCACATCAGTGTGAAGAGTTTAGTGGCTTCCAAAACAGGATGACTATTTCCCTATTATTTTCATAGAATCACAGAATGGTTTGGGTTGGAAGGGACCTTAAATATTCTCTAGTTCCAACACTCTGCCATAGACAGGGACACCTCCCACTAGACCAGGTTGCTCCAAGCCCCACCCAACCTGGCCTTGAACACTTCCAAGAATAGGGCATCCCCAACTTTTCTAGACAACTTGGTCCAGTGTCTCACCACGCTCATAATCAAGGACTTCTTCCTAATAGTTTTGACTCTTATCCCCTCTGCTTATCTCATGAGAGAGACACTTGACCTCTAGCAGTGCATACTTCATCATTTTCTTCAGTGAAAAGTATTTTGGCAGCAGCACTCAAGAAATGTGTCTCAAGACCCGTTTCTGCCTTGTCCCTCCTAGAAAGCCCCTGCTCCCAGTAGAGTGGCTTTGTCAGGTTACCTTGGGACCATCTGATCTGCAGAAAACCTCTGCACCTTGCACAGTGGAGAATGAAGGTGATTGCATTTGTTATCCCACACTGAGGACACTTGGATCAGTCTCAGTTTGTAGAGAACTGGAGAGTGATGGTCAACACACCAGAACACCCATTGCTGCTGTTCTGTCCCCCCAACAGCAGGTTCTTGTGCAAATAAATTTAAGGGCAATTCGTTTGGAGCAAGTATTGACACTGAGACTTGAAAAAGGAACTGACAAATCCACTTTTAATTCCCACCATTAATTATTGTGAAAAAGCATTCACATGTGTCTCTCTGTTGACAAGCTTTGTATCTCCTGTTATTAAGCCTTTTATCTCATCCATTCTTATTATTTCATTCTTATTTGAATGAAATCTGGAGGCACTGGGCTGTACATGGGACGGGAAGATGGCAGATCAGTACCAAGGGCTGTACTTGAGGAGCTCCTGCCAGTCACCACATCTATTCTGTGTATTTTTCCATCTCCCTGTCTGTAAAATGTGCAAAGTACTGCTTACTGCACTTCAGAAATCTTGTGAGTTCTTTAGCTGTGGATAACTAAATATTATGACATATAAAAGCACAGGGTATAGATATATCGTAGACTTCACACTTGTATTTCACACTCTCTATTAATGTGGCAATCCATGGTGACATGTTATTTACCAAAGACTTCCTGGAAGCAGATTTGAAATTTTATTTATTTTTTTTTCAAGGCTAAAAACTGTTAAACTCAGTGTTTATCTGCAGTGGCAAGGGAAGGTGTTCAATGAATGATAATGATAGGTTTCTAGCCCTAAAAATAGTCTTTCCTGTGCTGAGGAAAGAAAAAGAAAGAAAATACCCTGTGAGATTTTTTTTTCTGGCATTAAGGCAGTCAAATTGTCTTTTTAAAAAGTGTGAAAATTGACAGATTATAAAAAATTGAGAGAACAATCAATGGAGAGTGTACGATAATCTGGCTATATGGAAATTATAAATTTTAATATTTCCCCCAGAGTCAGTGAAATATGCAAAGGAACAACTGCATAATACAGCAGGCTCTGTGTAATCCCTGGGCAGCCAGAGTCAGTAAGATATTCTATCCCAGTTGGTTTTTTTTCTTGGTTAATAACAAATCCACCAAATTACTCCAATGGTGAAGGACAGAAAAATCGTCTCTGAAGTTCAGTTGTTGCACAAAGCTGCTCCATTAAATACCCAAATTCAATGATGCTCTGGTAGTTTCTGATCTTGCTGAATTCTTACTGCAACATGAAAAGTCAGTTGTTCTAAATTTGTGCAGCTGCCATCAGCATTCAGTTGCCATAATGGATTTTCTTGGTGATCCATCAAACCCCGTTTTTTCTCCAGCAGAAACGAGCAAGCCATCCGGAACTGTGGGGAGGTCTGTTCCTGGAGCCACACTCACCAGCTTGTGACTGGTTGCCTTTTTAAATCAAAACATTTTTCTTGCAAATTTGGAAGAGATCTGAATAGAGACCACATTCAGGATTCCTGCCTCTTTGGCAAGAAAGCTACAGAGTAAAAGATCAATTCATTCTTGAAAGAGTACAAAATATTTTGTTAACTAACATGACTCACAAAATGACAAGGGTGTTATGTTCCTTTGCTGAACAAACAGCAGCATCAAACACACCAAGCAGAGTCTGTAAAATGTGACTTTTGCTGAAGAGTTTCTTTTTCCAAGAGCTTTTGTTTAGTTTCAATGCCTGAGCTGCACTTGGAATAATGGATTGCAGTAATTTCAACATACAGCAGAAAACTTGGCCCGAGCTTGCCCAGGCTCCTGATTCAGAAGAACCCTTCAACACGTGCTTAATTTAAGCATATACTTAAGGGTCTGAAGGGCTGAACAACACACTTATGCCCCTCTAATTAGAGATTACTCAGATCATGCTGCAGTACAGGCCAGCAACAAAAGATTACTGAACCCAGCTTCCCCTAAAGCAGAGCCAGAAGCAACTCCAGTAGATGGAAAACCTACTTCTAACAAAAAATACAAGGGATTTATCTATACTTAGAGCTACACAGGAATATTCAATACTAAACTAAAATGGGAGCTACTGACAGGACTGTCCAGAGAGCTGTGAATAAAGAAGTTGAATAAATTGTTTAAATCAGACTGTTTTATTTAATCCCTCTCCAGTTATCATGGAAGGAAGTTGCTCTGTGAAATGATACTTGCTTTGCCTGGAGAGATGATGTTGACAGCTCACGGTTGACCCACCCGAAATTAAAGTGGCTCCAAACATGAGTGAAGGATTTTACAGTGTGCTGGGACTCCAGGTAGGGACAAACATACCAACTAGTGCAGAGGGGAAAGCAAGCTCCAAACACGGACAGACGGGGTCCGGCTGCAGCGAGCTGAGGTCTGATGAGGTTTTGCACAAAGGATCTGATCCTCCTAGCTCTGGTCCAGCTTTGCAAAGCTCAAGGGAGCCTTCATTGAGAGTTAGCATTGTGCTACTCCTGGACAGGCAGTTTTCATCAGAGGCAGGGTTCAAGTGTGCCGGTTAGATTTTGTCATTCAAAGTTTCCATTGAAAAACTTCCTGTTGCCAGCGGTTCTGACTGGCATTCTCCCAAATAGAGCTGCTTCAGACAAAAAATCCTCCTCATACAACTTCCCTTTTAACAACTAAACCAACCTGCCTTGCAGAGCTTGGTCTTAGAAGATTTCAATAACAGTTTTGATGCAGGTTCGTCGTCTCCCTTCCCTCTCTTTACAAACCACGCTTTCTTTTTTTTTTTTTGTTAAATGTGACAGTTGCCCCTGGATCAACAAGCTAGAACAAATATAATCCTCCAGTTAACAAGAGGAGCAGCCCTTTTTCAGGGGGAGCAATCAATCCCCTACAGCGACACGTGCCTAATGGATCTGTCTCTTTCATTAGCTCCGGGCTCTTAATAACCACTGTCTTTGCCAAATGAGGGATGTGTTATGTCGGCCTCCTCTCCCGTCTTCTCCTCCCTTCCCTGCCTTGTCAGCAGCATGCTAATTTATGTAATCAATTCATAGAACTGCCTAATGAATAGCTTTGAAGTCGTTAGATTCATCTGCTGGCAAAGGGGCTGATTGGTCAGCCCCTGAATCGTTTCCATTTTCTGAAGCTCGACAGTGTCAGCCAACATAATTGCTTTAGAAACACCCTTGGGAGACACTTGGGAAGTAGCTGTACAATCCTCCCTTTATATTTAAGTGGAAGACAAAGTGGAACAATAATAATACTTAGCATTTTTACCACACTTCATATCATTAAAACGTCTCCCAAACATTAAGTAATTCTCGCAGAGTGCCCAAAAGGTGAATCATTACTTCATTTATTCAGAGGAGAGTCAGTAGTAAAGACAGTATCTCAAGCTTCTTGGATCTTGCAGCTGGTGGGTACTTTTGTGCTCAGGAAGGTGAAACCCCAGATTCACAATGTCCCTTCAGTACCCAATGCCTATGGAAATCCCTGGGGAATGTGAACACAGAAGAGGCAGAAATCTCCACTGGCTTGTAGAAGGCACAGGGTGGGATTCCTGGGGGAGTCCTGTGCAGGACCAGGAGTTTGACTCAATTATCCATGTGGATCCCTTCCAACTCAGGATATTCTATGATTTCTATGAAATACTAGGAACACATTCAAAGATGTTATTGGCCTTTTCTTCTTGGGAACGTGGTCCTCATGGAAGCACACAAGTAGCCACTGACAACTTACTGTGCTTTGGGGCAACAAGATTTTTGATCTTGATTGACAGCCTCTCTTCTCACCATCCAAGAACTCTTCTGTCTTCACATTTGAGTCCTGACCTGATGGACACAATGGTGTACAGGTGAGGTCAGCTCTCCTGGATGGTGTCGTGTAACATAACATCAGCTGACGTAAGGAAAGGAACTGTGGGAAGGGGGAAAATGGTTGTTGAACTCTCACCTCAATGCAAAGTATGCATCCTAATGTGCTCCAAGGGGATCCTGCGTGGATTCATTTGCTGCTTGGGCCAGACACTCAAATGTGTGCTCAGCCAGCCCTACCCACACAGACGCAGGCTGGGACAGCAACCACAATGCACTGATTTAGCTGGGGTGTGGTAAAGCAGAGGGTGTGATTTCCTTCCAGCTTGACTGTCTGCTACCAACAGAGCTGAGTACTTCTTTAATTACTTGAAAACTTTCAAACACAGACCATTTTTCTATGCTTTATAATGTTTATTCAGACTCCACAGCGAGCTGTGATGCTGGGTGCCCTCTGGCCACACCATCTCAGTAATGACTCTGGCATTTCTGACAGAGACTAATAGCAGAAATTGTTATCAACATTTTTAGCAAAATACTGCAAGCTAGAAATTGGATTCCCCCCCTCTTCTGCATCCTCCTTCACTCGTTAATGAGCTACTTCTTCAAGGTGCCAATGGTAAAGCTGTAAAGTGAGATGGGCAATTTATTTTCTGGGCTTGAGACCCTTAGACACAGAAACACACTGTTATTTATTTTAATGCAGCATTCACATAAAATTACATGATGCTTTAGAGGTGTAGCAGGAAGACAAGTTTCCTTGTCCTAGGGACTTGTAAGGAGATATTGATGAGATGCCATAGCAAGACAAATATGAGATGAAGGAATCTCACACTCCAGGTGTAGGTGAGGGTGGTGAGAACTATTTTTTCTCTGCATTACCACTTAGACTTTGAGAGTTTTGGAGTAAACAGGACATTTCTTTCTTGGAAGGGATTTTTGGACTTCTTTAAAATCACTGGAGAGATGCAGCCTTTCCAATAGAATGATTTCTCCTGCTCTAGTTCAGATGTTTAAGATCACTGAGATAATAATGCTCTATTTCCAACTCCCTGTTTCCCATGGTAGCTGATGGCACATCTATTAATGTGTGTGGGTTGCTCAAGTAATTCAAGGACTGTCCAATGGTGCACAGGACACTAAAGTAGTGGAGTAACACCCTGGATGAGTAGTTCCAGTGTAGGTGTTTCCACCTACACTCACAGACACTTCTGAGCTGATGCTGCCTGGGTAGTAAAATGGCTTTCCTCCATGCTTTCTTCTACATTTCTCTCCCCTCCCAGAACACCCTAATTTTTTGAGGTTGTTTTTCAGGCTGTAGAGATATATAAGTTGTCTCATATTGGATGGATGTGCTTTACTCTGTGGAAACTCAGGCATGCATCATCTGCAAGAAGCTATTTTATAAACATATTAATATTTTTATTAAGGTAGGAATATATTAATATTTATGGGTATATGAACATTTTTATTAATATTTTAAGGAAAATACAGAGAGCAGAATATTCAACTGTGTAAGCAAGTGCCAATCACTATCAGTGCTGTTCCACTGTGTGCTGCCTCACCTCTAATTACTGCCCCAAAAATGAATCTCTCCCATCTGTCCTGTGCCCCATCAGCACCATGGGGTTTATCTCAGGTGTCCCAGGAGGGCACATCCAATACTAGAGGTCTCTGTGCGAGCAACAGCCTTGTGCCCAGACTGAGCTGTGGAGCACAGCAAAGAGAAACAGGCACTGAAGGAGTTGGGAGAGGTTAACCAAGAAGCTTGATGGAGGATGAGGCTACCCAGAGGTTATGAAGCATCTGAGAGGGTAGATGTTGGTGTTTAAATGGAAATTCTCTTTAAGCCTTCAGGAAACAGTCACTCTAATCTGCTGGATTCTGCACATCGACAGGTGATATCAGGGAAGGACCATGACAAGGTCTTAATTCTTTGCTCCATGTAGTCAGGGATGGAGGCAAATACGTTCCAGAGTGGGGACAACTCAAATATGGACTTTCTGCAGGCAGGGACAGTGATTCTAAGTGGCTTTTTTTTTTTTTTCCTAGTTCTTCTTCTCTCTGTTTAGTGTTTTCCTTTTGATTGCTGAGAAGGCACTTGTCACACAGAAAGCAGTTGTCACCTTTTACTTTTGACTGCTAAGAAGGCACTTGGCTGCTCTCCCCATTTTTGCTTCCAGGGGAACAGAAAGAGAAAAAAGGGGGATGTGACCTTCCCGTGGTGCTTGCACACAGGGCTCTGCAAGCAGGTCACACAGGAGCAACATCTGGTTTTCCAGGGAAAGGTTGTAATGCCAGCCCACAGGTGAGGGGTGCACCTGCTCACAGGGACCTCCAGTGTATCTATATCCCAACAGACACACTTCTGCCAGTCAGACCCACAAAGTCACTGTGAGCTGTTGTGCAGGGAAGAGCCAGTGGCACAGTGTGAAGTTTCCCCCTGAGAGGGAGCACAAGGGGAAACCAGAATGGATAAGTGCCATGTTCACCACAGCAGGGACAGTCTGTGTGGGTCCTGGACATCACTTTGTTGCTTCTGCTTCCAGGGGAGTCAAACATCACTTGTCTTCTTGTGGTCTCCAGCCCATGTACTCCACAGGTTAACACTTTGCCATCCCTTCTGCATTGTTCATCCAGCCTTAGTTTTAATCATCAGAGAAGTTTAAACAAGAAAACCACCAGTGGCAACTGAAAAGCTTTGCCTTCACCATGAAAAGATTTTAATTTCTTGACAGAATATCAAAGCAATCCCTTCACCTGCAGTATCTCATGTAATTACTGACAGCATTGAGAGGAAAAACCTTGTCCTTGCTGCTCAGGAATGTCCAAGGGACCCTAATGCACTGTTATTATTTTGCAGGAACTCCTTTCGTGCATGATTTATTTGACTTGATTTGATTTATAAAGGGAGACAGCAAAGCAGTTGTCACCTTTTCTTCCCGTGCAGGCGTCAGGTCTAAGCAGACACAAGAGGTGAGCGGTGCTCAGTGACAGGTTATTGCCAAGGTTGAGATATAGGGCCTTTTTGTTTTATTCTCCATCTAAATTAGTTACTGCAAAAAGATTTCCCTGGTGGGAAATGAGTTTCAATATTTATTTCCTACCTGACACTTTATTATTCTTTTATTGAGTGGAATGTGTGCTTTCTCTTTCAGAGTAGGTATTCGTGCAGGGCTCACTGTAACCTGCCTCCACTGCTTGGGTTTATAAACTCATGCCAGGTGCCTCTTCCTGTTGGCTGTGAAAAATGAGTCACCGTTTGGGGGCTGACCCCTTGTCCACCCTCAAAATTAAAGATAATACAAACATCCAGTTTGACTTGATTCAAGATGGAAATAATTATTTTTTTTTTCATATGCAAAAAAAAAAAAAAAAAAAGAGGATTGGGGGGCAACTGACACAAATTTCCTATTAATTGTCAGAATGATTCATTCATATCTATAGTTTGGGAATTTGTGACAGTTGGAAAGCTGGACTGAGATGTCCTTCATCCACTGGGGAAAGGGGCAGCTCAGGGTAAATATGCTCAGGTTTTGGAGTCTTGGGTGTTGCCCACTGCCCCTCTCTGCCTGGGAGGATGCAAATCATGGAATCATAGAATAACTGAGTTTGGAAAAGACCTCTAAGATCATCGAGTCCAACCCTTAACCAAGCACCACAAATGATTGTTCATGTTCTGCATTGTGGGGATTGGATTACATGACCTTTAAAGGTCTCTTCCCACCCAAACTATTCCATGACTGATTTTTTCAGTCTCTCCTGCATCTCTCTCTACTTTGCATAAAATGTTCAAACATGCATTGGAGAGGGGCTGGAGACATGCCTAGAGGGCAGGGACTCCTGAGCACAATGAACAGTACCTGCTCCAGGAGCTCCCTCTCACAGCTTTTTCCACCATCTGGCTTTGCCTGGTAGGGGCATGTAAGTACTGCTAGAGCACAAGACTTGCTTTGCTTGGTGGTCTGAGGCTCCAGAAAAAATATTTAGCAGCCTCTGTGATTTTTATCTTTTCTACCCTTGAACAAGTTTAAAGTGAAGTAATTCAGATGCATGTCATGGCTCCAAGAAGAGAGAGTAACACTCTTTCCTGTGTTACATCTCAGACTTCCCATTAAGACAGGATGAATGTGATTTCAGAGTCCTGCAGGTCAAGAAAATTGAATCCTGGTCTTCCACCTCAGTGCTGGATTACAAAAAGAAACATGTCATTGTTGCAGAAGAGTCTGGTGTGAAACCACATTTCAGCTGAAATAATGGAATCATGGAATGGTTTGGTTTGGAAGGGACCTTAAAGACCATCCAGTTCCAACCCCCTGCCGTGGGCAGGGACACCTTCCACTAGCCCAGGTTGCTCCAATACCTGTCCAGCCTGGCGCTGGACACTTCCAGGGATGAGGCAGCCACAACTTCTCTGGGCAACCTGTGCCAGGGCCTCACCACCCTCACAGGGAAGAAAGATGGTTCAGCTGTTTCTGCTGTCACATTCAGTGACATTCAGTTTGCAGCTCATACCTTGCCTTGATCCTGCTGTAGCTCTTGGAGGCACCTGTGGGCAGAGCTTCTCTCCTTCTGAAGTGAACACTGGACTCCAAGAGACCTGTTGTCTACTCCTAGCACTGTCCAGTTTAGGGCAAATAATTTCATATTTACATGTTCACTTTTCCTACTTTTCAACACTTACAGTGTTAATGCCATAGAATACTTGGAAACCTCAGTAAAAAAGTAAGACTAATAATTTGATAGTGCTACAGTCTCACTATTAGGACATAAGTGATTTAAATATCACTTAGGAAGCCAAAAGTGCTGCACCTTCTTAATTCTGTGACTTCAGCAGAATTTCAGTAATTCGACTGTCCTGGGGTCCCTTTTATCAAAATATGTGGTAAATGAATAAAAGTCACCCCTCAAATATGATGGAGAATGAGCAACTCTTATGGCAGTTTTCCCCAAAAATACATCGAAGTGCAAACCAAATCTGAGTTGCAAATAGATTTTAGGTATTTACAGGGGACAGTAGAAAAGATTTAGCAAGAGAATATTTATAATAGAGCTTTCTCACAAAATAACTATATGCAGGACAATATAATATTACAGAGCATGTCAGACCTCTACATTAAGAATGTAATCTATTTTTATAATGGAAATATAAGAGTTTCTGCTGATGTTTTGGAGACTGAAATGTGTTTTCCTCCTCCATGAGCTGATTATTTTTTCTCAATTTGGCATCTTATTTGTATCGTTTCTTCTTATACAATTTTATTGTGACATCTGGCTGCAAATAAAAATGTAGCCTACAGGAAAACTTAGAATTGTGCTCCCGACAGTGCATCAGTCAGACAATAAAATAGCCATCACCACAAAAGTGTGTTTACAAAAGCTATGCTTTGCAAATAGAAAGTTTTCTTCTGGCCTTACATCCAAAGGAATGCATGGGGACAACCATTTCAGATGGTCTAAGCTGGATTCAGGATGGCTCTACCAATTTTTCCTTCCTACCACTTCAGAGGGCATTGAAAAATGCACCTCTTTTGGGTGAGTGTGGGGTTGGGTTTATTTGGTTGGCTGTTTTTTGCGTGCGTGAGGGTTGTCTTTCATTGTGTTCATCCCACTGCTCCTTCTCATCCTGTGAACAACTCCACTGACCATGTCCTGGTCTTCTCAGTGACGTGTCTGCCCAGATTTAAGCAACCATTTCTGGAAGTAATAGTTATTTGGGCTTTGATATCCACCTTTGAAAACTACGAATAATACTACTCAGAGGTTAGTGGGAGAGTTAATACTGGATTAGAAGCAGCTTGAAGATTGTTATCACAAGGTGTTAATACATTTATCTACTGCAGGCTTAGGAAAAGAAGCAAAGCAGCATGATTGCCTTCTTACAAATTGGTTACATCCATGCAAACACTGCAGAAGAAAATGCAGGCAGATCAAAGCACAGTTTTGACAGCAGACTTGCTAAACAAGTTATTTTACCAACTCCTTACGAGGCAAAAGAGGAAAGGTTTGACTAGAGGCCCCACTGCATGAAGAAGACCTTGCAGAAAAGATGAATTGGTTCGAGGAGAGGTTGTTTGGAGCTGGTATCCCTGCTCTGTTCACCTGACTGTGCTAGAAATGGATTGTACTGCTGTAGAGCCAGAGTATGCAAAAGAGACCAAGATAACTCACCACTTCCTTCTATTACTTTTCTTCTTCCAGATCTAACCCTCCAAGATAACAACCTCTAGTTGCATCAGCAGATGGTGACTTGATTGTCTGTGAAGAGCCCCTTGTTTTTCAGTGGCTACAGATGGCATAGGTTTGAATTTAGCTGATGAGACACACAAGCCACCTGAGTTAAATGAATTTCACTCGTACGAGGTACAGCTGTTCACCCCCAGCTCCAAGCTGGGCCAAAGGAGACAGTCATTTTTAGAATTTGTGTGACCTATTTTAGACAATTGTTTTACAGTGACACGGATAATTTTTTCTAAAATCATTTTAAATTTTTCTGAAAGTGTTTCTTTCCCTCCACTGACTATAAAAGTAGTCTAGACAACCAGTTTGGTTGAATATACTGGAAGTGTCTTGGTCAAGACAGGTGTGTCCACTCCAGACTGATCACATATTCAACTTAGCCTTCAATCCTTTCCGGATCAACAGACATTTAACTAATTTTAAATGTGTTACAAAGGTGTAAATAAACATAGAAAGTTTACAAAGATGGGATGTTGAGACTACACACTCAAATACTTGGTTTTTTTACTTTATAAAGTGTTTAAATTTATGTTGCAAATATTTCATCATCAGGAACTGGTATCTCTCTGCAAGATGAGATGTAGTTTAGCAGAGCTTGTTGATCTGGCACAGAGATAACTGTAAAAATCATATATATCTGAAAGTAAATATCTATCTACAGATACATATTTATAAATTATGTGATCTTTCCTTTTCTATGGTGCAGTCTTAGCATTTAATTCAGAGATTAGAACCAAAAGAAAATCTTTTCCCAATGAGTTAAACTAACACTGTGTAATTTAATTAACCAGTTGATATAAATATAGAGCAGTGTAGTCTCGGACTGTAAAATTTTTGATGTGAGCAGAAATACTCTGTGGATTTTTCAATGTTGTATTTGCTGACATTTTTCTTAATGATCTTAGTGAGTGAAGCTCATTGAAACACATGATCTCAAGGGACTTTCCCATTTAGTTTTACTGTGGATTTGGATTTTTCCATTTAAGGCCATTTGAAATCCCAAATGGTCTCCTTCAAAGCGACTTTCACTTAAAAGTAAGTCGCTGCAGCTTCCTGAGCTCCCTTAGAAATCAACTTATCCAAATCATGGCATTAAGTGGGGCAACAGTATTTAATTTCAGACGGTCGGGAAATTGACTGTTACACAGCTTTGGTTACAAAGATGGCTGGTAATTTCTAATTTCAAAGGTCTTTTTGAGGATCCACAAAGCCCTTGAGACTGATGCAAAGGAACACGATACTGTTTTCTGCTGCTAATGAAATAAAGTGTCTGAGAGATTAAGCAGAGGGAAATCTTGCATTAGAATAGGTTGACAAGATAGATGAAACATTAAGAATTCATCCAGCTCATCAACAAAGAACTGACTAGATCTTAAACAGAAGAAATCTATGCAAACCACACTTTGATGCCTCTAAATCTGAATCTGATATACTAGTCTCACATCATTCTCTTTTTCCCAACAAAGCAGTGTAACAGCTTCACTGGAAAGAAGAATGGAGAAGCCATATTTCCAAGAAAAAAACAGTTGCATGCTAAGATGCAAAATCTTATACCAGACTGCTGAGTTCAAGGCACCAGTAGGTTTGCAGCATTTCTGTTTGATATTAGAGCAAGCCAGGTTTTAAAGTGAAGATATTTCTTCTTCACTGCTTTTATTTTTTTCCTGTAGGAAAACACTAAGCATGATTGTGCGCTGGCAAATCATTTCATTTCACTTTAAAGAAGTTTTGTGTTCCACCCAGACCATCATAGGAAAGGATCTGTCTTGACTGTATATTCTTTTGTCTAGTCCTCAAAACCAGTCTTTATCTAGGGATACAACTAGGGATTGATCTCTTAGAATCATAGAATCATTAAGGCTGGAAAAGACTCCAAGATCAAGTCCCACTTTTGACCTAATACCTCCATGCCCACTAAACCAGATCACAAAGTTTACTTGTTTTTTTTAACACTTCCATGGACTGTGACTCCACCACTGCCCTGGGCAGCCCGTCGCAATACTTAACCACTCTTTCAGTGAAAAAACAATTCCTAATATCCAACCTGAACCTCCCCTGGCATGACTTGAGACCATTTCCCCTTGTCCTGTCTCTAGCTGCCTGGGAGAAGAGGCCGACCCCCACCTCCCCATATTCCTTTGTGAAGAGTTGTGGGACATGGCCACTGGGACGGAACACCACAAAACCAGTGCAAGCTCCAGTTCAAGAAGACCAACTAAAGAGTGTGGTAAAATAGTTGTTCACTCTGCAAATCCCACAGTTTATCCATCTCAGCCAAACCCAGAAAACACTTCTTCAGCTACTCCTACAGTTCAGGCAGTTTTTTGACAAGAAAAGAGGTTTTCTAACTTCACAGAAAGTAGACATCAGAAGCTGAGTGTCATTCTTGGCCATCCTTCTATCTGCCTGCTTCAGTTGTAGGGGGGGAGACTAAGGGATGGTAAATCTACCTACTCGCTCCTCATAGGAGCAGCAAAATAAAGTCATTCCTACTCTTAAAGAAGGAACTATAACCGAACAGGTGTCAGTATATCTGTGCCTTTGCCTTCTCTCTCATGGCATTTTCCTCCCTACGCCTGAAAATACTGCCCATGTCACTAGAAGGAATGACAAATGCCCTTGGAATAGAATCGCAGAACCACACAAGGATCACCGAGTCCAACTCCTGGCCCTGCACAGGACCACCCCCAAGAGTCACACCATGTGTCTGAGAGTATTGCCCAGATGATTCTTGAGCTCTGTCAGGCTTGGTGCTGTGACCCCTGCTCTGGGGAGCCTGTTCTGGTGCCCAACCACTCTCTGGGTGAAGAACCTTTTTCTAATATCCAACCTAAACCTCCCCTGATGCAACTTCAGGCCACTCACAGCTTCACCTCAAGGCCCTTCACCATCTTCATTGCCCTCCTTTGGACGTTCTAAGAGCTTAATGTCTTTCTTACATTCCAGTGACCAAAACTGCCACAACATTCAAGGTGAGGCCGCCCCAGCGCAGAGCAGAGCGGGACAAAGCAGATGCATCTCTGCTGCAGAGTAACCACCCTGTAGATCACAGGAACTGAAAGCTTCATGTCTTATGATGATAACGGGCATCACTCATGCCTGGGAGGCTGCTGAGCTGCAGGACACTGCGGGCTCAGCTGAGTGCATTCCTGATTCATGCTTCCTCCTCCAGCAGGGAATGTATCGCAATCACCCGGAGCCGGCGCACAGCGGTACTTGAGGCACATTTGTCCAGCTAATAGTTTGACTTCATCTGAAATGTTTCTCTGGGTCACTGACCTATTAATTGCAGGCAGAGCGTGGAAGATAATATATAGTCAATACACTCCTGAGTCAGACTCCCTTTTTCACGGTTACCAGGCAACCTCCTCCAGCTCTCCACAGCACTGCCGATACTTTTCCTCTCTTCCCGCTGCAAACTTAGCGATGGAGAGCATGTGTTCATGGGAGCATCGGAGGGTAAGGGATGAGGCAGAGCATATTTAAGTTAGATGGCTTTTTACAAGCATTAAGCAATGCACTCCTGTAATAAACAGCTATGCCAGAGCTAATACTCAATAAACAGTGTGCTTTATAAGCAATTAGGGACTCACATTGTGGAACAGCCATTTCGGTGGAAGATACACTACCCTAACAATGCTTAGCAAGATAAGTGGCTTGTTAAAAGCATCATAATTCTCCTTTAAAAATCAATTAACAGTTTGGTGCATTTCTTTTAGTCTAAGGACTGCTGGGTGTCTTATTCCAATGACAGTGAATCCAGGGAGCTGCTTCTCATGTTCTGTTCAGCGGCTGCTGCTTAACCCCAAAAAGTGCAGCTGGAATCCAACCTGCAAAATAAATAAATAAAATTATTTACTCATAGTCAAGTTAAGTTGTTTTTCAGCTGAAGAGGCAGCTGAAGATGCTCGGATGAGTCAGATAAACACATTTTCTCTGGGCAAAGGAGAAACCAGAGCACATTATAAACCCATTTCCTTTGTGTTTCTTTTTCTTTTATTATTATTTTAATTAAATTCATTAATAATCTATTCCCCAAATCACATTGGATTAGGCAACGGAGGTTTAATTTAGAGATGTTTGATTGAGATTTCTACACAAACAGGCAGTATATAGTCCTTTTCCTGAAGTTACAGAATATGTCTTCCTTCTGTTCTAAAGAAACATGCTTTATGGGATTCCTGGGAAAGAACAGTCTCCCAGGGTACCAATCACAGAAAAGAGGGTGAGAAAATCATGGGAAAGGAATCCTTGCCATGCCTTCTCCATGACCAGCAGGCAAAGCACTGGAAAACCAAATGTCCTTCCCTTCTCACCTCACAAAGCCAGAGAAGTTTTTCAGCCATTCCTGCTTGCAAAGGTAAAAAGCCAGAGCCCTTTTCTAAGTGATACTGAATATTTCTGGCCTCTCTAAATATTCTCAGGATTATTTTTCTCAGTCCAACCTGATGCACTCCTTATTGCTCCCTGAGCAGCCACGTGCTCTCCCTGCCATCGATTTCCTATCTGCCCTTTTTAAATGCCTTCAGTCTTCCCCCACTGATTAATTATTAAACTATTAAATCAACTGCTGTGTCCAACAGTTTGCAGATCAAAACACAACCTCCACCTGCCTCTCCTCAAAAGCAAGTAATTACAAAAGAGTTCTGACAGACTTTATAATTCTGCTGGACTGTGCTTCAGTCACAGATGAATGTACCCTTAGACTGCAGAGCCTCAGAGGTGATAAAAAAAGTAAATTGTGCTGTTGTTGATGGGACACAAAAATGGAAAGTGAAGGATTTCAGAATCCAACTTCAGTAGGATCATGGTGTGACATGGGCTGCTCAGAGAAATTTCCAAGTGTCATGCTTGGGTTAAACTAGATACAAAAGTGCTTTTTTCTCTCATCTACTGTGGAATGCTCTGTGCTTCTGGGAAATAGATTAAAAAAAGTTAATACTTTGACTGTCTAAAAGTCAAAATGTTTAATCCCCTCCATTTCCAGGGCTGCAGAGCCAGTTGGCTTTTCCCTGCTTTCCTCTCTATCCTCCAGTCTGCCCCAGAGGAAGAGCAATAGGTCTGGTTGCAGCTTCTTTGCTTTACAGAGCCACTTCTCCCAAAGTTCTGTTTTAATCTCTGTTCTATAAACTCTGAGAGCAATTGAACAGACTGAAAACTGGGAGGTGGTGCCATCCAAACAGGCTTCCACAGCTGCTCCAGCTACAGAAAAGTGTTTCTTAAAGTATGAGTATATGTCAAAGTATATACTTTTCCAATCTAGAAAATTTCTCTTGTCCATTTAAAGAATTTTTTCTTCTGAGTAAAGAGTGTCTTCCACTAAAAAATAGAATGAATGGCTCTGCTAAAGATAAACCTATTCATACACACCCAAATGAATATATAAATATCTACCAAATAGGCAATGTAAAATCCAGTAGAGAAATCTGACTCTTACCCTAAGGTTTATATAACAGCAAAGGTTTTCCAGATCCCACCTAAAAAATAAACCCAAATTACTCTCTCTGTCTCCTGACAGCTTTTTTTCTCATTTGCTTTTTTTTTAAAATTACGTTTTATTTAAATCACCTCTGAATGGGCTTATTGGCAGGTCAGAGAGGAACTCATACATTTCTTAGGTGAAGTGATCTTGAATAGTCCAGGGACTAAAACTGGACCAAGTATGTCCAGACCATTACAGTATTCACAGAACCATACAATGATAGAATGGTTTGGGTTGGAACAGACTTTCAGGATTATCTAGTTCTAATCCCCTGCCATGGGCAGGGACACCTTCCACAACACCAGATTGCTCCAAGCCTCATCCAACCTGGCCTTGGACACTTCCAGGGATGAGACAGCCACAGTTTCTCTGGGCAACATGTGCCAGGGCATCACCACCCTCATAGTAAAGAATTTCTTTCCAATATCCCATCTAACCCTGTCCTCTGGCAGTGGGAAGCCATTCCCCCTTGTCCTGTCACTATGTGCCCTTGTCCAAAGTCCCTCTCCAGCTCTCTTGGAACCCCTTCAGGCACTGGAAGGGGCTCTCAGGTCTCCCTGGAGCCTTCTCTTCTCCAGCCTGAACACCCCCAGCTCTCCCACTCTGTCTCCAGAGCATCTCCGTGGCCTCCTCTGGACTGGCTCCAACAGCTCCATGTCCTTCCAATGTTGGGGCTCCAGAGCTGGACGCAGCACTGCAGGTGGAATCTCCACCTGAGTGGAGCAGAGGAGCAGAACCTCACCCATGACCTGCTGGTTACTCATCTTTTGATACAGCCCGGGCCAGGGTTGGCTTTCTGGACCCACTGAACTGCAGAGAGCTGTCCTCTGGCTGTCTGCTGCCTGACTCCTCTCTGCTGTGAGTCTTTCATTGGTGCTTTTGTTTCAGACAAGGGGGGGAGACAGAGAGAGAAATGTCACAAAGGCAATATAAAAATGGACAGATGTAATACTTCGCAGAGTACTCTCATTAAAAAATCAGCACGCATATTTTGTCTGTTCTAGGAGAGACTGAACCAAGTCTCATGATCCCCACGCTTTTATTTCAGGCAGATCACACCCTGTTCAAGAGGAATTAAAAGGCTGTCTGGGACTTTGTGAGTGAAAAAGTAAGATTTTCATTAACTTCAGAGAACTTTGGAGCGCTCTTTCACCTTTTTGCTGAGGTAGTAAAACAAAAATAAGGCATGTTAGCCTCTATAAGCATATTTATACTTACTGCCTATGAAAAATTTGCATTTACAAACAAAAGTAGAGAGTTTTTTAAATTTTACAGGTTTCTAGCTATGGCAAGAATTAAGCTGTCAAGTCTCCCAGCTTCTTTCCATATCAGGTCCTAATGCCTTTTTAGCCTTTTTTTTTATTAAAAAAAAAAGCATGTGACTAAAATCCTGGCCTTTTTTCCACCTCCATGAACCTTCAGTATTTAGAGGAGCTAAATTCAGCAAGCTTTGAGGGTGGAAATGCTATCCCTGGCCTCCATACCACTGTTATCCTCAGTCCATTGTTGCTGGAACACTTCAACTATCACTGAAGGGAGAGTTCCCAGGCATTACACAGGGAAGCATCTCACCAACACTGAAGAGATTCCACCTCTTTGAAAGCCAGACTCTTAGGAGTCAATACACGAGCATCCCTTAGTCATAACACATCTACACCTCTCAGTTAATGTCATAATCATCTTAAGCATTCACAATCCAGCCTGGAAACATCTCCTTGCCTCCAGGCTTCCTGGCTCCAGAAGAGCCTGGGAAGAAGCATCGTCATTGAAGAGCATCCAAAAATGCGTAAATTTTCTATACAAGGCCTCCTTGGGAAGTTGTCAGAGTGAGCATCCTTTTGGGAGTAGTCAGGTCTGGATTCATCCCAGATAACCCTGGAGCACTGAATGGAGGCACAGCTAATTATCCTTGTCTCCTTGTCAAGCAGGAGCTTGCCACATCTAAGCTTTTCCAGTGAACCCAAAAGATAACTAAGGAAAGCCAGCCTGTACTCAACAGATGGAAATTTGCTCCTCAGGGTCTCCATCTCCAATGTAAAGTGTCTACAGAGTCTGAAACTTGAGGAAGGGTTTGAAATCCCTCCTCTGAAATGACCAGAGAGAAACACGATCCCTTGGGCTTGATTTGGATTTCAGGGGATTACACTGTGCTCCTCGGAGGCTCCCCTGCCCTCTGGTGACTCAAGAGGAGCAGATGGTGACTGAGTTTTTCATGTAACACCTCTGTTAATTGTCCAAATAACACAACTTGCATGTATCTAGGAGCTCACAGAGGTTCAACTTGCTTTTTAAATCAATAATTTTCACGGAGGATGATGGCAAAAGCACTCTGCTCCGCATGTCTGACATGATCTTGCCAACTCCCAGGGGCACATTGCAGTGCCATAGTATTTGGTGAGGACTTTCATTGGTAAGTTTTGCTGCAATCATAACAGAGTGGCCTTCTGGCCTTTTTGTCCTCTCTTCTTTCTGTATTCCTTGTCTTCTTTCTTCTTACAGGAAAAAAACTGGAAAATGGGAACCCAAGGCACCTTGCTGCAAAGATACAGGAATAAAACTTGCATTTCCATAGTTTTAAATTACATAATATTTGAGCTCAAATTTTATTGCAGGAACTGACTGGTGTTTTTATGGTTTTAGTCTTGTTGGTGCTGTGAATCATGGAAACTACCTCTGAGATAATCTCAGGAGAAGGGTCTGAAACTACAGTGCAAGCTCATGTTCTCTTTAACCTGGTTTATAGTGTATTGCATGGAAAATATACTGCTTTGTTAGGTGGTCAAGGAGTAGGCAAATAGGATCATATCTTTTTCATTCTGTGAAAAATCACTGCAACAGTAAAACACTGCAAACCCTGCTTTGTAAAGCACAAGATTAAAGGCTCTGCCATGTGCTGCCCATGTTGACCCAGGGATATATAGCAACTGCTCATTAAGTCTGTTATGATACCTGAAAAGCCTACACTGAGAAAATCTAAAACAAATCATAAACAAAACAAATCCCATTTTCTCCAAACATGTTTAAGTGTATGGGGGCTGTCAAGGCAAGATGCACATTCGTAGAATCATAGAAACCAGAATCATTTGGGTTGGAAGGGATTCTAAGGATTGTGTTCTTCCAACCACTAGACACCTTCCACTACACCAGATTGCTCAGAGCCCCATCCAACCTGGCCTTGGACACTTCCAGGGATGGGACAGCCACAGCTTCTCTGGGCAATCTGTCCCAGGGCATCACCACCCTCACAGTGAAGACTTTCTTCCCAATATCCCACCTAACTCTGTCCTCTGTCAATTTGAAGCCATTCCCCCATATCCTGTCACTCCATGTCCTTGTCCAAAGTCCCTCTCCAATTCTCTTGGAGCCCCTTTAGGCCCTAGAAGGGGCTCTCAGGTCTCCCCAGAGCCTTCTCTTCTCCAGGTGAACACCCCCAGCTCTCCCAGCCTGTCTCCAGAGCAGAGGGCCTCCAGCCCTTGGAGCATCTCCATGGCCTCCTCTGGACTCCACTCCAGCAGCTCCACATCCTTCAGTGTTTGTCCCCCAGAGCTGGAGGCAGCTCTGCAGGGAGGGTCTCAACAGAGCAGAGCAGAGGGGCAGAATCCCCTCTATCAATCTACACGTCACATTAGTGAGTCACTTAACTGAGAGTGACTTCAGAGAGCAACTCATAAATTAATAACCCCCTGACATCCTGGCAGTGCCTCTCTTGGTGTTTGTCTAACAGCAGGCCACTGTTATACTATGACAAGTTTCACTACTCCAGACACCTCTAAAATACCTGTAGGCTCTCTGAAACATTTGAGAAGGGAGGAGTGTACCACTTTCCCTTCTCTACTCAATGAAGTTTGTTATCATATTTAATCCAGCATGAATACTGCCTTGTTTAGCATGACAACTATAACTGCAGATATGTTAGCTCAACCCACTTTTGACTCCAGTGTGAAATTATTCCTTTCCTGGTTGAAAATGAATGACACAGACTGGAAAATATCTCATGCTGAAATCCGTATTTTACATACAGCATGCATTCAAGTTGCACAAGATGTTGCTTCCTCAGGCCATTTTTGTCTTCTGAGGCAATTCCAGCAATCCTCAAGCTTTCCCCAGTGGGTTGGGAGCAGCTGCGTGTTCTCTAGGCATGAAAAACAGCAGGAAGAGCTCTCAAAGTCTCCTGCAAGGACACACCTTGAGCTCCAAAGACTGCTGATATTTGAACAGTATAGACATAAAACAGCTTCCACCACATGGCCTGGGGACCATGCTCTGTTTCTTGGACAAATCCCAAACACTGTATAGATGAAGCCTATATAATCCTGGCAATCACTTATGTCCCCAAGGACAAAGACCCCATCTGCAAAATGTATGGAACAAACATACCAGCCTTGCAAAGATTTAATTCAGCTCATGGCTGCAACTCTTCTAATAATGACATATGACAGCTCTGTAAAAATGTTTTTAGCTGCCAAGACAAGCACTGAAAAAGAAAGGCCAGATTATGTTTGGGAATACAACTTGAATTAGCTCCTCTTTTCTTCGCCTGTGCAGGTGGAATATGTTTAGTGGCAAAGGGGATTTGTCTTGAGCATGAGATGGGGTTTAAATATCTCCTGTAATGATGTGAATCCAGAAGATTAAAGAAGAACAAAAAGTGCCTGGCTGTTAAAAAGAAAAAAGGGAGAAACGGGGAAGTGCTGATAATTCAGTTTGACTCCAACTTCCTTTCCAGAACAGAGCAAACCAACAGTTATACAATACAGGGTGAACAAGCTGAGCATGTGTATGCTCATGCTGTTTCAAACAGTGTGGTTGTGTCAGCTGGACAATAGCCTGCAAGACAATGGAAGCCATTCTCCAGTCCATCCCAAATGGCTTCTCATGTCTGGTTTTGATATGAGACTTCAAGAAAGATGGTTGGGCCAATGGGAGTGTTCCCAGGGGGATATGATCGTAAGTGTGATGTAAATGTTGTGTAGGAACTAGTGGAAAAGTTTAGCCAAAGGAGAAAGAATTAGGGTGAAGCTATAACCAGACTGTTATAAAGAAGATAAACCTTTCTGTGTGCCCACAGGAGAGAGAACAAGAAGTGATGGACCTAAATTTCATCAAGAAATGAATAGGTTTTGTGATTCTCCCACCATCAGCTCAAGCACAAGGTGGGGGGATGCTCAGTGTGCCTCCCATCCTAATTCCTTTTAACAGAGATGCAGGCTGGAATATAGAAGATTATGGCTACTAGATATGTCATTTCAACACCTCCTATGACAGAAGCTTTGAAGGTAAAACTTGAATTTGCCTATGAGAACATCAAAGCATCTTCTTAATAGCCGCTGCCCTGCAAGTGGCCTTGCTCCAGAGCAGATAAGACACATGTATAGCATGAATATCAGATAATCAAACATCACCTGGCTGCCTCTCCTCCCTAAAGGTTTCTCCAAGCTTTCTTCAACAGCACGTGTCTTTTTTCTCCCTTTGAAGCTCTCTTAGTTGAGCCTGGAGTGCCCCACATCACTCTACTCTAAAGTCCTCCAAAGCTCCTACTGCAGCAAGAATCTGACCTCCAAACAACACGACTACGGACACCTCCAAATTTATTTCCCAAGAGGGTTTTGCTAAAGCTTGGAAAGGAATTTGGGATCCTCTAGCCTACCACATACAAAGGAATAATAATTTTCCATTGCCCCCAGGAAAGTGAAAATACACAAGAACATCAGATACATCTGGAGTTACATTTACAGTCCGTTGAGGGGGAAGGGGCATTAGATCCCAGAGATTTAGCTTCAGGAGTTCTGTCTGTATCAGGGTTTGAGACAGTCTTTGATGTTAGTGAAATAAAAGAGAGAAATATTTCCCTCAGGGAGTGAGAAAAAAATATCCAAAATCTTCAGCCTGAGGGTTTTTTGTATTGCTGTTCCAGCTACTGTCTCCAGAACTCATTGCAATAAGCAAATACTCATACATCATTGGTTTAATATGACAACTATGATGCTTAATAAGGCTGGAAGAAACATCACTGTGACTCTATTTGAGCCTCCTAAACAATCAGTTATTGCTGAGAAGGTTACACCAAATTTTATAGCTCAGGAGCTGATTTGCAATTTGTATTCATCTTTCATTTTGACTAGACCAATTGTGTGTTCTATCTGCATTATCAGCTCCATAAAAATTCATTCCTATCCATAAAACCAGAAGATTTCTAATAATGCCTCTCCTACTTTGTATGGGTGTATTTGGTTTTATTTAGGCAAGAAAGGCAGTTAATCTGGTAACTGGGTTGTCTTTCTGTCCAGTTTCCCTGCAGGAGCTAATCCATCTACTCTAAACCCATCCAGTCAGATTTAAACTGAATTGTTTTTATGGGGGAAATTTGTCTTTGCACAATGTATGAATTTTGAGTAACTGTGAAATTGTTGCCTATCCAATGTCTCTCTGTACAGAGTCACTCTGGGCAGACAGGGCTCCTGATGGGTATGGCCCACGTGGTCTGAAAGGTGTCAAAGAACCAAAACAATTAACATAATATTTGCAGCCTGATGCTACAGAGTCTTCTGAGCTGCAGATACCAGTTTAACCAAGGTCTGTCTCCAGAGAACTGGAAAGTCTCAGGGAAGGGGCAAAAATGAGAGGATAGTGAATTAAAACAATGAAGAAATTGTAAATAAGAGGGGTAACAAGTATATTTAAGCACTGACAATACCTTCAGTGCCAAAACCGGCCCCATGAGCCTCAGGCACCTGTGATCTCTACAAGTTCCAGGTGAGTCTGTGCCTATAAGCGCACTGGGAGACCAGAGCCAGTGCTGGATTGCCAAGGCAAGGACAGGAGAATGCTCAGCTCTCGTAAGGAGCTACAGATGCATCAGCCAACTGCAGGTCCAGAGCAGTGGGTATCACTGGGGTCTAATCATTTCTCACCATTGATTAGCTTGGATATTTGGCGGGCATTCACTGAGCAAAGAGCCATGACAGCATCGGCTCCTCCCAGATGCTTGCTGTCTCCTTCTCAGCACAGGTCACGCTCCTGCAGCAGGGGCAGCTGGAGAAAACATATGCTCACATGTCCCAGCAGTGCTTGGTCACAGTCCAGTGTCCTGAGAGAAACTCACTTTCACGAGAAGTTGGAGGCCATGCATGAAATGGAGCAGCTGAGATGGGGCAGGTGTTTGCTTGGAGGCAGTGCCCGCCAGCAAAGGTTGGGACAGACAGATGGCACCTCCAAAAGTGGCAGAGGGAGATGGGCAAGAGCACCTTGTATAGTAGTGGTCAGGCTTCCAGCTTCTTAAGCACAAAGAGGACTTGTGTAACTGTCTCCTCTTCCCATCCTCCCTTTATTTCTTACTTCCTCCTTCCTTCCTCCTCTCCTTTTCCCTTTTGTTGTTCTTTTTTCCTCCTCTAACATGTTAAATCATCTCTGCCATGGATGGGTTGTATTTCATGATTATTGCATGGTGCAATACTGCTCGTATTGTGTGCAGGCAGTTAAAAAACAGAGTTTGTTACTTTTTCACTACTGGTGTTACGTGCTGGTCAAAGTGCAGGTGAGCTGATGTTCCCAGCTGCTAGATTTCAATAAACTTACTAAATATCCTTTTTTAATACTTCTTTTAAACCAGGTTGCTATTGTTGACTGTGGTGATACAACAGATCCAGAGTCTGCAACGTCTTTAACAGGGACAAAGCCATATTCTAATTAAGAAGATAGAAGGGTATAAATCCAGGATGGCAGGTTAAAGACGCAGAGAAGCCCCTATCTGGTCTCTGGAAAAAAGAATTTGTCTTTGGGTAAGAGCACTTCCAGGGGAATCCCAGACAGATCTCTCTGGCCTTGCATTCTTCCATGTTCTTGTAATTCCCGAAATCTCTGTGAAAATCACTGGGTTGTATCCATTCTACCTGCAATACATATGCAAAAAGCTCTTAAGTTTTGTCTATGTCTTCCTACCCAGGGACCAAGGCTCTGGCAGATCCCTGGAGGAACAATCCCAGGAGTTTATTGCAATTTTGCAATGAGATACCACAGCACTTGTGAGGACTAACTTGGGTGTTTGTCGCCTAAGGCATGAAATTTAACTACCAGTGGCTCATACAGGGCTGGAAATAAATGTCATCAGTCCAAAGAGAAAAACAGGGATGGGGAATTGGAGAAGGGACAGCTCTGGATCACTCATTGACCCTGAAAAGTGACAGGTAAGACCTAAATGATCTTTCCCCTTGGGTCCTGCCTGTATGAAATTGAGAAGTAAGCATTTATTTCTCACCACTGTAATCAACTTATGTCCTAAATTCTTTATTAATATTTATATTTGTCAGTTCCAACCTTGGCTGAGCCCTTCTCCTTGCTTCTTTATGCCCACCTGCCTCAGCATCCTCCACCCAATCCATATCCCAGTGCTCCCCACTAAAGTTTTCCCTTTGTATCCACAAACATCCCACTGTGGCATTGCTGACCTTCCTAAAGACAGTTCTTCAGCTGGGGAGGCAAAGTGGGATCTGTGGTAGGGTGGAAACAAAGTCATAGGGAGCTCTTTACTAAGAAGGCCCTGGAGTCATGCTAGTCCCCCCAATGGGCCAACATGGAGGTTGCCCAAAGCTTCAAAAAGGCCTTTTCAGATAAATAAAGGCATTTTCAGAGTCAATAAATTGTGCTGAGTTTTAACCTGCAAAGATTCCCCAAGCCACCACTGCCTGAGTCTGAAATACTGAGGCTTTACATGCCCAAATTTTAATGCATCCTGAAGCAACCTCTGACTACACCCTCCACTCTGAGAAAAGGAGTTTCTGGGGACCACTCAGTCCATTCCCTGCAACCTGGAAAAGTGGGACACTAACACCAGATTTCCTGTTGGGTTCTACTGGTTACATTACATTTACCACAAGCTGTAAAATAGCTTTAAATATTTGAAGCAGCAAATGTAAGCACCTTAGGAAACAGGACATAGATAAAGTTCTTCATCTTCCAGGCAAATATTCTTAATATTCAGATAAATAATACTAAAGAAACTGGAAGCAGAGAAAGACTTATTAGGGCCACAAGGCATGTCAGGACATGATTATCCTGTTTCACACCATCAGGAGAGCGTAAGACAGAGCAGCTGAAAACAACCAATACTTAATCAATCTGAAAAACCTGAAGTGAGTGAATTTTAAATGGGGAATTTTCCAAACAGCCCATTTCACCAGTTTAATGAGGACAATGATTGAATGAATGAATTAGAATAGGATCAGACAGTACAAAGTCTGGTACGTAGATCTCTCCAAAGCAGCTGGTGCACATGCCTTACCACAACATAAATCGTCCTATGTGTATGGGAGACTATGGCCCAGTGAGAGAAAAATTCACATTTTCCCTCCTTATCACTTATTCTTTACTTTATATCCTAAGACAGGATAGATTGACACCTTGACTTAATGTGTATCAGCTTTCCTAAGGAAAAGCAGATATCAGAAAAGCACTGCCAAAACCACCCAGTTACAACTATTTATCCAGAAGACACTGTAGGAATTAGTGGATTATAAATCTGGACCAATCTGCAAAGGTTTTTCCACAGTACAAGCAAGAAATGCTGGTTTACTGCCTCAAGTTTCCCATATATTAAATTAACTCTTTGAACAGTGCTAGGGGAATCCCCTCGTATAAATGAACTACAGAAAGTCAGGATGATGATTATTATTATTATTACTGCTATTATTATTATTATTATTGCTGTTGTTAATAATGCAGTATCCATCCAGTGCATTAAACTACAAAGTGTGGATGAGGGGGACAGAATATTTGCCTGGCGTACTCAGTGCTATTAAACACAAAATGTGACACCAGACTTAGCAACCTCTTCCATGGTGGGTGACAACATGTACCAAGCAGATGAAGGGAAACAGCTTCCACCTCTGTGAATCAACATTCCAGAACAAATAATGACAACTGGTGATAAACGCCTTTGGCTGGGAACAGTGGAGATGTGGCTTTGTCCAGTTCCCACTGTGAGGATGGTGGTGTGCATTTCTCTCCTTCACTCCCTCACTTCCCTCATAGTCCTATTCTTAGCTTGTAAAAGTACCTCAAGAAACAAGCATAGGGAGGAGGTGAAGGTGTGTCATGGGCAGGGGGGAGTAGTCAGCATTTTTGCCTCAGCTGGGTAAACGATATTAACGCATCTGGAATAGCAGGAAGAAAATCAGCATTACCAGGGAGGCTCTGCTGGTTAAGGAATAGGAGGCAGCTCCAGAGAAGATGTATGAAGCAATAAGAGATGATTTACTCCCACAGCTTTTATTGTTTGAATACTTACACGCACCCCATCTATTTTCGTTTGCCCCAGCATGCGTGGCAGTCCTCCCTGTCGGGGGGTGACATTGCTGCATTTGTCGGCGTTCCCTCCAATATATCATGAGGAATAGCTGCTCCTGGGCCCGGATGGTGGAAAGTAATCCCCTCCCCGTGCTAGCCCTCGTAATGGGAGCTCTCCATCATGCTGCCATCCCACGGGGTGGGTACGAGGAGCTCGCGGGAGCTCATCGGAAGCGGCCTCGCCATCATCGTCATAAAGCCCCGTAAAGCAAACACTTCCCACATAACTCCATGTGTGCTCTCCGAGTGTGGCACTGACAGTGAGCAGCCTTATTCTGAGCAGAAGGAGAGAAAGAAAGAGATGCAGGATCTGTGATGAGCACTGGGGTTGACGAGGCTTTAATATGTTCAACTCGGAGTGTGAGGATGTGACACTCATTTTCTGAGGTGGATCTTTCATCGGCAAGTCTGGCTTGTTACTTAGTGGACCAGGGGTTAATTTCAGCTTGCTTTCACTCAGGTAAGTGCTGGAGTGAAGAGGACTCAAATGTGGCTGATGGCTTTAATGGAGAGATCCAGAGATCCTTAATTAATGGCTTTAACCTGAAGGAGGGTATATTTAGGTTAGATATTAGTAAGAAATTCTTGACTGTGAGGATGGTGAGGCACTGGCACAGTTTTCCCAGAGAAGTTGTGGCTGTCCCACCCCTGGAAAGGTTCAAGGCCAGGTTGGATGGGGCTTGGAGCAACCTGGTCTAGTAGAAGGTGTCCCTGTCCATGGCAGGGGGGTTGGAACAAGATGATCTTAAAAGTCCCTTTCAACACAAACCATTCTATGATTCTATGACTGCATTTTAAGCCACAAATCAAAACAGGGAAGTGTTCATATGACTGAGGAGGACTCTGGTTCTGGGTAAGTGAGGGCAGCAAGGTGAGGTGCAGGAATGCAGGGAGTTGGTGTTGGACACGGGGGCTGGATGAAGCTGGGGGCCAGGGTGTCAGATCAGGGTATAAATCAATCTTCTTAAAAACAAAATACAAAACCCACAAGAGTTTCTATATATTTTCTTTGGAATTTTGCAATATTTCAGGCTTGAACTCTTCCTAGGAACATAAGACTGAATTAAGCCTCACAAAAGGCCTTTGAATCTCATTTGAAGTCCCATTACAATGACTTTGGATGAGGATCTTCATGTTTTTGTTACATGATTTTGTCTCCTTAGTACAAATGGGCTCTGGAACAAGAAGTATTGCAGGCTATAAGAGTGTAACTGATGGGTTTATTTTTTCAGTTGTTTCATTGCCTTCCCCTAGAGGTATG
Source organism: Lepidothrix coronata (assembly GCF_001604755.1). NCBI lineage: Eukaryota > Metazoa > Chordata > Aves > Passeriformes > Pipridae > Lepidothrix > Lepidothrix coronata. The sequence continues at coordinate 5,584,515 of NW_016690200.1, forward strand.
TTTATATACATTAAATTTTGAGGCATACTAAGTTATATCTATCTCTGTTAGAAAACATCCCAGTAATTCCATCTATAATCACAAAGGCAAGTCATGTAAAGAGAGGAAATAGCTGGAATTAGGAACATGATGGAACAGCCAAATGGCTGTTGGGCAAGTTATGCCTTTCCCTGCAATCCAAATCAACAAACACTCTTCAAAGCTTTGGGGTTTAATTAGTTAATTATTATTTTAAGTTGTTTAAATTACTATTTAACTTTGAAAAGTTACATAGCTTTTAACTCATTACTGAGTATGTGCAGAGGTTTCCTTCCTCTGGTTTGAAATTGTTTAGCCTGTTCCATTCCTCTGATAAGTTGCCACATAACATGATTCACTTCGAAAATGGAGAACCTCATCTGCACGAGTCTGCAGAAAGTCTTAAAGGGAATTATCCTGAGGACTATTCAGATGAACATGATAAGGATTCTGATGGCAACATTATTAACTGCTTCAGTGCTTAAAATATGCAGGAAAAATATCCTGTATTGGAGATCCACGCTAGAATTTTGTAGAAAGGAGAAAGGACTCCCCAGAGGCAAAGAGAAGGTGTGACTGCTCTCCCTGGCACATTATCTCCTTCAAGATATATTCCCTTCTAAGAATTTTTTTACTGGCTCTACTCTTTATCATTGTTGGCCAAATTTGTGAACAGTTTGATATGTCTTTGGAGACACGTTTTGTTTTGTCATAGTGATAACTTGGTCACATAATCTTGCCTAGGGTTTGAAGCACCATATTAGCATCATGTTTAGCACAAGGCATTACCGTCATGTGAGCAAGACAGTGTCTCTGCTTTCAGTGAAGCTTCATGTGGCTGCAGTTGCATTCTCTTTAGAAGGTCCACAAACTTTCCAAACACTCATTAAGCTGTGCAGGAGTCCTTCCAAAGGACTAGTCTCTCAGATGTTTAAAGAGTATATCTTGCAAGAAGAGGCCCTAAATCTGAAATCAAGACAGAGTTCTTTGTCCGTCCTGGCCAAAAGGCTGAAAGAGTCACCCTGGCTATGACCCGAGATTGTCTTTGGAGCATCCCAAGGGACATTTTACAAAGATTTTACAAACTGCCTTCAGGGGTGTCAAGAGGAGGTGATAAAGTCACAGACTAGGCCATGCTCACTGCACCTTTTGCAGCCACAATTTGGCATTTAGATGGCTAACAAGGATAACAAGGGTCTGTTCTTCACTTGTGAATTGAAAAGGGTTCAGTCTTCTCAAGCTGACAAAGAAAAGGATGATTCATTGACGGTTCGTTTTTCCACCCAATTTGTTACTTGTTATTTTTAATGAGCTTTCGAAAGCAGGCAAAAACATCAAGAGGAGATTAATTTCTGTATAATAAGAAAACACAACAAAACTCCAAGCACAAGAGCTGAAAGTTTAGAGCTTTTAGTAGCTGACAGAATAAAGGGAATGAAGAAAAAGACTGAATCATCCTAAAAGGTAGTGGAAGGAAATTGGTTTCTTTTCGTTTTGGAAATGCAACAGTCCACTTGATATGGTTACAGCCAAGGCTCTGAAGGATAAAATTACTTTACCTCGCCTCTGCTCAAGACTGTGCACTCATAAACTCTTCCAGCAGGTGCCTTGAGCTGTTTTGCACAGGTTTGTCCTTGCAACTCTTCTGCATGACAAGGTGACAGCTCCAACTGCTGCACATAATGGCTTAGAAAGAGTTGTCACACAGAGAAACCTTCCCTGGACTCCAGGAAAAAATTTGCTCCTGGCTTCAACGTTCCCTTGATTTAGCTCAATATTTAAGAAGGCCACCTGATTACACCAAAAATCAGTATGATTTTTTTCATGGATTTCCAGGTTTGGGAAGAAGTACCAGTGCTGGAAATCCCAAGTGGGCAGCAGCCTGAAGACGTATGGTTTTTTTTTTTTTGTCTGGACTTTGTCCATTATCATAAAACTAGAGGCCTATAGCCAATTGAAAGGTTTCTGTTATGTTGAGATGTATTTCTCTTTCCTTCCTTCTGTCCTACACCATCCTTGGTGTTTCTAGCTCTCAGATATAGACCTTCTACCCTCTTATGCTCTAATCAGTTTTTCAGTACACATGAACAATTCAAGTCCTCTAAAAGACAAGGCACCCCAAATCAATAATTAATAGTTGTCTGAGTGTCAAAATGGAGACATGGGAGTAAGTTTATATTGGATATTTGAAAGAAATTCTTTACTGTGAGGGTGGTGAGGCCCTGGCACAGGTTGCCCAGAGAAGCTGTGGATACCCCATCCCTGGAAGTGTCCAAGGCCAGGTTGGACGGGGCTCTGAGCAACCTGGTCTAGTGGAAGGTGTCCCTGCCCATGGCAGGGTGTTGGAATGAGATGATCTTTAATGACCCTTTCAATGCAAACCATTCTATGGCTGTAGGAAATCACAGCCAACCTGGAAGGATCTGACTTACAAATATGGGCCAGGTGATTCCTTCCAGAATGGCAGTATTATTCTTGGAAGTACACACAAGTGTACCTGTAGGCATGCAAAACCCCATGGAATGAAAGAACAGGAGGAAAAGTTGTGTTCGCTGATATCAAATATTGGGGATTTTTGGTGGTATTAATGCATTTAGTTTATCTGAAAGCAAAGTTAATATTAGTAACATTAATAATAATGTGGTAAGTGAATATGGGAATCTGAGGCCACAACATAATGCATTTATTCATACAAAAAACTAAAAAGAAATTATACCATTCAATCACTCCAGCCCATAGGACACATGATGAGAGAAGGTGACTTTGATAAGCCTGTATCAAATTTAGTGCAAACCACCATAGTTACTGTAGTTTCAGTGAAAATTTTACACCACTGGCAATGTAATTCAGAGTGTAAACCCTAATTCCCAAGAATCAAGACATCCAACAGGATTTTTCTCACCATGTCAGGATCTACACAACAAGTAAGACTGGATAAAACTCGTGAGACTCAACTGCTCACTCACAGAAGATGTAGCGTAAAGTCAGGTAATTACAGACAATTGTGCAGCATCTTATTCCTGTGCTTGTTAATGTGAAAGAAAAGCTGCTAGAAAAAGGCAATATATTTGTATTTATCTTTTCAGTGGGTGTCATCTCGTGTCTGCCTCGCTCCAGTCCTTTTCTTTCCAAGAAAAGAGTAATTTATAGGATCATAACAACACAGAAAATTAGTGACTGGAAGGATTCTGCTATAAATTAGTAGGTGTACCTTAGAAGGTGTGTGTGCTCACACCATCACATCCCCACTCAACTGTCCTATGTTGTTACCTTCAGCCATTTATTCTATATATACCGTTAATAAATCTATAAATAAACTCTATACATGCCCAGTGACTTGTCTTTCCCCCAATTCTTATACATTTATTTTCCCTTCTGCTTATTCTTTTATTTTCCCTGCCTTGTTAAATATTCATCTGCCCTTTGGAGAGCACCAACTCCACCAGAGGGATGACTGTTTTCTCCTTGTACAGCAGCCTTATTCTGGACATGGTTTTATATTCCCTCTGTGTCTCACATTAACTCGTTCAGCCTCTTATTTTGATGTTTTCACAGGTGGATTGAAGTAGTTTAACAGCACATGGTTTTTGCAAAGGGAAAGAAAGGTGAGAAGAACAGAAATAATGAGGATGGAACAGGGAAAAGGGAGCTATCCCAAAGCGAGATTCCCTTGTTGGCAGCAAGGTTAGCTCAGCTCTCTTGGGACTTCATGCTATGTCTTTGACTGCCAGTTTTCCATTTGCCTTCCTTAAATTCCCTGGAAGGAACATTTCTCTCATGCTGAGTCCAGAAGCACTGTAGTGATCCCATTGCTTCCCAATCTGGAACTTGAAGTCTTGATGTTAACTGTATTTTCTGTTATTCATTCACCATCTTCCACCCAGAAGACTTTAAAGCAGGGCAAAAATGTCCCTAGGAGAGGGTGGAAAATGAGTTTCTGTATAACCAGAAAAAATAACAAAACTCCAAGCACAAAAGCTGAAAGTTTAGAGCTTTTAAAAGCTGACACTATAAACAGAATGAAGAAAGACTGAATCATCCTAAAAGGCAGTGGAAGCAAACTGTTTGTTTGAGGGTTTTTGTTTTTTGGTGCCTTTTTTTTTTTTTTTTGGTTTTGTTTTGGTAAAGCAACAATCTACCTGAAATGGTTACAACCCAGGCTCTGAAAGGATAAAATTACTTTATCTCACCTCTGCTCAAGGCTGTGCACTCATAACCTCTTCCAGCAGATGCCTTGTGCTGTTCTGCAGAGGTTTGTCCTTGCAAACCTTCTGCATGAGTTTCTTGGGTAATAACTCTATTTCCAAGTGGTGTTTGGAAATCAAGGGGCATTTTCTGGGCATCTGAGTCCTCTTAGGGCGCTGAGTGTTGTGGGGTCACTGTGCCAAAGACACTGGCTTGGGGAATACCTGGTCATGATGCCTACCTGGCTGCTTTATCCTTTGTGTACCACCCGCATTCCAGGCATGTGAAAAGACACAGAATTGAGTGCAGGAAAAGCAAAATCACAGAGGGAGGCATCTCAGGAGCTCATGACCCTTTGAGGTCCTGTTTCAGCTCAGACAATGTTTCCAGGGTAGGTCAGGGACAAAGCTAGGTGATCTAACCCTAGACCCTGGTTAGGGTTCCTAGGTCCTAATTAAAGGATTTTATCCCTGGCTGGTGTCCCTGACGCCAGAGAGCTTTGGTAGGAATTGTGCTTGCAAATAAAATCCCCCTCCTCTTCTCCCAGCTGCACAGTCCATCCCCATTTTGGGGATGAGCACCTTTGCTAGTGCAGAGTGGTTGTTGCCTTCCACCCCAATAACTGCTGAAGGGTCTCTTTATTCACAGCTTAAGAAGCACTTGGGATTTTGTGAGGATGACTGACACCACCCAAATGTACATTATAATTATTGTCATTCAGACTGGAATCAGCTCTGCAGTGTTTTATGGTGGGGTTTTTTTAATATAATTTTTCTGTGTAGGAGGGCTGTTTAATAAAAGAATATATTCCATTATGTGGCAAAGTTAAAATTTTATATTTTTTTTCCTTTTTATTCTTTGTGTCCTGTAACTGGTAAAACACTTTTCTCCTGTAGACACTAAGACTTATTCTACATGTCATTTGTGAGAGCTGTGGCTCACCAGGATGGGGTGCATCATTTCTAATTACAGATGAACAAGACCTTTCCAGCCTAAAAACTTTTCAATATATGTATAAATTTTTAAGGAAACTTTTTGAGAGTTTCGTGGAAGACCTATATTTTCCTTCTGGGCTGTTCAGAATGTGCTTCTTTTGGAAATAGCTTAGCAAAATGTTAAACTGCATTTTCCTGATGTTGTACAGCCTAATGGGACCGATAGTTTTAGCCCCATTTTCACCAATAAAATAAATCTCCTCAGAGGATTGTGTTTCCACTAAGTAACTGTGCTGACTTCCCACCAGCCAAGATATGTGTTGTGTCATGGACATTACATTAACTTGTAATTATCATGTAATTATTATGAGCAGGAAGCCTGGCCTAGGAGAGTGGGGGAAATGTGAATGTTTCTGTTTTAACTACAGTTCCCACAAGACCACGTGCTGCTGTGAGAAAACAAAACTGAACGTTGACATGACTCAAAACAAAACCTTTCAGCAACCCAAATGGAAAGGTTTTGATTTCGGGCATGTCGAAACATTTCTCTTCAGCTGAAAATGTCAAAAAGAGCATTTGACATCTGTTGTGTTTTGACCTTTCTAAATTGAATTTCTTTGTCGCTCCCTCGTCCATTCTGTAGAAAGAAAAACACACATTTCTTTTGTCCTGATGTTGGGGGAAAACACAAAATAGAAATATCCAGAGGATTTGCCATGAAGGGACATTTTTCAGTTTCACTTAGCTCTTTATAAGGAAGCTTAGGCTGAAATAAAACACCCCTTTCTCCTTCAGGACTTGTACTGAGCTGAGCCCTGCAGCCTGGAGCAGAGGATAAAGCAGCAAGACTGATCCCAGGGGAATGCAAATCTTTCCTGGGCACCCCAAGCTCCTTCATAAATAACTTTGCTCCCACCCTGTATGTTCCTGCAGCACCTGTACAGATTATATATATTCCTTCTTTTCAGTCTTTTCCTTGCTGCTATCTCCCGTGACATGTTGTCTGGTTTGTTCTTTGTGTATCTAGTATGAAATCGAATAAATGTCCTTTAAGTTACTTTCATCTCAGCATCTTCATTATTTTCATGTCAGAAGTGTCTCAGCAAGGGAAATTCAAGTTTGGGTGAGCTCACAGACATTTCTTTTCACTCATAAGACATGAGCAAACCATCTGGCACAGTTAAGCCACTCAGCATGATCCCTAAAACAAAGACAAATGCTGCCGCTGTTGTTTCATTGTTTAAAATAGACGTTTTTGGAGCACGGATTATTTCAGCTCAAACCTTCCAGCTCTTTTCTATTATACCCATACATATTGATACATGCCCCTGGATGTCTCCATATAGCCCTAGGAAATTGTCTCTTTATAAATGATACACATTAAATATATATAGCAACTATTCCTGTGGAGTGTATCTTAATTCTAAAATCCATTTAGGATAGCAGTGAAATTAAATTAAATCTCAGCACCCAATGGTTTTCTACTGTAGACTCAAATAAGAAATGGTCCTTTAGGATCATCCAGTTCCAACCCCCTGGTCATGGGCAGGGACAACTTCCAGTAGACCACGTTGCTCCCAGCCCCATCCAACCTGGCCCTGAACACTTCCAGGGATGGGGTCTCACCATTCCTACATCTCATCAGGTTGAACGTGGCTGTTTGAGACCTTGTGCATGAGCAATAAAGGTGCCCATGGCAGGACAGAGGTCTGAACCATCCTGAGGAAGAAACAGCTGAAGCACGAATGGTTTGGGGAAAAGCTTGAGCTCAGTTTTCCCTGGACTTTTTTAACATGAGAATTTTTGATGATACTTTATGTTCTCCAGTCCAACTAAATCCCAGAGATGGGAGGTTTGGTGGCATGTGATGAATAGTCCTTCTTCGTAGCAGCCCGGGAAGGGGAAGTGTCCTCTTTGTAAAATGTTGTGTTTCATTCAGAAAAATTACTCTGTCCTTAATGGGGAATTGCAAGAAAGGATGATCCCAGGGAAACAATGGAAACAAGCTGGAGCTGAAGTTGCAGGGATGCATATTTTCCAGTGGAAAAAACCTTCTTATTTATGATTTCAGAAGGGTTGAAACCCACCACTCCAGGCTGTAACCCACCCTACCAGCACTGATGATAAGGAAAATGATCTCTAAATACAGAAAGGCCATTCACTGATTGCACCTAGGTTTCCTCCTTGTTTTTCTGGAACAACTGGAATTGATCACTGGGTGGAAAAAATTTGCTTATCTAGACTGATAATCCCTTGTGGTGTGCAGTCACGTTCATGGAGCAGACTGACTGGTGTCAATGGAACCATTTCCATGAATCAGAGATTTTACCATCAGGCCACGACACCAGTTTCCAAGAACTGAAGGAACATCTTTCCTCTTTATCTCTAAGTCTAAGGAAATACATGGTGTCACTAAAAAGCACTGGCACCCTTTCACATGTGATCCACAACTGCGTAACAATCACAGCAATTTCCTTTTTAATACCAAGTGGTGATAATATGGATTGGAAAACCAAAGGGGTTATATGGATTTACTGGTTCCCACACACCCATCACAGGCTCATCATTCAACAAATTCTGCCTTTTAAATATGGTCACTGTTTGCAATTAATAACACAAAAAAATTCAATTCCATTTTTCTCCTCTTCTCTTGGAAAATACTAAAGAGAAAGATTTTATCATCTGCACTGTCCATAATATCCTGTACTGGATGTGATTGTCCAAGCAGTCCATCCCTACTACCAAACTGTCTGACATCTATGACTACCATTATCTTCCATGAAAGATCCATAAGGAAAAGAAAATGTATTCAAGATAAGAACATGTTCTAACGCATTGATAAATTTTTATTGGTTTGCAAAACTCCAGGGATCCTGGATGGAGGCAGTTATGGAAAAAGTACTCAGTTATTGCAATGCAGGCTCTGCAAAGTCAAAGGTAGCTGTACATGCCAAGAGCTAGATGGGAATTTGAAGTTTTATTTCTGATGCTCCTCTGGGAAAATGGTTTGTGCCCATAATTTGAGGAGCAGATTCCTTCTTCCTTAGTGCCAAGGCTGCTTTGAGGTTTTGCATATAGCAAAGACTAGTACTTCCCATAAGCAGAGATTGTACAAAGCCTTCATGGATGAATGAAGGGCTTCAACAAAACTCAAACATTTTAAAAAAGAGTGTATAAGAGGTGGAAGCAGGGCCAGATCAGGTCACCCAAGACAGAGACGTGGTAAAGCTTTCCAAATGTCATCCCTACATGCTCAGAAGTCAGCGTGGATTCATGAAGATGAAACTGTGTCTGACCAAAGCTTTCTGCAAGGAAATGACCAACTCGGTGGGTGAGAGAAGAGCAGTGATTTTTTTTTCATAATTTAACAAGGCTTTTGACACTATTTGCCACAACATCCTCATTTTCAAGCTGATTAAATACAGATTAGACAAGCAGACAGTGAGTTGGATTGAAAACTAACTGAATTGCCGGACTGGAAGGGTCCCAGTTGGTGGAATGAAGTCCAGCTGGAGATCAGGCACAAGTGGTGAGCACCAGAGGCCAATACTGGGACCAACAAAGTAACACCATTATCAGTGATCTGGTTGATGGGACAGGCCACTCTTTCAGCAAGTTTGCACGTGATGCAAAACTCTGAGGAGTGGCTGATACCTCAAATGGTTGCGTTGCTTTCACAATTATGTTGATAGGCTGGAAAAATGGAAAGAGGGGAAAGTTGTGAGTTCAACAGAGGTGAAGGTGAAGTCCTGCATCTAGGAAGGAACAGCCATAGAGTCACTGAAGGCCAGGCAGGTGATTAAGAGATTGCAGATGATTAAGAGGTTGCATACAAGAAACTGAAAGCCCTGTGACTGTTCAGCCTGGAGGAGACAAAGTTCTAGGGAGATCTTAGCACTGTCTATAAATATGTGATGGGGGAATGAAGAAGTTGAAGCTCAGTTTTTCTCAGAGTTGCCCAATGACTGGACAGGAGGCAAGGGACACAAACTGAAGCACATCAAATTGTTTAAACACAAGAAAAGTTTTTTACTATCAGGATGATTGAACACTGAAACAGGTTGTCCAGAGAGGTTGAGTCTCCATCTCTGGAGATATTTGAAGAACTATTGGACCTGATGTTGCACAAACCTATAGGGGTTGCCTCTGCTCTGAACAGGGGAGGTGGAATGTATGCTCTCTAGAGATCCCTTCCAACCTCAATGGTTCTGTGATTATGAGGGTTGCAGAATGTATCCCAAATGGACTGTGCTGTCACCAAAACATTTTCTAGTATTGATGGAAGAGTTTTCCTGCAGCACAGAAAAGTTCCCTTCAATAATATTATCTCTCAGGGGATGCAGAAGAAAGTTTTGGCCATTTAAAACGTGCTTACAGGAAATGGAGCAGTGCTTAAGGATTCTGTTACCATCAGCTTGGCTGTGTGCTGCAGTTCCACTTGCCTTCTCCAGGCATCTGCTCCTGTGTGATTGCATTTTTATTCTTTTTCAAAAGGGCAGATGGTATTTTTTTTTCCCTGTGTGCATAATTAAACAAACACAAAACAAACTCATCTAAAGATACTAATTAATTCCTTTTCCTAATAGATTGCAGGCAGTCTATTAATATTACTCACTCCTGGGACTAAGAGTCTGCCAGCAGAGCTTCCTTGTCTTGCTGCTTTTCCTTCTCCCATGGTGAGACTAGCGAAGTGATCCACCACTTCCCTTTAAACACAGTCATACTGGAAGTAGCTGTAGCTACTCCTGGGCTGGTTTTGGTGTTAGAATGCCCATCCTTTACTTCATTTGTTAAATGGTGTTTAAATTGGGTTCCCTGATCATCCTTTCTAGCTCTGATAATTGGTATCTGAGTGGCCATAAAGCTGCTTGGGTGAGGTAATGGCTGGGGACTGGGTCATTCCTGGCTCTACACACATTTACATCCAGTTTGGGCTCTCTGGTATTCTTGGAAAGGGTGTGACAAAGGAAAAGAATATATATCTACATGTACACATTAAAAAAATGGTGAGATCAAAAATGCCGTTGGATGGCACCAAGTGATTGTCAGCTCTATTATAATTACCCAATTAAAGAGGTGATAATGAACCCAGACTTGAAATGCTGGAGGGAGAAAAGGAGGGTGTCACCGGGAACTCAACATTTGTTTTATCCTAAATCTTTATTGTAAAGTAATCACCTGTCAGGAAGTCTGCTGAGGAGGGAGCAGCTATGCAGTGCAGTGCTGTGATCACAGAAACAGGGTGGGAACAAAAGCAGCAGTGACAGATTCAGGTAAGGCAGTCTCCAACCCTGGAAACCTGAGCAGCCCAAGGGCTTTTTAAGGAACCAACCTGGGGACAAGAAAGTGCTCAACCTGAGCTGAGGACATTAAGTGGAAGCTGTGCTCTCTCCAGATATAAAGTTGTTTTAGTGCTTAGAAGATGGGCCGTATTTTCATTGTGCAGGACCAAAAAATAATCCCTGAACTGCATGTTCACACATTCTACCATAGCAGCTCTGCTGAAAAGAACATGGGGTAGGTGCTCATTTGTGACCATCTACCATTAGTTCTGAAGAGAATCTGGGGTAGATGGTCACCTCAGCAACCCAAGGTGTTAAGAGGTTACCGGTTTGAACTGGTATAAATGGAGCCAAAAGGTCATGGGAAATCATCTCCTCTTTTTACTTGGCATTTCTTAGACCAAGTTTAGATGCATGGACCTGTTGGAGCGAATCTAGATGAGGGTCGTGAAGATGCTCCAAGGGCTGGAGCCCCTCTGCTCTGGAGACAGGCTGGGAGAGCTGGGGGTGTTCAGCCTGGAGAAGAGAAGGCTCTGGGGAGACCTTAGAGCCCCTTCCAGTTCCTGAAAGGACTCCAAGAAAGCTGGGGAAGAGCACGGAGTGACAGGACAAGGGGGAATGGCTTCAAATTGACAGAGGGAAGGTTGAGATTAGATATTAGGAAGAAATTCTTTCCTGTGAGGGTGGTGAGGCCCTGGCAGAGGTTGCCCAGAGAAACTGCGGGTGCCCCATCCCTGGAAGTGTTCAAGGCCAGATTGGATGGGGCTCTGAGTGACCTGGTCTAGTGGAAGGTGTCCCTGCCCATGGCAGAGGGATTAGAACTAAATGATCTTTTAGATCACTTTCACCCCAAACTATTCTATGATTCTATGATGACATTTTAAGACACATGGATGATCTTTAAGATGCCTTTCAACCCAAACCCAGGATTTGTTCCTCTTTCAATATTTCAGAATCTCAGCACCCACTTTAGTATTCAAACAAGTATTTAACCTCAAAAGCAGCTAGCCCTTAATCCTTCCCCAGACTGATCCTTCTGGAAGTTTATTTCTGTGAGGACATTTTTCTTTTGGGACTACAAATCCCATCAGTCTTCACTGCTGCCCCAATAAGGAGTGTGGTGGTGCTGGACTTCAGAGGCCCACATGAACAGCCGGACAAACCAGATGAATGCTCCCTTCTGAGAGACAGAGAGGAAGGCCTCTTATTAAATTCCTTCAGCTTTTAATGCGTGCAAAAATGTGTTTCTTTTCATATGATCTCACTGCTGGATTTCAGTAGTGTTCAAAGATGACAAAATGAAAAAGATCAAATGATAAATCAAAACAAGAGTAACACAAAAGCCTGAGGGATACAGAGCTGACAACAGATGATCACAGAAGAAAGTGATAAAATTCTTGCTTATTCCAGAAAAGCCATCCTTAACTAAGAAATATTTCCTAGATATGTGTGAAGATGACAGAAAAATTTTAGATTGATCATTTCTACTGGATATTGTAGGACCAAAAATTCAGTTTATTAGAATTCTAACCAACCTGTTCATCATTTTCAAGGCTGATTAGTCTTAATGTACATATATAAATATTTTAAAATGCATTGAACAAGGCGAAGACCCATCAACTAACAAATCAATTTCTTATTAGGTTACACCAGAAAATAGAGTGTCCAGAAGTGTGTGCTGTTTGTAAATATTAGGTGCATCAATCTTGGTTCTTTCAAACAATCAATTTCCCTGTGAAAGGAAGACAAACATTAAAAAGAAAGAGGGGGGAAAAAAATAAAAAAACCCCTGAATACAGCAATATCATAGCAGGCTAAATCTAAATCATTGCTCTTCCACTGTGAAGAATAAAGATAACCCCCTTTTTAAAAAAAAAAAAATTATTAATTTTTTTCTTTTTTTTTTATTTTTATAGGAGCTGCTGTTGTAGCCCATTACAATGACAACTGGCTTAAAAGTGTTAAGAGGAAAAGATAAATCACTTCTGAAACTTGTTTTGAAGTGGGTTAGTTAATCCAAGGAGCCTTGCAACACTCACTGCAGTTATTTCCTGCATGATGGATTGGCTTTAGCTCATCTCTGCTCCCTTGAGGGACTTCTTCAGCTCTCATGAGGGCACTAGAGGAATATCCTAAGAGGGAAGGAGGGTCTGCTCGAGCAATCTGGGAGGTGGCCAAGCAGAGATGGTGGGAGGTGGACAGTCTCCTTGGGAGCCTTGAGTACACCCTGGGGTTGTGCTGACCTCTCCTTTTAAGAGCAGTGTGTGATATGGGCTGGAGCACATCACAGCCACACCAATCTTTCTCTGATCCAAAAAGGGAACTCATGTGTCCAGTTGTGGCACAGCTGTTTGTGGCAGAAACCACCAGAAGTGACTCCCTGGGTTGTGCAGGTGAAGACAGGTGGGCACCTTGCAGCTCTGTGGGGCCAAGAGCACCTGATCTGGCTGGTGTGTTCCCAGGGCTAAGAAACACCATCTCAGGGCCATCCTACAACCACCATCTCAGCATGGTGCTCTTCCTTTGTTACTGAATCCCTTCTTAGCTTGAGGAATCCCTGTGTGGTGGTTAATATGGGAGCATTGTCTCCAGCTATGAATCCAGCCAAAATGCTGTTTCTTTTGGATCTCTGCACCCAGCTTTGTGTGGACACAATGCCCTAGGGCCCAAGTTCTCTTTGATGACTGTGACACCTCGTTGAAAACAGCCAAGGACCAGTCTGAAGTCCTCAGGCCAACTGGCATTGGCTGAATTGTGTCCTTGTGGCTGAGGGTATTTAAATGTTCAAACTTGTTCCCTCTTATTTAGTTCCACTTCCACATCAGTGGAGTCCCTCTTGGTCTAGGAGGGAGGATCTTTGTATCCAGCCACTGAGATCCATGAGATCTTCATACACCACAGTGATGGTGTGTTGGGAAAACATATAGAATGACCGAGAGAAGCTGAAAGGTGCCTGACAGCTGTATTTTGCTTTCATGAGGCCATTGTCATGTTTCTTCACTGCCACTCAACTTCTAGCCATTCCTCTTGCAAATAGAGTCATGAAGGTCCTGTGCAGAGCACGGCAGCAACTCTGGGGCCTTCAAAATGCCCGCTGCACTTTGAAAACTTGAACCAGGACAATAAGAACCAAAGCAGGGAGGATTAACAGGCAAAGAAAGGCAGGGTGTGGCACTGCAAAGGGCACAGAATCATAGAATCATTATAGCTGGAAAAGACCTCCAAGATCATCAGGTCCAACCTTGGCTTCTTGAAGTTGCCAGCTTGTGTCCACCTACACACAAGAATATTCCTGATTTTCAATAAAAAACCACAGTGTGTTTGTCCACCCACATGCACACACACATTACTGGACATTTTATCCAATGCAATGTGTAATTTATTAAAAGGGTATATATGTTAAAGAGTTTTGCTTTCTGTAAGGGTTTGGGAAAGGGCAAACGTTACTGTTTGTCTTTAGTGAAACAAATTAATTTGAACACTACAGTTAACCAGGACCATCAGTTCAGATCAGGTATGTACTGCTGCAGTGATGAATGACTTAATCGAAATGACACAGGTGTGCTAAACAAGGGATAAAGCCCAAACAGCAGATCAGTAATTGCATCTCTACATTAAAACTGAATTATCCCTCAGCGGCAGCTCCTACTACTTTTGTCTAGTTGAGTCTTAAAATCCTCACTCTGGGACCCCCACAAGCTCATACAATTGATGTGGCTGAAGATGCTGCACAGAAAGTAGCAGAGCTCGGTGCACAGGGGCAGAAATCAAGGAATCAGTAGGGACATAACACTCCATGAGGAAAAGCTACGAGTCCAAAGGAAGAGTGATCCCAATGTAGCTACGACCAAGAAGAGCTGATGTCTTTGCACTCTTGGTTTCGGTATTCCTCCAGGATGTTTGCTGGAATTTAAACCTGTTTTATATTATACTCTGCTGTTCCCTTGGCACAGCCCCTGAAATAGCCTTTGTGAGAGTGAAGGAGTGAGAACTGCAGTGCCCTGCAGCCCAGGAGATGGAACCTTTGCCCTGCAGTTCAAATCTATGGTTAAGTTGTCGTTGTCTTTTTTTTTTTCTATTTCTTCTATTCTGCACTTCACTGAGCCAGGTAATACATGCCTTTTCAAGTCTTTGCACACCAACCCAACCAATTGTCAGGTCATTTCTCCTCCTTCTTGGACCATCTTCCTTTTATATCACTACATATCATGCTTCCCATTCATATGTCTCATTGCAGTGTTAAACCTTGCTAATGTGGTCCCAAATTTCCTTCTCATGTTTTGTTTTTTTTTCAGCTGAATCCCCCTCCTTATTTCCAGCTGATATTTCTAACCTCTTCCCTTGTTATTTCTCTGCCCTTACTGCTGCTCCTCACTTTGTTTATTAGCAGTACCTGTTATTTTCTTTAGTATGAACAGAGCAGAGACCAAATCTGCTGCTCTCCACACTGCCATCATGTCCAGGATATCTCCTTTTAACTCCAGTCTTAGGTGACAGACACTGCCTTTTGTTTACAGCCCCCTAGCCGTGGCAGTGCCTCCCCATGAGTTAATTCAATGAGTTTTGCTTCAAGTAAGATTTCCCAGGAGATTCTGGGAAGTGCCTCTGGAACTGTGTCAATACGAATAGATGCCTGTTCATCCAGATGAACACGGTGCTGTAACAACCATGGGCATCTCGTACTGTCTTGGGGGGAAATGTGTCTGCAGCAGCTTGGGCTGAGCTTCAGATGGAACTGGGGAACCATGCACTAATTAGCTAATTGGCTGAAGGACCCTTTATTGTAGTGGCTGGATTCAGTTTATAAACTGACACTAATTTTGTAGGGGAAGAAAAAATTACAAAGCTTTGCAAAGCCACAGACCTTGTTAATCCCAATTTTGCCTTCACTTAGCCCAGCATTGTATGGACAAGAGGCTGACTGTGGTTACTTTGTACTGAGGAATATTGTTCAAGCATAAAATCAGGAGTGAAGTCTGAATCGTGTCTTTCTCTCATGCTCTGCCGTGACTTCAGTTTACTTTGTTGTGAAAAGGCAGAGTGAGTCACTGGCTCAAACAGAGGCAGCACAAGTATCCCTTTTTTTACACCAGAAAAGCATATGTTTTTGGAGAGAGAGAGAGAGAGAGAAATCTACACACAGCCAAGGGATTTGTGGGTGACCTGTGCAAGCTGAGTCCCAGCCCAGCCAGAAACTGCTGGTTGTCACCTTGCAACACAGTGACCCTCCCACTTGGAGGTGAGCTGCTCTTCCAGTCAAGCACATCTTCTCATCTCTTCCAACAGCAGGAAGCTGTGTCAGGGGAGGTTTAGGTGGGATATTAGGAAAAGGTTCTTCACCCAGATGGTGGGGGGGGGCACTGGAACGGGCTCCCCATGGAAACGGTCACAGCCCCAAGGCTGCCAGAGCTTGAGGAGTGTCTGGACAACGCTCTCAGGCACAGAGTGGGATTGTTGAAGTGTCTTGTGCAGGGCCAGGAGTTGGACTCCATGATCCTTGTGGGTCCCTTCCAACTCAGGACAGCCAGTGATTCTTTTTGGCTTTACTCCTTCTACAACACAAACACACGGTTCTCATAAAGAACTTTTCAGAGTAATTAAGACATATTCAGGTTATTACTGTTTAGCTCTGAACTTTTGGGTAAAAATAAATAATTCTTGACATATGGGAAGAAAAACTTTGGAGCTGTTCTGGCATTTGGGTTTTTGAGATGTTTTTCTGATAGCATGATGCAGAGTGGGGGGGGGCTTCTGTAGTGTGAAGCAGAATAAAGATCACAATAATGAGGGCATGAAATTAGCTTGGCAGTATGAACTCTGTGATACTGTGTAGGATTTTCAATTAGGATGAATTAAATTGTTGCCAAAGTCAGAATGGATATAAGGATTGAATAGGGCAGGAGGGAGGAAAAAGGTGAGCCTTAAAGACATAGGAGATAATGGCTTAGAGAATTTTCTGTGCTTAGGGAATAGCTCATTCATCTGGAAAAGTGTAGAAAGAATCATGAAAATTACCTAGGAAATAAAATATGTGTATGTATAGTGAGGGTGAGAATTTAAAGTGATGTCAGGGAAATAGCAGCAAGAAGAATAAGTGATGATTAGAGCCTCTCTTATTCTGCAGACCTGCCAATACTGCATATTCCAAAGGCACAGCGATAATTTACGCCATTGAAAAATATAAAGGGCCAGATTTCTTCTGTGTGTAGTGCCAGGAAGGGTCAAACACAGCTAGGTATTAATGCTTTTCTGAATGGTTTAGTCTCTGTAATTCTGTACACAAGATGTCTGTAGTATTTAATCAGAGTGTAGGATCAAGCTGATTATGTCTCATTTTATTTATGGCAAATTTCAGTAATGCCATTCAAACTGTGCTCTGAGTTTTTGTGCACAGTAAAAAAGCAATGATTTGCCCTGAATATCCCTTCATTCACTAAGAGTCTGATTTTTTTGAGATACAGTCCTTCAAGGGTTACAAACATCATGCACCTTCCAAAAGCTGAGGTTCCAAAAGATCTCACCTTGCAAATCCATGCCATCCATCTCTTTCTGTCTCTTCAGACGTAAAACATACAGAAGTGCCTGAAAGGCTTTACAAGAAGTGCTTAGGCACCTGATTCCCACAGAAACACATTTGATGTTGAGTGCCACTCCCCTTCTGCATTTGCCCACTTTATCCTTCCTAAATAGATTATAATGAGTGATTTTAATATTCCAATCATGCAAATCTTCCCCCAAGATTTCAATAATGCCAGCAAGGCCTAATGTATACTCATAAATGAGCTACTCCAATTCCAGTTCTTGTTTATTACTCAGACTCCCAGCATCGCAGTATAGGCAATTAAAGAATTTCTTCTCTTCACATCCCTTGGTGCCTTGATTAATTTTGTTCTTGACATCTTAATTTCGAGCTAAATGAATGCTCATTCATTCCTCCCTCTCTGCCTTCCATTTTTCCTGGTTTAACACTCTCCTGACTACTCATCCTGACACCTTGAATACTCTCCTATGAAGATGGAGACCATCTTCACCACTGTGGCTTTATCTTCTCATCAAACAGGTCATTGCACATCTTACATGACAAGTATCTTCCTTGCTCTACTTAAACCCGGAAGTGTTTCTTTTCCAGAGGTTTTTGCCTTTCTCTGCTTGTTGGAAACGAGACTTCAGGATAGAATATCCATCTGCAGTATCCAGGAACTCTTCAGCCACCTTCAATCCTTCATATAGATCATAAAGAGCGTCCATCACCAGCGGTGGGAACCTTGGGCACCATATCCCTGTTCATCCTTGCTGTAATAACCATGATGGGCTGGAGAAGAAAATGTCAAATGACTCCTTTGTCCCTGGGAAATTTAATTGCATTCTCAATACGGTGTCTTTGCCACCGTTGATGGGATTTGGGCGATCAAATGTAGACGCATAAGAGGTAAATTTCTCCACCTCCACATTTATAGTCAGAAGAGAGAAATAAGGCCTTCTGGGGAGAAACTAATCTGGGTTAGTGCAGATGAATCATGTCTGGGAAATGCCCATTGCTCTCCATGGACTAGGATAAATATTTCAGATGTGGTTTGCTGTAATTGAGACCTGTAAAACATTCCTGGGGTCATTTCTACCTCAGGAAATGGCACTGCAAACTGCATGTTAGGTGCTTGTCGTTTCACTTGGGGCTCTCTGCTCTGAGATATGTCCAGGTTTGTGGACATGCATTCAGAGAGTGTATTATGTCAGGCACCATATAGAAACACAGTCAAAGGCAGCTTGTTCTCTCGGGAATCTGTAATCTAAATGAAATCTTCTATTCCTGTCCCCTTTCTGGCCTGGTATAATGCAGAGTAACTTTTAAAACATTTAAAAACCATCCTCCAGCTTTTGCAGGTCGTGACTGTTTCTCTGCCTGACCATTTGAGATATTGAAAGACTGAAGATATATCACAAGAAGGACACACTAAGTGAAAAACAGATCATATTTCCACCACTGGCATGTAACAGCTTCACATGTGTCCTTGTGCCAAATAGGGCTGTGCTCTTGCAGCATATCCAGGCATTTGGAGTTCCACTGGTAGAAACCTGCTGTTGCCATTGAAGTTAAAAACAATGCAGTGTGCTGGGATGGTGTAATGAGTGATCTACACAGAGAAGGAGCAGCTCCAGCAGCTCCACAGAGAAGAGGATCGGTGTGGGACGTGCTCTCAGTGCTGCCTGCCCTGTGTTATTGCCTCAAAAGTGGAAAGAACCAGGTTAAGCCACTGGTTTGTGCGTGTGGCAGAGGAGATTTACATGAGCTGCTGGTGTCCTGCTGAAAGATGTGCTTGTGGGAGAGCTGCAGCAGATTAGGTTGCCATCCTGGGGCTGTGATTTACTTTGACCTGGTTTAATTTGTGCAGGTGCTGGTTGGAAGTGCCCACAAAGTGCGCAGCCACAGCTCAGCTGAAAGGACAGCCAGATCACCCACAGCATCACACCATCCCAGAAGGGTTGGGGTTGGAAGGGAGCTCTGGAGATCCCCTAGTCCAACCCACCCAAAAAAGCAGGTTCAACTACATTCATGGTTCTTTGGAAACACCCTATTTTTCCATCTGAATGTTTTCTTTAAGATAGGATTTAAAGATTTTTTTTTTCAAGTTCTTTGTTTGGGGCAGAGCAGATGTCCCTGGAACCACCTCACAGAAATACAGCTGGTGCAAGCAGAGGTTTTAAACTGTTTCAGCTGTGCAAATACAAACACGTCCACAATAATTTGTTCTTTGGACTTAACCTTTTCTATTTTATCCTAATTTAATGCTTAAACTTCCATAGATGAAGTTCAAGCTGGAATCTGTCCTTTTTGCTCCAAGGAGCACAGACTTGCAGATGAGTCTCTGGAGACTCAAGCCAAGCTCAGCTCATGATTTTTTTGGTCATGTGTCTGGGGTTGGAGATGTTAGAGCTTGTTTCAGTGAGGTGGGATAAATTCATCTAGCTTCCATTGTAGGATTTAGCTTGCAGATTAAAATTTCTAAATCTCAGTGTCTCCATGTATGTTTTTCTGTGTAAGATGTGATTGTAAATTCCCAAGATAATCTATGTAAATTGGCATCCAGTTGTCTGATCGTGGGGTCTAGTGCTGGTTTTGGTGGTCTGGGGTATCCTCCTGGCCTCCAGTGTGAACATCTCCCCTAAACCCAGCTGCATCTCTCAGTCCCTCTTGGGCACCTCTGATTCCCCACAGCATTTCAAATGGCAGTGCATATCCATGGTTTGTTGTTAAATTAAGATTCAACATTTATCTAGAAAATCTCTTTTGTTAGCTCTATTTTTTTGCAAAAAGGGCAGTGATTTTTTTTTTCCTGTTCCTTCTGTGTCTTGTCCCTCGTGCCTGTGTGGGGCTCATTAGAGCACTGGCATTCCCGAGGTACTCAGACATCACTCAGGGTCTGATCCTGGCTGGATCTATAAAGCATGAAGTTATTAGGGAGTCCTGTTATATCTGCATCTGTGTTCATGGAGGAAAAACCTCCTGGGACCAAGCACAGAGCAGTACTGCAACAGCTGAAGAGAGATTTTAATAAACACAGAGGAAAATCAATGTGGTCAAAGGGAACACTTGAGCCTTTCCTAAACTGGTTCCTCCATCTTCACAAGTTAGAACTGCCTTGGCAGTGTAACTGTGGAAGCTTCAAGGCTGTACCCTGGAAAACTCTTTTTAAAGCAATTAAGTCAAACTGTGCTACATGGTGTTAATTTAGAATTTCAATTAGTGCACTCAATTTGCTATCAGCTCTGGCCAAGTCATTTTCTCAAACCAAAGCTGCCCCTTGCTTGACTGTTTGCTTGAACAATATGAAGATGGAAGCAATTTGTTCACATAATATGATTTAATATGATGACTAATGATTTTCAGGAGAAAGTATGGATTGGGTTTGTCAGGCTGATTATATCTGAAACATGACTGAGGAGGGGCCTGGCTCTTTCATCTGGCTTGATCAGTGCAGATCTGCAGGGCCTGAGCTGGTCCTTGGCATTTCCAGGGTAAACTCAAGGTGGCTTCACTAAACTAGCTAAGTGTAGGATGTGTTTAATTCTCTGAAGCAGTTTAAGTTCCTCTCCCAGGACCCTGTTCCTATTTGTTTGAGGCAGCGATGACTGCACAGCTCGTTTTGGTATTCACGCCCTGACTGTGGAGACCCTGCACCCATTTTGTCTTGCTTTGCCCTCCTAGGAGAACTGCTGGCTTTGCAAATCAATTCATCAAGAGACTGTGGCTTTTTGGTTGGGGTGGTTTTGGTTCAGCGTTGCAGGGTTGTCATTACATCAGTGGCTCTTGTCTCGGTCGTTGTGGGTGGGTGACCCTGCACCCTGCAGTGCCAAAGGAAAGCCTGTGCGTGGTGGCCAGAAGGTCACTTTTCTGAATACCCTTCCCTGCTCTCCCCCTAGGCCAGTAGTTTTACCACGATTCATGTAAATATTGACATTTGCCAGGGACTTACTTGCCTTTGTGCTTTCATTCCCCGCTGAAAAGACTTGATGTTTTTCTTCTGAGTTCGCCCAGACTTTTTCCTCGCTCTTTTCTTTTTACCCAGCCTTTCTCCAAAGAGCCTGGAAGAAAGAAAACCTCTTTTGTAAAGGTTTTTTTCTTTTTTTTCCTTTTTTTTTTTTTTTCTGGAAATGTTAACTCCCTGCACAGATATTCTGGGAACTTTTCACTGTTCTTTTACTGCATGACACAAGAAACTAAAAGAGGAATATTATCTCTTCGAGGCAGCAAATCATTGTACTTGCTTCTAAAAGCTGATCTTGTTTTGTTTGACTCACTAGCTGTTTTATTCTGGCAGTGATGCACTGCCAATATCCTTGGGTAGCTCGGTTTTCACTTGCTTTCCTTTCTTTTAAGGCCACATCTCTTGCAGTCAGAAAGCCCTCACCACGAACAAACCCATCAGCATCTGGCCCATTAATAAAGACTTGTTATGAAATAAAAATTAATCAAGCACTGAGATTATTGCACAGCATTTCCCAGGACTTATTACAGAGAGTGATTGTGCAGACATCTTGTTACACGGGGGTAGATTGGAGTTTGGTTGGAATTAACTCCCAACAGCTGCTTTATTACTGTGATGTATTATTATTTATGTAGGATGAAAGATGTGAACAGCACTTGAGCACAACAGAGCTGTGCACAGAGGAGTTTACAGGCTAAGGGAGAGGCAAGGCTGGAGCAGATGAGAATAAAAAAGGGAGTGGGACATGTGTTGCTGCAATTCAGCCCATAAACTTTAGCAGGGCCTTTGTTTCTCTGAGTCTCTTGTTCTTTCTTATATAAGAAACAGTTATAAGCAGCATTAATCAAGAAGGTGAAGAGTCAAGAGCTTTGTCTTTAATAACATTTAAGTGTTTCTGGTTTAACTTTCTCCCTGTGGACCCAGTACTCAGATCTGGCCAAGTTGCACTCCATTGAGGAGCCAAACAAAGCAGATAAAAGAGGGATTCATGTCAGAGGAACAGTAAGTATATTTTCATCTCAGAGACACAATGATTTAGAACAAGAGTGCATATTAAGCATCTTAAAATAGAGTTAAGCTGTGTGCTGATCTTTACTCTGAACCCACATTGCTCAGCTACTCGTACAAATCCTGCAAGATAACAGAAGGTGCTAAACAAGTCACTGGGGAAAAAAAAGGATAGAAAAGTGACACATCTTTTAAAACATAAGTAAGAGCAAACTGATCTGCAAATGAAGAATACAACTGATTATTACACAGTCAGAGCTTTGCAAACTGCCTGTGTACCAGAGCCTCGAAAAGTTTGGGAGCAAGATTCCCTGAAGGGGGAAATGTTGGATGTCAGAGTGATTTCAGACTGAGGCAGATTTGTGTGAAATAGAGCCTCTAATTCCCACAGTCCATTAAATATCCTTCCCACCCTTCCAAATCTTCTCACCCACTACCTCACACCCCAGTGTATTCACCATAACCCCCTGCCAGTTTCAATGTACACCCTGCCCCAATGCTTTAATTTGTCTGAATGCATTTCATGATGTCTTTTGCCCAAAGAAATGCCAATGGATCTGCCATCAGGTGCACCTTGCCTTTCCTCAGCAGACTTTTTAGCTTTTAAGAACACTTCAAACCTGCCAAGGACAAAATGGGATATGAAGAACCAATTTCAATTACAGTGTATGAGGTGGTTTCCCGGCAACAAGAGTATTTAAAAGCAACAAAAATTAACATACCTTAAAAAAAAAAAAGGCAGTAGCAACAGCCACTGATTTTCATAGTGTAATATTTTCTATTCATTAAAACATCGTTTCTGAGCATCGTTTCTGCCTCAAGGCTCAACCTCAACTCATTTTAAAATCATGTTTCTCCTTTCTTCACTGAAAGGTACTTAGAACTTTACAAAGACAGAAAGGAAAAGAAAGTAGAGGGAAAGAAAGAGAGGCTGGACTGGTAATATAATTCCTTGAGGCTAAGCTACTGACTGCTCTCTTGCTGGAATAGCAAAACTCGGTTACTCTCTCAAGGAACAATCCCTTCTTCTTTAGGATCCAACTCCTGTTTTGAACCATAGGAAGAAATATTCCATCTTAAAATTTCCTTTTCAAACCCTTATACACCTTTTGTCACTGTACATCCATTCGTACCTATTCTCCCTGGAAACTTTAATTGCTCTCTGCTTTGCTTGATAAAATTCAGGAGAATTTGTGCTCTGTGAAAGAGCTGTTTTCAAACAGAGTAAATAAATCACAAGTATTCTGGTCCTAAGTGGGTAACATAGATTTTACCTGCAAGAGAGGGAAGGATGGTATAAGTAGAGACCAGCAAGACCCACAGCATCCCAGTAAGCTCCAGTCCAAGAAGCAACTGGGACAGGATGGTGATTTTTGTATGGCCCTTTTACCTTGAAGGGTTGATGGTGTTTGAGCTGCTCATGTCCCTTAATACCTTGCACCTGACAACAAATACGTGTGGCAGTGTTTGTACAGATTTAAGATAAAAATGAGGATGCAGCGAGCTGTGTCCTCCCCAAGCCCAAACATCCACAATGTAGACCCTTACTTGGAGGCAAGTCCCATCCCTGGAATGATACTGGGACACAGGATCCTGAAGTGACCACTCCTCTCAGGGCACAGGGCACAAAAGTGGCTGCATTGAGCCAGAAAGAAAAAAACTAAGAAATCCTGGTCTCTGACAGTGGGAAAAGCAGATGTCTGCAGTGATACTGCCCAGATATATATATATATATAAAATATTATATATATATATATATATATATATATATAAGATATATATATATGTATTTATATATAAAAAAGTTTATCATTGGACTGCTTAAAGCAAACAGTTTCTGGCCTGCTCAAACCCAAAATTAAACTCTTCAACCTCTGAAATTTATTTCCCAGCCCTTTTTATTCTCCCAAAGAATTCCTCTTCCTCAGAAAAAAAATTTAATTTTCAGCTCAGGTTGGACCAGCAGAGCAATCCACGCACTTGTATGGCCTCAGTTTATATTTTCCAAGAGTAGGGATCAAAGTCATCTGTTGGTTGCACAAAATCAGCAGGACACAGATCACTTGCACTGCAGGCACTGCCCTGAGAACATCAATCTTTGGCATTTCAGGATGTGCAGAGGTCATTTTGGTTAATCTACTGTGCCTAGGCTGCTAGACATCCAAAAATCCTGGCCAGATGCTTAAAATCCATTCTTTCCCCCCTGTGTGAACAGCATTTCTAAGGGAAGATATATCGAGAAAAGCTGCTGGAGAATTAATGTAGTCATAGGAGTAGGAAAAATAAATATTTTGTTTCTTGAAAGGTTGTTGATTGACTGATGAAAAGCTCAGGGTAAGCAGATCTATCTCCCTGCATTTGTTCCAGTAGTAAGACAAAATCAGGTGCCACTTGATCTATTGTTGAGTAAAGGCAGTGGCTTCTACCTGCTCAAATACAGACTTTTTAAAGCAGTCACAGACTGTTCCAATTGTAATAACCCAACAAGGATTTGAGCCATTTGCCCATAGGCAGGAGCCTTGTTGCAGACAGAATGCTGCTTGAGAGATACTTGTAGGGTTGGCAAGTGCAACTTGGGATCTACAGGAGCCCCCTATTGCCTGGAACAGTATTTGGAGACCAAGTAGCACCCCCAGTTTCACCTGTGCTTGGGCAACTGGATTGAATCCCCCAAGGTAAGAGCCTGAATCCTTCCCTGGGCTTCTGTGTTCACTGCAGAGGTGACTTTGGAGAAGATGAAGCAGCAGCCGAAGAAGCTACAAAGCATAATGAAATTATGGAGATAAGAGTGGATGTAGGCAGCTGCCCTTCCACTTCCCTGAGGAGAACAGAGAGGAGACTCAGGGAGAGACCTGTGAGCTCAGATTCTCAACAGGTGAACCGTCAGCAGAAAGTCACTGGGATAAGATATTTACAATTTAAATGGATTGAAATAGAAGGCAAAGGTCATGAAGAACCGGTCAGCAAGAAGATAATTTTTTTTCAGTTTCTTTAAAAAAAAAAAAAGGTTACTTCACCTAACTGCTGCCATCCCTTAATTCCACATGTCCTCTTAACAATGCCCATTCCATGCAAATCCACAGGAATGCTGATGTTTCGTTTAGTCTGCTGAGTGGTAAAAATCCCTCTAAGATTTTGCTTCCCTTCTGTCACCTTCCTCACTTGCTCATGCCCTTTATGATGGGTCTATGTCCCTGCAGATGCAGTAGCAGTGAGATGGAGCAGTTTCTCTCATCATCTGTGTTTATTCACCATCACCTCCTAGACCATCACTAAAGCTGAATTTCTCCACAGCCATCCAAACCTGGAACTGGATTTTCACCAGGATTTTCAATCCAGAAGGGAAAAAAGTGATATAGAGCAGGAGGGTTGAGTTTTCTTGAGGCCACAGCAGTTGTATGAAGTAGGATTGGGTTAAATGATGGGTATCTCTTGGGCTTTTTGAGGGGCTGTCTCAAGGCTGATGTACCAAGTCCACAGGAACCAAGAATCATGACCACCAAGAAATATGCAACCAGCATTATAACTCCTTATTCCATATATCTTTTTCCTGAAATAGGAGTGTGTAACCAGCTTTACTAAAGGTGGCTGCCAGCTTCTAATATTCCCAATGAGGTAGATACTGTGCACACAGATAAAAGGGTTTCTGAAGTGGGTCAGCTTGTGGGCAGCCAAGACCTGTGGAGAAGGGAATGAAGACAGCAAAGGCAGCAGTGGAAATTGGGAGAGTCAGGGAAGAAAAGCTGCTGAGATGGAGAGGAAGAAAATGGGAGAAGGACTCTCTGAAAGATTACATTTGCAGTTGGTTAAGTTATATACATACATGTGTAATTGATGGAAATTTTACAAAGCACTGTGAATTCAATTACTTTTGAGATGTTTCAAACACATGCCACAGAACGACATTATTAAGCAACACTTTTAAAATCTAAAGGTAACAGCGCTGTGAAGAAGATGTAATGTTTTCTTTTTAACCATTGTTCTGCCAGTCACTTAAAAAACATTGTGGTTCTTGTGGATCGTCACAGAAAAATAACAGAAGTTAAAAGGCAGCAAAGCACAAACCAGTGTGTGCTGATTTCTCACACTGAAATTTTCTCAGGGACATGTTGATGGAGAAAGAGAGTCAGAGCCTGTTCTTGGCTGTGGAGGTGGGTGATGGGCTGCTGGAATTGGACCTAAACCCCTGCCTATGACACTACAGGGGTGCAGAGTTACTTCTGCCCACACCTGCTGGTGGGGAGATTTGTAGGGATGCAGGGGAAACCTGAGCACAGGGGGTGAGCAGAGGGAAAGGACCAGCAGCTGGGAAGAAAATATTCCCACTGCCAGACCAAGGCAGTATAGGTTATTTTACTCTCATCCTCCAAACAATAAAGGTCCTTTTTGCCTAAAGTGCTGAGAAGGAGTTAAAAAACATTGCAAAGCTGACTGAAAAAGACAAAAAACCTGGGACTGATGTTCCTGCTGTTTGATCTTGGTCTTTGGGTGGGGAATGAGGTGAGTTTTGATCTCTCCGTGTAACTGAGACAAATGATTCTTGTCTGTTGAAGCTGGTGGTGCAGGGGAGCAAACTGCACATCAGCTGCCTCAGCTGAGTGACTAGAAGATGTGGAGTTAAATACACTCACATTTACAGCCTCTGACTTCATTAGTAAATTACTGCATAATGAACCAGTACATAGTAACTTTCCTATTCTCTTCCATGGCAAATGCTCTGCTAATATTTCATCCATAGGCTTGTTTTACGGTGCAGCCAACCTATTCCTACAACAGGCAGCAGCCTGGTCCCCCTTGGGTCCAATGTGAGCTGACCTGAACCCTAAAAGTGGAGCTGGAAAGACACACAGTGCTGGCTGTGCTGGAGAGAAGCGTTCGATCATTTCATTAACCCTGCTAATGGTTCAAACGAAGACCTTAATGGTACAATCAATAATGCAGCCTGTGATCAGTTTGTTAGTCAGCTTCAAATGCTTTACTTTTAATAGGGGACTCCCAGAAGGATCATGAACTGTTACCTGCAAGCAGTAACTCAGGGTGCATGTAAAGTATGACTTTGGGTCTTATTTTACATCTTTTTGACTAGCACAGTCCCTTCCCTGTCTCCTTAGACTGCTGCTGGATAGCTTACCCCAGGAGTCCCAAAGTTCTCTGTCCCCCATCAGTCTGGCATTTCTCAACAAATTATTTGGATATTCATTACTGTCCTTAGTGCTTTTGCAGGAAAAGTGAGTCTCTGAGCTCATCCACACTTAAGGCAGAGCTGATAGTAAAGGGTAATCCTTTACCAAGGAATTACTAAAGAGGAAAGAGATTCTTTACTGTGAGGGTGGTGAGGCACTGGAACATGTTGCCCAGAGAAGCTGTGGCTGCCCCATCCCTGGAGGTGTTAAAGGGTGGGTTTGATGGAGCCCAGAGCAACCTGGTCTAGTGGGTGACATCCCTGTCCACATGGTAGTGAGGTTGGAATTAGATGAAACAAAACCTCTCGAAAGTGGTCCAGATCCTGTAGGCACAGAACAATGTTCCACCCTTTGAAGGCACTCTGCCCAAAGGAAGGTGGGCAAGGAGAACCTACATGGCAATATTCAATATTTTAGGTGGATATGAAACAGCATAACAGCTGAGGGTTTTTGTGCTCCTTCAGTTGTAAGAAATAGGAATGCTCCCTTTCTGCTTTGCTGGGTAGAATTTTATCTTCTGGTTTTGTCACTTATTAACTTTCCACTTTTTAGGCTGCCTGTGACATTTTCATTGTTGGGGTTTTATAATTTAAAAGATTGGGATGCGTGTAGTTTTCATTGTCACATTAAACACACAGAGTAAATACAGTCCCTGAAACAGGAGATTTTATCTGGGAAACTGAGATGAAATTCCATGGCTGGCAGTTGTTCAAATGAGCCCTCTCTGCCAGAGCACAATAATGAGTGATATTCTTCATTGCCTTTACCTTCTCTCCATTATGCATCAGAGGGAAGGGAGGGAGAGCAAAGCAGAGTCGTCCTGGCATTGCATTTATTCTGCTGCAGTGACTTCACTGAGCACAAGTAACAAAGCCTTCACTTGGAGCACAGCACTCAGCACTGAGATTACACCCTGGGTACAATAGTATACGTGACCTGTTCCAGAATGCAACAACTTGCTAAGTCAGCTAATTTCTTTTCCTTGTCCTCACACAGCAGAAGAGCTGTGTAAGAAGTGAATGGAGATTATGCTGTTTCCTACCCAGGAGTCCTCATTCTGGCATCAGCTGGGATAGCCTGGAGTTAATGTTCCTGAGCACTGGGGCAGCTTTCTCAGGCATGTGCTCTATTCCCTGTGACATAAGTTATATAAGGAAGGGGAAAAGCCGGTTCAGACTTGTCTGTTAGTGCTGCCTTCATGTGGTTCATAATGAAAGCAACCACATTACTTTTAGGAAGAGCTGGATCATGGAGAACTGTGGGTGGCCAGGGCAGAATGGGGGAAATGCACTCAGCGCATCCTGAGGGCATAGAAAGGAGTCTGGCATCCCATGAAGAGCAACGGGTTTGAACCAAGGGAATCAGAAGGTGTGAGCAAAAGGACTGAAAGTGAGTCTGGGCTTGGGAATAGCTCAGGGTTACACTCGCTCAGCGAGGTGGAAATCCATGGAGAGCTGTTACATCCAAACACAGCATCCCTGTAACTGATGTGCTCATTTCCAGTAAGAGATGGGGCTCAAGATGCAGTAGTAGAGTGGTGGTTCCTGTGTGGCAGGCAAGGCTTAGGCACTCACAAGCATTGGAACAGGCTGCCCAGAGAAGCAGTGCAGTCACCACCCCTGGAGGTATTCAAAAGATGTGTAGATGTAGTGGACCTGTCACTGTCAGGTTAATATGGTTGGACCTGATGATCTTAAAGAGCTTTTCCAAACTTAATTATTCTATTCTGTTCTATTCCATTCACATCCATGGGCTTGATTCTCATTTACAGACAGGTCTCTTATTCTTCAGAACATGTCAGGACTTCAAACCAAGGTACATGGCACTTGACTCCTCCCTCAATCTCCCCCTCCCCAGCAGTGCTAAATGGCTTTCACATGAAATAAAATAGGTCTTTGCCAGACTCCCAACCCTTTCCTTTTGTATTTCGCCAAAACCCACAACCACACAGCCAAGAGGATGGGAACTGAATTAGTTTCATGATGCCTACCTGAATGCAACAAAATGTGGAAAAAATTTGGATAAGAAATAATGACTCTACGATGGATCACAAACAATGTCATCAGAGAAACGGGGTGGTGGTAGAGAGAGGGAAAGGTATCAAACATTTTGCTTCCTTGTTCTCTTCCCTCATAAAACGTATTTGGTAGTTTTCTTAACAGAAGCTGGCAAAGCTCAACTCATTAATTCCTTAATTAGGATTGTAATCCAAAGCTAAAAGTATTTAGAGAGAGTGCTAGAAAACCTGGCTCTGGGTACCTGGTATAGAGGGCCCAAAGGAGAAATAGCTGTGATTAGGATAAACAGACGTAAAGTACCGAGCATATCCCACAAAACTATGTGAAGAAAGGCCCATGGCCAACAGAGCACTAAAACAGCACTTCCAGAGGAAACTTTCAGAGCCATTGTTTAATCTGTGGCAGAAATTGTTAGCACCATGGCAGAAGATGCCAGCACAGGCTCCTAATCCAAGATGGCAAAAATGCACAGTATCAGTCAGAGGCCAAGGTCTTCTGTCTCCACCTCCAGGCCTATCTCCAAATGCTGGTCCAAAGACTTAACATCTGTTGCCCAGCAATCTACCCGGATGTGTCTGAAGATTCTTTACAATGATATGTAGGAGCGGGTCCAGAGGAGGCCACGAAGATGACCGGAGTGATGGAGCACCTTCTCTATAACAACAGGCTGAGAGAGTCGGGGGTGTTCAGGCTGGAGCAGAAAAGGCTCTGGGGATACCTTAGAGCACCTTTCAGTGTCCAGACAGATGGGGACAGACCTTTTAGCAGGGCATGTTGTGATAGGACAGGGGATAATGGTTTTAAACTGAAGGAGGGTCGATTCAGATTAGATATAAGGAAGAAGTTTTTTACAAAGGAGGTGGTAAAACACTGAAATAACTTTCCCAGAGAGGTGGTGGATGCCTCATCCCTGAAAGCATTCAAGGCCAAGTTGGATGGAGCTCTGAGAAACCTGGTCTGGTGGAAGGTGTCCCTGCCAATGGCAGGGGGTTGAACTAAAGGACCTTCAAAGGTCCCTTGCAACACAAATTATTCTATGTTTATAGATCAGTAACTCCAATTTCAGTTAACGGGTGAGGAAATTGAGGTATCAAGGGAGATTGACTTGCCTGAAGACTTCTAACAGGCCTGTGATATAGGAATATAATTAAGTTCTCTTGACCTTTACAGCCTGGGATGTCTTGAAAATGTCTGGAAAGACAGGTTCAAGTGGGGCACAGCTGCTCCTCCTCTCTTCCAGGCTGGCAGGATCCCAAATCAGTACTCCTCTGGAAGGTATAGCGCAGCATTCTGGGGTGCCTTTGCTTGTTTTCCTTTCTTCACACATGGGTGTGAGGATTTTTTTAAGGGGGAAAGTTTTTAGCACTACTGGATATTTGGCATCCTGGTCAGAAACACCACACAATAATCCCCCTGAACAAATACTGCATGCCAGGAACGCCTGGATTTTTTTTTTATTTTTGGCCATCCATATGAAAATAAATGCTCAAAACCTCTAGGCTGAAGAAGCCCTTTCTAGGTCACCTGTATGGCATCAGGCTGTGCCAAGGTGGCTCTTGGCTGACCCACAAGGAGTGTGCACAGGATCAGTCAGTGCCTCGCTGCACACCTCTGCATAGAATATAGACATAGAATAATTTAGGTTGGATAAGACCTTTATCATCAAGTCCATGAGATACATATAGATACATAGGAACATATGAGGAAGCCATTGGGAGCTTTCCAAAGGAACTGAAGGTCCTTCATCCTTCTGCACATACAACCAGTGCTTTCTAACATTTGGAAACCCCTCGCAGCCTTTGCCTTCTCCATTTACTTGCTTTGACCATACAACTGGGACATTCACTGTTGACTTCTAAGCCTCCTCCTAATCAGGATCCTAATCAATGATTCTCCTTTGGCCCTTCGGCCCCCTCTCAGCACTGGCTCAGAGATGGAGTACACAGGGTCCATTTGATCCTGATTCCTCATTCGATCTTTGCTCCATGTCTACCATTCAGCAAGGACATCTCTCACCAGCTAGGAAGCAAATCTGTAAATCCTTTCGCAGGCTGCTTGGGGCAGTTTTGTCTCTCTTAAACCACGCCAACCTTTTCACATTTGGATCCACACTGAAGACGTTTGCACAACATTTCGCTTTAATTCTGTCCCTGAGTGCTCACACAGGGGGGAGACAGTTCTGAGGAAAAGACAGTAACAACACTATTATAATTTTACTTGTGCACATTTCCCCCTTCTGCAAGATTGGTTTTCACTCCAGCTGCATTTCTTTGAATGTGAAAGATTTTCTTTTCTTCCCTGTTTTCCTTTTGGTTCCTTCCTCTGTTTAAAAGCAAAGTCATCAATAATTTCAGATGAAATGCATTTGCTGTAACTCTCCAGGATAACATGGTTTGAATATTTTGATTGATTTACGTCTATAAAAAACAAACTGCATCAGCCGTTTGTCTGTAGAAACCTTTGTTTTCTTTAAAGGTACAAGCCTTGCGCCTCATTAGTCTTGCTGAGCTTTCCTTTTGGTACCTGTTGTGTTTCACACATTTTTATAAGCTGTCTGCCTCTAATAAATGAAATTATACTTCAGCTGTAAAGTGTTCCCATAAGCAATCAAAGGAATGCTGCCTTGTAGTCTCTGAGAATAAGCACCATCAGTACCATTGTCACATCATCAAGGCGTAGCACAGCCTGGTTATTAGTTTTATGCTGCTCTGACAGCTCTGGTGGTGCAACATCTCTAAAAACCCAGTGGTGGAGGAATCAAAGGATGGGGATTGGCATATACCAGCCTAAGGTGTCCAGCACTGCTGTATTTTGGCTGGTTATTAGAAGGGTGGATTGGTTCTGCATAAGCTCTTGACTGATTTAAGGGTCAGAAGCCAAGATCAGAGGAATCAGAAGTGGAAATCACACAGAGCTTCGTTATCATGACTCGAAACTATCAGTATGAGTTGCAAGATCTGTGGGAGCATCTTCAGGGAGCTCCAGAGAAGTTCAGCTAAATCTCCTTTAGGATCCGCAGGCAAGTAGCAACTTGTTTGCTTTTGCTCTCATTTCTTGTTACAAAGAGAGTGAATTGAAAGGATTGTTTTTTTTCCTGGGGCATCCTCAGGCCAAATGAGAAGATGAATGTGTCTGTGCTCTGGTGTGTTCCTGTCTCACACCTACAGTGCAATCCAGAGGAAGAAGACGGACCTGCTCATGACATACAACTCTATTCTATCTCAGATTAAAACAGGCAACCTGTTTTTTCTAGCACTGATGTAGCATCCACTGTTGGCAATTTTGAATTCCTGTGGTTTTTACGCAGCTCTCCCGAGTTCATGGCAACATTCACCAGCAAAGTTTGGGATCTCTTTGCTTCCAACACCTTTTCCTGAGATGGTACATCCAATGCTGTTTGAACACATAAAGCTTTCTGCTGTTATCATAGAATCGTTTAGGCTGGAAAATACCTCTGGGATCATCAAGTCACACCGTTAACCTAACACTGCCAGGTCCACCATGAAAACATATTCCTAAGTGCCACTTTCACATGTTTTTTGAATGCTTTCAGGAGCGGTGATTCCACCACTTCCCTGGGCAGCCTGTTCCAATCCTTGACAACTCTCTCAGTGAAGAAATTTTTCCTAATATCCAACCTAAACCTCCTCTCATGCAACTTGAGGCCATTTCCTCTCATCCTATAAGCTATTCCTCTTGTTCTATCCATGTTCCAATCACTGCAACTGTGACTGTGAGATGCCCATGCCAGACACATGCCAGCTCAGAGGGCTTAGGACACCAGTGGATCTGAGTGGAATCAGCCCTGTGAGACCCAAAAAGCAGCACAACAGGTAAGAACAGAGCAAAGATATTGCTCATAGCACAGCACAAAGTTGTCTTTGATATTTCAATAACTTATTTCTTAGATTTACATTCACTCCAGCTTGGTGATCCTTACTTATATAAATTTTCTTTTCTTGCCTTTTCTTATTTAAACAGGAATGAGGCAGAGAGGAAATCAGCATTCAAATCTCCTCTCTGCTTACATGCACACTGCATTGCTAAAATGAACATTGTGTCTGGTTCAGTTGGATCAACTTTGTAGTTAGATTATTTTGTAATTAAACCACAGATATATCTGTGAGGCAAAAGAGAAAATCCCACTGACTCTAATTTACCCTTTTGTAACCCATCCTGGGAAGCAGCAAAGAATCAGAAAGCTGTATTTATTTACAGATATATTGAGAGAGAGAGAGAGAGAGAGATACAGGGAAATCAGATAGCAATTCCTTTATTTCCCTACCCTCCCTTTCTGCTTGGAAGCCTATTTACAAACACACAGTAAAAATCCTATCCTGAAATGGGTGATTGTGTTCATTGTTCCAGAACACATAATAGCAAAGGCAAGCAGGAACTGTTTCAGTGAAGCAGTAATGGTTTAAGTTGTTCAAACAGGAGAATAACAGGGAGAGCAGAAAATAATTGTCACACCCTAAAGGCTGCAGAGAGCCTGAAATCACCAAGTCTTGCACTCTGTGGGTCTTGCACACTTGTTGAGCTACTGTAATGTCTTTGATATGTCATCAGGACCTGAGGTTTAGCCACAATTCCCAATACATAGTCCAGATTCTCCTAAATTCTGCGCCAAAATTCATAAACCACTGATTTCGTGGTGACTGAATCGGGTTTCCTGGGGCCACATACCACTGAGATGCAGAGCTCCCACCATGTTTGTGTACAGTGATCAACCAGGGTTGTGCCTTGGATTCCTTTAGGGAAAGAACATCCAAGGCCTGGTGAACTGACTTCATGGAACAGGTACTTATTTTGTCCCTCCTGCACAGAGTGTGACAAACCAGGATAAGATGTAAAAGTCAGGCAGAATGGTGAAAATATCAGTTCTTCCAGTGGCTTGATCAGGAGCAGACTTACCACGGGATGAGACAGAAAAGGAAACAAAGCTTCAGTTTACTGCTAAGACACAAATGGATGGTATCTCCACCTGGGAGGCCCTGGGCTGGCAGGCAAACCTCCAGTGTTTGTAGAGGACAAGAATATGGTCCAGTTTCCTCAACACAACCATCCAGTGCCCAGCCTGCTTCCCAAAAGGGCATAGTCTCCCACAGATCATCCTGTGAGGAGGCCTCAGACGCCTCCAGGGCATCTCAAGTGATGGTAGATGATATTTATTTTTCCTCTGTGCTGCTCCCATCTAATATCCCTTTTCACACCTCATTTTGTTTTCCCCATATCAGTGGAAAGAGCTCCAGCCTCCAGGAGCTGCTCTGGTTAAACCCATTCACGTGTTTTGGTTCCCTGGAGTTATTCAGAGACTTTCCTGCACGGAGGACAAACATCAGGACATGTTCTTTGTGCTGACCCATCTGCTCCAGAAGAGCAATTAAAACTGGAATTGTGGAAGAGCAATATTATTTTAAAAACACAGCACAGCCTCTGATATGAAACAGGACTAAGAATGGACTTGTCAAGCACTATTAGTTTTTAATTTTATTTTCCAATAAAGAGGGAAAGAAGTAGTGTTTACAAGCAAAGCAGTCTGTTCTTGACTCAAAATGCTCTGATTATGCTAAGGGACCAAGCAATTAACAATGATCAAAGAGCATAATTGTTAAAAACTTAATGGGGATAAAAATATCACTATATTAATTTTTTTCTTTTTTTTTCTCTCCAGAAATAAAACCATAATTTGCCAGTACTTGAAAATATAATCCTCATCTCAGATTGCTTTACTTTGGGAGCAGAAACAAAACAAACAAACAAAAAAGTGAAACGTGGAAAATTCTTGAATTGATCCCATTTTTACCCAAACCTACCTTTTCTTTTTAAAAAAGGCTCAACAAAATGTTGGGTCAGGTTTACAGATTGCACAGGATGGTTAGTTCAATTACAGCAAGAAAAGAGTAATACTGAGAACTAATTAAATATACTGGTATGCAGATGGTTAATTGGATTAATAATTACCTTGCATATGTAAAAAGAGGTTTTATGTTTGCACAGGCGATTTTTATCAGAGTTCTCCTGGGATTAAAAAAAATCATGCTAATAAATGATTGTTTCAAACAGTAAGACAATTTTGCCTGGGTTTTGACTAAACTTTAGAGGAAAAAGGTTTCTGCTTCCATCAGAAGGTAATTTAAATAAAAAACCCAGAGATTTCACTTTCTGTACGCTCACCTAGAGCCACTCTAGGGAAGAGAGAAAAGTGAAGCATGTTGTAATCTGCAGAAATCAGAAGACAATGGAAAAAAATCTGTTTTTAAGCATTTTTTGGGGGTGGGAACAAATTGCCATGGCAACTCTCTAAACGGATATGTCTTCAAGGAAATCATGCTGTTCTCTTGAAAAGTGAGATGCATAATACAACGAGCACTTGAAAGTTATCTTTGGAAGGCATGTGTACAGGAAAATCAGAAATATTTTATAAATTCAAACTTATGAAACATTCATGCTGATTCACTAATGTTTCACACAGCAATTATTCCACCCAAAGGCAGGAGCTGAATAACCTTGCCATGTATATGTGCATTTTTAAGAGTGCTTTGTGCTTGGGCTGATCTGATCTATCAGCCCCTTTCCTCTGCTTTGCAAGCACTCAGAGTTTCTTGCCATCAATATATAAGTTGATACTAACTCAGATGGCTGTTAATTCAGAGCCTGAGATATTTAACCCATTTCTTGTACCCTTTCTTTTTCTGACAGGTTGTGTCAGTCAACATTTTCTTACCAGCAGCATCAGTGACATCACTGTGCTGCAAACTGGGATGAGAAAGGAGAAAGAATTTGACCTAATAACTTTACTTGGAAAAGCTGTTCCTCCTATTTTAAACCAGTCAGATGGTTGGAGGCATCTGGTCACACTGAGGATTATATTTTGCTCACAGAATTGAAGTATTCTCATCCTGGCAGAACAAGTAAGAGTCTTACCTCAAGATTGGAACTAAATGATTTTTAAGGTGCCTTCCAACCCTAACTGTTCTAAGATTCTGTGATTCCCTGCCCCTACTAAAAACAAGAGGAGTATTTTCTTTGCTATAGAATATTTAGTTCCTAAGCCTCTGGCCTGAAACTAAATAAAATAAATTAGAGACTGAGTAATATAAAGGGAAAAAAAACCCCATGAACATTCATTTGCATCCTTGAGATGGAGCTGCTTTCTTGCTTTTTTCTTGACTTGTTGGTTTCTTTTAACTACTCCTGGGCTTTTCTTCCA
Source organism: Lepidothrix coronata (assembly GCF_001604755.1). Classification (NCBI taxonomy): domain Eukaryota; kingdom Metazoa; phylum Chordata; class Aves; order Passeriformes; family Pipridae; genus Lepidothrix; species Lepidothrix coronata. Next base: position 5,620,841 of record NW_016690200.1, read on the forward strand.
CAAGATTGAACTGCTTTAATTAATACAATCCAAAAGAGCTTTATTTAAACCAGGTTAAATATCAAAATACAGCCTGTCTGAAACCAAAATCAGCATTTTGCCCATAGCCAGTGTGCACCAGTCTAACTAAGGTCGTTTAAAAAATGCCATCTTAGACTGACATGTTGCATGGAGAAGCCCTGGGGGTTCCAGTCACTGTTGGCAGCCCTGGGTGTTTAAATTGAAGGTGTCAGAACTACTATCACATCTAAAAAGCAGCAAATGGAGGAACAATTCACTAATGTCTCCCTGAGGGTGTTCTCACATGCCACCATCGAGCTGGTGCTGTGGCCACTGTGCCGAGTCAGGGCAATTAGCTGTGATTTCAAACACTGGGACAACTCCCTGATTTTGTCTCCCATGTGTGCCTGCCTAGTACCCTTCTAAGGCAATGAGTCAGTTTTCTGTTCAGCAGTTGTTCTTGGAAAGAGAATGATCACGGCAGCCAGAAGAAGGAATCCCACTTGGCAGGTGGATCACTTGGTGGGAATGGCTGGGAGTGAGACTGCTGGCTGCAGAATACGGACACATCTCATCTTGGCTAAAGAAAGTGTATATCTCTTGATTTTTTTTTTTTTTTTTTTTTTGATGAACAAGGAAATGTTTTGACAATGTCTAGCACAAATTGGCCCTAAGGAGACGCACCAGAGTAGAAAAACTTACTGCTGATGACAGACAAAAACACCATAATACCTATTGGGGACAACAATTTCTGTATCTGAGGAAAGCCTAAAGCCAGAGCTGGACTTCACAGCTTGAAGAAGGAATCTGGAAGCTTCCTCAGAAAGGAATCTGGATGTTTGAAGACCCATTAGCCTCGTGGGGAAAGCTGGTCCTTACTCAGACTTGGTGGTTGGAGCTCAGTCTACATCCCACAGAGTATGTGATTCTCTGCCTTCTTCAAAAAGTCAGAGTGAGTGATTGTCATAACTTCTTATGACCTTCAAATGAATCTTACATGGTTGATGATCTGGGTCATATCAGGTCATATCATGATCAGGTCATATCAGAACCAAGCACCTGAACTCTTTTCACTCAGTATTACAGTTAGATCAGCCAAAGTGTGAGTGGGGGTATCCTTCCTTCCCACTCCTTCCCTGGCTGCTACCTCTAATGACCCCTCAATGCTGGTGTTAGAATTTAGAACCTAATCCAACCTCACATGGAGTTAGGGATAGTCCTTTCTTTTAGGGGGTAAACCCTCCACCTATCATTCTTGACCCATCCCTGGGTCAAGGTCAGGCTGGAGAGGGCTCTCAGCAACCTGATCTAGCTGAAGATGTCCCTGCTCATTGCAGGGAGATTGGACTAGATGACATTTAAAGGTCCCTTCCAACCCAAACTATTCTATGATTCTATGATTTTTCATATGGTTGGGGAGGTTAAGGGAGTTGCTTTAAGCTACAGAACAGCAAAGCCAAGCCTAGGTCAGGGCAGCTCCCCTGCTTCCCCTCCTGCCGTGTCTCAGGGTACGACCACGGGGTATTTCACAGGCAGACACAGGACGATGCTTTCCAAGCAGATTTTGTTTGCTGTGGCTGTGCTCTGAGCTGGCCAGAAGCTGTGCAGCTGATCTGGCACAGGCTGCCTCACAGCAGAGCCTGTCACCTTCTGTCACCCCTCTCAGGCTGGGACTGTCCAAGGATGAAATGATCCTACATGCAACCGTGACCCTGAGCTGTGACCCCATGGCACTGGTGGGGTCCTTTGGCTTTGCCACGGAGAGTCACTCTGTGCATGTGTGTGAACAGCAAAAAATCCCCTGCATGAGGCAGAGAGATGCTCTGAGTGCTCTGGACCATTCAGATGGACTTTAGTTCCCTTTACCTGGTCCTGGGTGACAGCTCCATCAAGGTTAATGCTTTTATACCTGCTTCCAGCAAGAGAGTGTCAGCTCCAAGGGGCAACTTTCAGGTGCTCGAAACGGGTTTATGTGAGCAAGGGTCTTGTGTTTAACAGGGAAGAAATCAGCAAGATTCAGAAAGGCTGATGTATCCATGAGATTTTTTTTATTTTAAAAGTTATGGTATTTTGAAGATGAAAAGGTCATTTGTACCTGCACAGTTTTCCATGACTTAAACAGGGCTTTTGTGCATGTGCTAAAGGTGCGTTAAAAATACTCCCTAGGATGTCCTCCTACATATATTTTAGGAGTTTTCTGGGAAAGCAAGGACAGGACAAATCTGTGTCAATAATCCTGTCAGAGGCAAGGTAGAGATAAAGGTGTTAAATGGCCAAAGAAATTGTATAATTCAGTGGCATTTCTTCTGATAAAGCAGTGTTTAATCTGACAGCCACAGGAACTGGGGTGTGACATGAGCATGAGGCCAGCAAATGTAAAATGAAGTAATCACCCTGAAGAAGGAAATGCTTTGAATAACACATGATGCTGGAAATCTTCAATGCAGCAACAAATTCTCTTGTTCAGTAGGATCATCCCGGCCCTTTTGCCATTAATTTAAATATTATTGAGAGAATTTTGGGCAAAAATGTTTCATCAGTGCCTGTAGCAGTATGAATACATGCTCTTGTTAGAGAATCTCACCATCAAGAGTTACAGGATTTGATGTGACATATTTTTAACAGGCATGATTTTAAAATGATGGGAGAGGAAATTTGAGGGGAGGTGAAAGGTTTTGAGTAAGTCAATGCCATGAATGCGATCAAACCAGACCAATAGTTTTCAGAAAAGGGCCCTGGATTAAAATGAGTCACTGGAGGGAGGATGCTGAGACAGTCAAAGGAAAGACAATATCTCGTAATGTGGGGAGAGGGGATTTTGACCCTACAGATGGTTGAAAATAAATTATTTCATAACAAATAAAAGGGAGGCAAGTTCATCAGTTCAAGACTCAAATGCCAGGAGCTTTGTGTTTAATTTCTCAAAGGGCATCTGGAATAACTGAACAACAAGTTGTCCCATTGAAGGTGTCCCAGAAAGGCTTCTGGAGGCTGAGGGCTGAGCCTGGGTTCCTTTCTGACAGCCAGGGGGAAAGTTGGCTGCTCTTTGCCCCAGCGTTCTGCCTGCAAGGACAGGGGGAAGGTCTGAAGTGGAAATATGTGACAGAGCAGCATCTGGGGGTCTGGGGCTCACGGGGTTTCTTCATCAGCATTAAAGAGAAGCAGAACAGGGAGCTCCAGTGGGCAGTGAAGCAGAGATCCATGTCACTTGTGCAGGATTTTCTTTCCCTAGGAATGCCTCGGTGGAGTTTGTGTCTTCATCCTAGTTTGACATTTTCCCATACCCACCATCCCCACTGCACCTTTCCCAAAGTATTGCCATTTCCCCCCCCTTGTACATTGTACTGTAACCTGAATCCAGCGCTCCCTACCCTGGAACATTTTACCACAGATGAGAGGAGGTTTGAGACAGCAGGACATCACATTAGAATTGATGTAACATTATCCTTATTCCACAAGGACCAAGCTGAGGCAAAGAGAAGAACACAGTAAATAAAAATAATAAAGACAGGCTGATGCTCCCTTTTGAGTTGGATTTCTTTTATCTAATGTTAGCCATCTGAAAACAAGGCATCTGGCCTAGTGCAGACATCTGGACTCTCTCAATAGTCAGTAGAGAGAAGCAGTTCCAGAGGTGATTCATCACAGCTCTTTACAGGGCATGAGTTACCCTGGGAAGCTCCTCCAGCTGCAGAAGGAACCCAGACAACAAGCTTAGCCTGGAGACCCACCTGTTAACGGGCAAGAAAAATCCCATCCGTGCTTTCTATGACTAAAAAAGAATGGGGGATATTGTTCCAGTGCATGAAATAAGCTGAAATAAGGTGACTGTTGTGGATCACAGACAAGGAGACATGCAGAGTTATTACAGGATAGGTGGCAGTCGGAGAGGTGGCTGCCACTATAAAGTCACAGAGAGCTCAGCTAGAAAGTAACATTGGTTACCTGTGAATGTAGATAGTCTACATGTCACTGATACTCACTTTAACAGGTCAGTTAAACGGCACTGCAGTTGACAAAATGTGTCCTCATCTCCACAGCTGAAGGGCTGAGGACACCAAACCCCTCACTCCTGCCTTGCTGTCACTGTTACAGCCAAGCCCTGGGCTTTGCGGTGGACCAAGCAAATAGAGGCCAGGAGAGGGGCGATGGCAGCTCCTGTCCCAATCTGAACTCAGTCCTGCTGTGAATTTTCAGTGCTTGGCCACTGAACTCAGCAGTGTGTAACCAGCTGGATGCTCATCTGAGATGCTCACAGGATGGGACACCTTCATGATGTCCTGGATGCTATGGCTCTGCTCAATGATCCCACCTTTTTATTCCTTACTAAGCTTCCCAATGTTCTAGGAAGACCAAAACCCCAGCATCTGGTGCTTAAAACCCAGCATCTGGGTCCTTAGCTGAATTCCCTCTGCTTACTGAAGAGGTAGCATTGAAGCCCTCAAGAAAACTCTGCGCAGTTAGAGTGAAGGAGAGAGGAAAAGAAAGGAGGGAGGGAGGGAGGGAGGGAGGAAGGAAGACACATTTGTGTGTGTGCATGTGTGTGTGCATGTAATCCATGCAGGATCCATTCCAAGGCAGAATGTGGCATTGTGGGTGTGATAACAGTGCCTACCTTCCTTGGGGGATTCAGGGCAAATGCAAAGCCCCTTGCAGTGGAACTCCCTCCCTGAAGTCACCAGGCTTCAGATTAAGGCCATCACCCTCAGAAACATCTTCTCCTTGCATACTTAGGAGCACACTTATCCTAGTTTCCAAGTGAGACAGATTACAATGCCTTTTTCTTAATTTATTTTTTCTATGGACAGGTGCAGAAGAAAGTGTGTTTCTCTTTTTGTCCCATTAAGACTCCAAACCTGCCAAGCTATTTAAAAAGAAGCAGGGAAAAAAAATAAATGCAGAGGTAGACTTTATACCCCTGATCTCAGCTATTTTTCCTTGCAGAAGACCATCTTTGAGTACTATGTTATTGAACCTCCCTGTTTAATGACCCTTCTAATGCACTGCTATCAGGTAGTGCCATCTGTATTTGGGCAAATGTGCTCACTCGTCTGTTTACTCAGCATAAATTATCTTTATTTAAAGTTTAATGGAAGTTACATCTATTTGGACATCTGTACTTAACTGATTATTGGCCACGTTGGGCCGCCTGGTGGTTCTGCATGAACTTGCCAGCTGCTCTGAAATGATAAGAGCCTGACATATGCTAAGAGCCAGCAACAATCACAGTCAGGGAGTACATCTTTTTAATACTTTTTTTTTAATATTTCTGAGCTGGCAGTTAATAGAAGCATAAAGAAATCCACACACTTCCCCCAACTGCCTCCTCCACCCCCACGTGTGTCTCTGCTGTCAATCCAAACCTTTTCAGAAGCACATTAAAAAAAAAAAAATCCAAAAACATCCCCCCTTCTCTCCCCGCCTTAGGAGTGAGTGAACTTTGTACATACCATTAAATTCATGTACAGTTTGTTACCTGTTTCATGCAGTGAAACACTTCTGTCCGTAGGAAGCCGGAGACCATCTCGGTTCATCGGCATCTGCTACTCATTTGGAAAGCTGCTGCCATCTATAGATAGGTATGAGGATTTGCTGGCACAGTTAGGGAAAAGGTTTGAGGCAGCAACAGGATTCAAGGAAAAGTATCATGGAATCTCAGAATAATTAAGGTTGAAAAAGACGTCTAAGATCATCCAGTCCAGTCATTAACTCAACACTGCCAGGGCCACCACTAAACCATGACCCCAAACACCACATCTAAACGTCTTTTAAATCCCTCCAGGGCTGGAGATCCCACCACTTCCCTGGGCAGCCTCTTCCTGTGCTTGACAACACTTTCAATGAAGAATTTTTTTCCAATGTTCAATCTAAACCTCCCCTGGGGAAGGGAAAATACAGAAAGAAAAGGGGAGGTGCAGGTGCCTGAGGAACTGCCCCGCTATACCATGGGGTCCATCCACTCCTGTCTCTCTGGCAATGGCCAAATGCAGAGGGATGTATGGAAAAGTAGCAGGAGAAAAATAAGGAGGGAGAACTCCTTCCTGATTCCAGGCTTCCAGAAACTGGCTTATGCCCTACAAAGACAGTCATGACTATGGTGTAAGACCAATTAAATTGGTCCTTGTGATCCATGAAATGCTGCCTGTAGTCAGACCTCTGCTGTAGGAAGAGTGTTGTAGACCTCTCAATTTCCATACCTTATCACTCCATGGACCTGGGGTTAAAACAGTAATGCAGACTGCCCTAAATTCAGCTCCCTGCACAGAGGAATGAGATATCATTATTCTTTGGGATGTCCCAACCCTCATATGCCATTTTTGCAGAACTGAGAAAAGAGTTTTTCTCTTTGCAAAATAAAAAAAAAAATAAAAAAAATAAAAATAAAAATAGGATTAAAAGGATGGCAATGCAGTCTTTGCTGTTTGGGAGCATTTTTGTGTCTCATCTTGCAATGAGGAAGATTAAATACCAAATAATATCTCAGCACTCACCTGGCTGGGTAAAGGCATGTTGTATGAATCCCTCCAAATTTGCATTTGTTCCAGAGCAGTGTGTGCACCCTTCTTTACAGAGGAGGTGTGCTGCTGGCAGAACAGATAGTGACTTTAATACGTCTGGACAACTATTCCTAGTGAAGAAAACTCTACTGAGTATCAAAAAAGATGGTTTATGGAAAGCTTCTTTACTCTTCCTCTCAGTTTTCAGGGTTCCTTTAATCCTTTCATACTTAACTCATTTCTCTCAGGGTGAGATGATTAGTTTCTTATGTTTCCTAAACCCTTTGGTACACATTTAGCCCTGGAGAAAACATCTGTCAGCTCGAATTTGTTGTGGGTATCTACTGGCCTTGATGACTGGATTTTACTCAGGCCCCAAAGATTCTCCTGTTTAAACGATGGTCCATTTATGCTCTTATTTTTGCTTCTCTGGAAGCAGAAGTGTATTTCTGAAAATAAACTCCTAAAATCCCATCATAAACCTTTGTAATTACTGACCACTCTCAAAGTGGATTGAATCTTGGTGAAAACTAATAGCAATCTTCTCTCAAAAATGAAAGCAGTAACGTATCTAGTTCATGGATTTTTAAGAGTTTATTATCAGGCAGCAATTTCTGGAGATCTTAGTGGAGTGGAAAAGACACCAAAACAACCTGTGCCTGCTGGAAGCAAAGAGGTCCATGGTTTTCAGTTGCAAAACATCTACAGGGTGGAAATCCTTGTTCTTCTTAGGTCAAGTCAAACTCTACCTCATGGCCCACTTACCTGTGGGCCATGAGAGAAGACCAGATATGGTCTTTAGAGCTTCTGAAAAGAAGGGATGGACCATCATGGACCGACGGAAGAGGTGTCACTGTTTTTCTCTCAAGGCTCAAGGGCTCCTCCCCTCCACGTGGAGTGGTGGGACTCAGGGAACAATTTCCACCACATGCCCCTGCTCTTCCCTCAGAAATCCTCCTCCTTGGCTCCCTCAGGCAACTCATGAATGTGTCTCATCCACAGCCACAGAAAAACTCTGGTCTGAGACAGAAAGGATCAGAAAAGCTTCCCATTCTTCTTCCTCTATATCTTAAATGGAAGAATAAAATTTGTCATTGGCGCCTCTCAGTCCATCCCTATCCATTGCAACTTCCTTTGTCTCCTTCAGCCTTTTCGGTGGGAGACAAACACAGATGACATGTGGTGGCTCCTCCCCTTCTACTGACACAGAGAATTACTTTTATTTACTGTTATGGTTAAGCTGCCATATGTTATGTGTTCATCACATGGCTGTATGCAGTGATAGATATGGTTGCAACCTGAGGACAGGATGTGTGCAAATACACCTTTTTATTCCCTGTTTGTATGTGAAAGTCTGATGTCTGTGTTCTTATATTTCATCATCATAGTAGAACTGCTGCAATACAAGCACAGCCAGCCCTGATGCACGGGAAAAAACCAAAACAGATCTAGAAAATATTTTTGTGGGGGTGAGATCTGCATTTTCTAGGAAGAACAAGAAGTTAGTTGGTCCACACTGAATTAGTTCAGAGCACCTAAAGCTCTGGGCATTTTTTGGAGGCACTTTCATGTCCCATGCTTTGCATAGGGCAGACTGATTAATTGTTGGCATCTTGCTCACGAGTGCTGGTCTGTTGGCAACAATTCTTCTGCATTACAGCAGGAGGAATTAGATGTAAATCAAGCTGTTAGTGCTTTTTTTCCCCCTAAACTAAACACAGAGGATTAAATTAGCTGTAGATCCAAACTCCGAACAATTTATACCTCTGCTTTGGTTTTAGTGTTTTAGTTGACATGACAACTTATTCTTAAAAAGCTTGAATGAAGGACTTTTTATCTTTATGCTTTTAGCATTTGCTTATTTAAAAAATCAATTAAATGGTGATCTCTTCCCCCAGCACTAAATCACACAGGGCTTAGAGACTTAGGGAGAAAAATCTTACATTTTGGAGCTACTATGAAACCACTCTACAAATAAATCTGTGCTTTAAGCCAGGGATATTTGCCAGGGAGGAAATATTTTTGCTATCACAGAAGAGAATTTATTATTCTCAACGTTTTCAAAACTTGTGAGCTACTAAGTTACATTAATAGCTTAAAAGTTATGATATTTTTCCATTTTAAGTGTTATTTTTGTTTCATTTATGCTCTTATTTTTGCTTCCTGTCCTTTCACTTCTTTTTGTCCAGTTGTAGACTTGCCTGTTATGAAATTAGCCCAGGCCTCTCACATGATCAGTTGTCTCCAGGGGACCTGAGTTCTCAGACCAAATTACCCTTATATCACCCCCAGGGTCACCCCACTATCTCTTAAGAATTGCAACAACAGCTCAGGAAATGACAGCCAGAGTTTCTGGGCCATGGATAAAAAATAATCTGCCCCTGAAACACGCTACAGAGTTCGCCACACTGAGTCACACCAACTCTCACAGTCCCACGAAAATGCCACAGTCTGTCACTAACAGGTCTTTTGGGTGACAGACTCAGAGGTGCCCTTTGATTCACAGAGACTTTTTCCAACCCCATTTCTGGTTGTGGTCTCATCACAACCACCATTTTATCAAATCACAAAATTACAGACTGGTTTGGGTTGGAAGGGACCTTAAAGATCATCAGGTTTCAACTCCCCTGCCCTGGGCAGGGACACCTCTCACTAGGCCAGGCTGCTCAGAGCCCCATCCAACCTGGCTTTGAACACCTCCTTTCTGCTGTTGTCTTTCTGGCTTGTATCAGACCTGCATGATGGATTGATATGTGCCAGGACAGCAGAGTGGCATCAGGCCCCTGCCTGGGATAGGATGCCAGAGTCTGACTGCTGGCACTTGGCAAACCACTGATGGTGTGGGACTGTGAGATGTTTTGCTGCAGCCAGAGTGACTCTGGGGGGTGGGGGAGGCTAACCCCTCTTTCTTGCTTAGAGCTGCTTATTGCTTAGATGTGCTTTTGACTGTTCCTTGCACCTGCAAAGCCTTGTTAAGAAGCAACTGGAAAGGCTATGCTAAAGATTTGCCAAAAGAGGAAGAAGATGAAAGGGGAATGGGGGAGGGAGACTTGGGGCAAAGTAGGTGGGAGGGAGGGAATGTAAGTCCCTGAGTACCCAGCCAATGGGAAAGGGGACAGGGACCACCCCAGGCAGGGGAAGGATATAAAAAAGGTTGCCCGTTTTGGTGAGTGGTGTGCCTCCTTGGAGAGAGACACCTGATTCAGATGACTCGTTTAATAAAATAGTTTTGCTTCAATGACTGTGTCCCCTCTCAAATTCATCAAGAAGTGACTATTTTCTCACACTGGGTTGAGATGTCAGAGTCTGACTGCTGGCACTGGGCAAACCACTGATGGTGGGAAGATCATAACAATTGCTGGGGATGGTGCCTCCCAGCCACTGCAGCCACGGGCAGCCCCACGCTACTCATATTCCAAGGACACAACCTGAAATCCTGCTGAAACCACCTGGGTGCAGGTAACAAGATCAGGGATGTGCCAGCCTTTGTGTCATGGAATCACAGAATCATTTGGATTGGAGAAGACCTCTGTAATGGTCCAATTAAAAAATGGAGTCTGCTTTGCCATTGCCCTGAGCATGGAGCAAAAAGTGTTGATGAAATAGCTCAGCTGCTGCAGGAGCTGAGCTCCTTGCAAGAGCTCCAGGAGGTACCCAGCAAGCAAAAAGTTGTTACACTCAAGAACAGGGCAAGGACTTGCTCTCCCAGATAAACTATGCCAGGCAGATCTCGCTTGGATACAGGGGAACCAGCCAATGGACAGTCAGGACCCATCTTAGTACAAGGAAAACTTTGCTTGGATAGTGGTGAAGTGGCCACCACTTCCCTGGACAGCCTGTTCAGTGCTTGACAGCCCTTTCCATGAAGAAATTTTTCCTAATACTTAATATAAACCTGCCCTGATGGAACCTGGGTCCAAGGAATAAGGCAGCCCACAGCAAATCTCTCCCAATTTTCTAGCATGAAATCTGAGGTTCACTCACTGCTGCTCTCACAAAATCCTGATCCTGCAAGGCAGAGGAAAACCTCCCCTGGGCTGCAGTGGCTTTGCTGGTGCTTTTCTCCCAGGCTGCAAGCAAAGTACCTGTGGCCAAATGAGATGCCTTGGGCTGCACAAGGGACACTCATGAGGCTGGAGCTGAGATGGGATGTATATGAGACCTGTACCTTTCCAGGAAACATTTAAAACTCCACCAGATGCCTGTGTTTTGCATGCCCCAGCTGAAATGCAGACACACATTCTTACATTATAGACCAGACTTTCCCATGTAAACCACTGAGATTTACCAAGATGTTTTAGATCAGCTGCAAATACAGAAAACATCTGCCTCTTCCCCCCAGCCCTGCATGGAGTATTGGCACACAAGGAGGTGTTGTTGGATGGTAGGATTGTTGGCTCAAAGTGGTTTTGTAGACAAAAAAAAAGAGTTATGAAAGCATCAGGGCTGTTCTTCTTGCAAAGGCACCCTGTGATTTCCCGGCAGAGAGTGTATCCCACGGAGAACTGCCTCATCCTGGAAGCACAGAGCCAACACAGAACTTTCTGAGTAGTTCAGGGTGAATTTCAGACATTTGCTGGATTCCAGTGAACAGCTGTCAGCAGAAAACAGTTCAACACCTGTTTCTGCCGTGGACCTGCTCAGTGATGCTCTGCAAGCCTCTTCCATTGTGCTGTGCATTGGTTCTGCATCTCTGCTGAGTGGATGGAAAGGACATGAAACTTTTCGAGATCCAAGGAGTGAATTGGCAAGGTAACAGCCCCAGTAGTTACTGAGGGAGTAACCAAAAATCTGGCCTTACCTCAATCAGATCAGCTTCAAGAAAACCTCTTAAAAACAAATTTAAAATCTCAAATGGTAGATTTATGAAGCTTTTATTCACATGTGACAAACCTCATCTTGCTCAGTTCAGTTCATTATATAATAATTCTTGTTTTATTTACTCACAGAATAATAAAAAAGCATTCATATGGCTGTAATTAAAAAGCAAATCCACAAAGGACTACATGAAGAGTGCTTAAGGATCCTTAAGGAAAGGAGTAAAGACATCTCCCAACTTTTCATCTTTCTTTTCACCTAGAAATTTTAAAAAAGCTCTTTAAGTCTGCTGTTTGTGTGTGCAGATGTATAAGATGCATGTCTGGGTGCACTTGTACTTTTTATTCTTACAAGATAGACTTTTCAAAACTGTTGACGTGCCATCAAAGCAAAAATATTCATGATTTGCTATTTCTCTATAGAATGTTAATTTTTCTTTTTAATAAATCCATCTTGTCCAGTGGAAGGTGTCCCTGCCCATGGCAGGGGGGTTTGAACTACGTGGTCTTCAAGGTCCCTTCCAACCCAAACCATTCCATTATTCTGTTCTAAGGTATTATAAGAAAATATTGATTTAAATGGGATTGTTGGTTGGACTCGATGATCTCAGAGGTCTTTTCCAACCTTAATGATTCCATGATGCTATGAAATGTAGAAAGACTTTGGAAAACCTGGAAGCGCTGGAACATACTATGTCCAGGGAACAATTCCTGCCTCCGGAGAATTTAAAACAGATTAGACCAATGTCTGCCATGATTGGTTTATATGCAATGGATTGGATGGGAATGGACTAAATTACATATTAAAGACTCTCCCTGTCCTATTTTATACCTTCCTAAAAAGCCTGTTTATCTGCAAAGACCTGAGTTCAGAAACACTTGACTGGGTAGGTGATTTGTTTTACCCAAATTTGTCAATCTGAATGCAGATGTCTCATCAGCACTTGGAAAAAGTACCTTAAGTATCCAGCCTGACATAACAGTATGTGAAATTTGGGAGTTAATTAAAGTTTACAAAATATCTGAAGATCTTCAGAGACGTGAGACATCCAGCTGAAGGGTATTATTAGTGTGTCACGTGAGGAGCAACTAAGCAGTCCTGTAACATACATAATATACAACAATAAAGAAAGAATAACACGAGATCCTTGACAGTGTAACGAATATTGAATTTGTTGACAATAAAAGGAGCTGGGGGGGAGAAGATTAGAAACATTTAAAAATGTCTAAATCATGAAAAGCAGTAATTTATTGTCAGTATTCAGAGGGAATATTTCCAAACAATCCAGCAGCAGCGTAAATCATGCAGAGCACAACTCCTGGGGAAATGGCAGGTGCTCACGTAGCTATCAAAAGTACTGAATAAAAACAAACCTCTGCCTAAGTACTTCTTAAGACTTTTTGGAGATTAGAACAGCAGTATCTGGCCCAGAATGTTAACTTGATAAGGAGTCTTTGTGCAGTTTACCTGTCATATAAATAATGGATTGTTTCCCTGTACAGGGCTTTTTTGGTTTATTAGCAGCTTCCATTAGACAACAACTATATTCTCAGGGATCTGCAGGGATTTGCCTTTAATAACAGCATAGCCTTCATCTTTTTCCCTTCTAAATTAGATTTTGATCGAGGTTCACTTTCTTCTGGTGGGGTGAAGGAGCCAGGATCTGTCCCTGTGGGAACAAACCTGTCTCCCATGGGAAAATCACCTCACGGCACTCAGCTATGCCCTGATTTAGTGACTCACTGAGCAAATAAGGCAGCAAAGCCATGAGCCCCAAGCAAACTGCAAGTGATGGGAAGTGGACAGGGAAGTTGCACAGTTACCTGAACAGAGTGGGTAGAAGAGGTATTTCCATACAAGAGATGACATTCTGTTCATATCCCTTTTCTTGGACTGTCCCCACCAAAACATTCCTCCAGAAGATTTTAGACATCTCTGGAGCACATTCTCATTGTCCCTGCTGAAATCTGGATTTCAGTGAAACGTTCACATTCAGTGAAATGTGAGCACAGAGAAGACAAGCCTCAACTATTCAGTTAAAACAAGCCAGATGAATGGGAATTGTTTTTAGTCAACAACAAAGTGATATAGTGTGGTAGACCTGACAGAAGTGATCTGTGCAGTCACTAAACATGCTAGTTTAATGAATTATCCAGTGCAGCTAAGAAATATTTAGAAAATTAATCTGTAAAGTGGCTAAGCTATGGTAAAAAACACATGTTTAACAGGGCGATTATGTGGTACTTTCCTCAGGGTAATTTTTTTATGACTTTGTCGTCCAACTTCTGCTAAGTACCATTGCAACAGGACAGTAAACTTTTATTATATTAATGAAGAATATTAACTCTTTTTAATAGGATCTCTGTAATTTTTCCATAAACATTTCAGTGTGCCTGGTCAGTAAGAAACTAGGCGAGGACTGTTTTAGTTGGTCTGTGCTTCATCTTAACCAAATACAGGACTTTGCAGTCCTCATCCAGGGTAGTGCCTTAAACACCATCCAGTGGAAGTTACACCACATGACTTTACACCAAGTGAGAATCCACCCCTGGACTTGACTCCAGGCATCCTTTACTCCTGTCCATCACTCATTAGAAGCAAACTTACTTGAAGGCCTAGTCCAGGTTACAGACCTTTATGGGAGTTATAAAACCACAGCTGATGCCATCTGGCCTTGTTCCTCAGCTTACTGGGAGGGGAAGAGCCCTGTCCATCACCAGCAAGTGGGGGCCATAATCAGAGTCGTTGGACTCAAATGACATGTTCTGTTGGGAAGGAACAGAAATGCTGTTCTTTGTGTTAAATTAAGGGCTGCAGCTACAGTTAAAAGCCCATCATTTACACAGCAGACAGGAACAATCATCTCTTGTGATGGGGAAAATAGAGCCCTTGGCTGGATGTCGGGGTTTTAAGTGCAAATCCACACTTATCTCTTCATCCTGCTTGGTTGTGCCACCTTCTCCTGTCCTCATTTCTGACCTGCCAGCTGAAGCTTAGCTGCAGCAGTGAGGGGAGTCGTGCACATCCCACAAGGATGATCATTTTATTCCTCATCGTGGTTTGGGTGGTCCACCTGCTGGGCCAATTGCCCTCTGACAGACCACTCTGATCTACAGTTTGTTACATGTGGAACAGATGTCACAGCTGTGACTGACAGTAGAACCACAAATCTTCTTTTTCCAAGCCAGGTAAAGAGCACAGTCACAGGGAGGATTTAGTAGGACTTGTCCAACCATCTTATCCTGTCATGACAAGGTGTTAAATGCAAAGCAAAGGGTTCCTGCTTCTTATGTTATGCTGTTGGATTGACCATGCTTGGTCAGGAGACTTGTCTTAATTCCTTGGTGGCCTTTGCAGAGCTCCCAAGCAGTTCTGCTACAAGGACAGTCAGAGCAAGCTGACAAATGTTGTATCATCCATCTAATCTGTCCAAGTCTCTCTGCAAATGAATATTCCTATGAGCTCTTTATCCTTCCTTCCCAGAGGACACAAAGCCAGCTATATCACATAGCAGCTAAACTAAGACCACTGGTTGTCAGTATGGAGATAGGGAAGGCAAAGACTTTTCCTCATAAATATTTGTTTGGGCTCTCTCATCATATTATCTGAATATATTTCAACTGCTAATTAATCTTTCATCACTCTGTTGTCGGAGGGAAATAGTATAAAACATGTCTGGTTTACAGACTGAGGACAAAGACCTGAACCCACAGAGATTCCTAAACGCCTAAATCATACAGAGTTCTACATTTTCTCAGATTGGAAGTCAATTGTCCTGCCCAAGGTGAAAGTAAGAGTCTTCTGTTTCAAAGCCAGGGAGGGGAAATCGAACAATAGCTTCCTGGCTGCTCTGCAGTCCATCATGGATCACTGTAGCTTTAGCACCTAGGATGCTGTTTTTCCCACATGGAGAAGACCTGGAGGAAGGAGTGTGCCCAGCCTTGGGAAGTCCACATAGCAAGAGTGCTCTCCTCTTGCTCAGAGAAATCCATTTCACTCAAGCCATGAATCACATCTCCCGGAGAGACCGCAGACGTCTCCTGCTTAAAAAAGAATCCCCTATAAATCATTTAGAAACTTATTACTAAGATTATTATAATGCATTAAAACAAATCAGAACTAATAGTGTTGCTTAATAATAAGATTTTTGTAACAAGATATTATCCCCATATATATCACCATGACGAGTTATCAGGCCCCTGTAAGAACAGGTGAGGATGATTGATCGACTTGCTTTTTTTCCTCTTCTGATTATAAAGCAAGGCAGCCTGGATTCAGAATATTAAACTGCACCATAAAATACATTATTAATATGTACAACAACTCTCTTTTTACAGCCTTATGCCAGTTTATTGCTACAGTATCCTTCTGAATGTGATATTAATAAAACTACTGCAATAACACAGCCTCCAAATTGGTAGTTATTGGTAATAGGGGAGCGACTGAGTAGTGGGGTTTGTTGGCAAAACTGAAGGCCCATTATTAGTCTGATGGTTGATTAATTAGTAATTATTCCCTATCTGTTTTGTGACCCAGCCCACTGTTTTTAGAGGCAGTCTCACAAGTATGCAATGTTTAAGCTGTTAGAGAAAACAGAAGTAAAATAACGGTCTGCTGCCTAAGCAAGGAGTTTAAGTTTGAAGACAAGTATCAAGAATCCTCATCCTCTGTCCCGTAATCCAGTGCTGTGGAATGCCAGGGTCCTCCATATTCTTGACTGTGTGAGAGCACCAAGGCTGGTACTTGTGAAACCGTTTGTGCTCTCTCCAAAAAGTGGTGTACTTCTGTCCCTGATCCTGCAACATCTGAGAGCAGATTTCTGCACCTGAGAGGTAGATTTTCAGTGCCCCATGAATTGTCAAAAGAAAAAGAAAATATCTATCTATCTATCTATCTATCTATCTATCTATCTATCTATCTGTATATATAAAGATGAATTTTTGGGACACTCTGAAGTTGTCAGGTGTGTGGATGGAGCTGCCCTCCAAAAGGTAAAATTTCTAATATTGGCTCTTTTCCCAGCTCTTGTCAAGAAGCTCCCATGGTTCCAGCCCCCATCAAAAAATTGTGAAGGACCAATGGGAAACAAGTAAAACCAGTGAGTATTTACATGCTTATGTGTTCACTGCAGACATTTTTTTTAATGGAATTTGATAATATTCCAGCTGAAATTTGTTGTGATGTTGTTGCCTCTGAAGACATGACCAAGGTTAAGATCAATTCAAGGTTCACACTGTATATGGAGAATAATAACTGGAAATCTCAGGGATACAATTTTTTTGAAGAGTGGTGACTATCTGAGGAGGTCAAGATCAAATAAGGCTCAATTAAAAGTTAGAAGGGTTTTTTTCTGGTGAGTTTGACTTAAAGTGAAGGTAGAAAGCCACAGGCTGTCTTCCTCATGTGGTCAAGAGGGCCACATGTGTATGCTCTCATGTGATAATCAAAGGAGGATTCTTACCAAGCCAAACTCCACTCACTACTCCTTTCAAACCCATCATCCTTTAGGCAGGACAGACCAAGATGACCAGTAAGTGTTGAGAATTATCATCTTTTCAGAAGTTTCTCTTGACCATTCTTTCAAGTCCCTTATTTTATCTACTCTACTGTTCTTTTAATCATGGGCTGTTTGTTAATCTTGCTCACTCATTTTGAAAATGAGAAAAGTGAGATGCATGAAAACACAGGTATTTTTCCCATTATTTCACACTGAAATCCAGTTGTTCTGTCTTGTAAGTGGAGGAGTTGGGACTAAAGAACAGGTTGAATTTGTCTTCATCGGTATTTTGTTTTGCTCATACACCCTACAAGGCATGTACACCCCAGGGTGCAGATAAACCTCCCTGAATCCTGTGTTTAAAAATGAATTTATTTACATTTAAACCCCTTCCACAAGGACCTTACAAATCCAGAGAGACAGAAGAGTCACAGTCCATTAATATCTTGTCAAAGCACACTCATCCCTAACGCTCAGATATCCATTCCATGTGACAAAGGCATTTGGGTCCAATAAATGAACAGCTGCCAGACTTTGCTGCCTTATTCAACCACTGCAAACCCCCTCAATTTTATTTATAAAGAAGTCAAGTAATTTCATGTAACAACTTCCACTGCTGCATGTCTTCCAGTATCCATGTCTTCCACTGCTGCAGACCTTCTGACTGGCAAACCCAGATCATTTTGCCTCATGCAGCCGTGACTGAGAGGAAGCCTTAAAACGCAACAAGTTCCACAGCATTGAACAAGCTCATTCCAGAGGTGTGGGATTTTTTGGTGTATCCCAAGTCTTGGAATTTCTCACACCGGGTTGAGAAATCTTAGGAAGAGAAAACAGTTTCCCTGGATACAAGATTTTCAGTCCCCTGGGCTGAAGTGATACCATATCGAGGACAATTCAGCCAGGAGTTTTCGTCACACTAAACAAATTATTTCTTCTCTGTTCTGTAACTGAACCATTAACTTCTACTCCCTATGCAAAATGTTTGTCAGACAGATACAGGAGGGAAAAGGCCTCCAGCCAGGGGCTGTGAAGGAAGGAGATGACGAGGGTTAGAGAAAACTCATGTTTACTGGCTTTCAAAGTGTTTCTGCATTAGCTGCAGGCTCAGGAAAGGGTTTGTTGCTGTCAAAGGCAAGAGCACCCATTTTCAGGCTGTTTTCCGAAGACATTAACAGTCGCTGACTTGTCAAAAAAGACCACAGTGCAACCTCAGGGGTTTTGAAATCTGAGATGAAAAAGGCACAGAGGGGAGTTCAAAGTGATAAGAACCCAACACTCGTATCTTGCTATCTGGCACAGGCATAGAGATACACACTGGTAGGGACTGACTGTTGATCAGCAAACCAAAGAAAGACTGGGCTGGAACTGATATAGGTTGATTTAAATCCTTTTTCATCTCCTTCAAAGTCATATTTTCCCATTTCCCATTTCAACTCTTCTCATATCGGTCCTTAAAACAGAGTAGACAGGCATATGTCAGGAAGGAAGCAGGTAAAGTTTATCCAGATTTGGATCATAGAATGGAACAGAATCTCTCTCCATCCCTGAGCCAGTGAATTCCTTAACATGTATTTAACTTGAATGACATAACAAATTTGGTGTTGATTAATCAAAATCAATGGGAGTTTTAAGATCCCTTGTCAGTGATGTCAAAATCAAAACCAACATCTGTGACAAATTCAGCTGTTGTAACAAGAGATAATTGCCTTGGGAACAGGCAGAAGAGGTCACAAGAAAATTTCAATTACACATTGTTTAGGTTTGCAACTACACTAAGAATTTAGTTTGGTGATTTTATTGTTTCCTTTTTTTTTTTTTTTTAAGCTTCCTCAGTGGGATGAAAAGGTGGGAAGATTGGTGCTGATGAGATCCAGCACATTGGTCTGGTTGCTTCACTTTGTCTTCTGTTTTCTGTGAATGCATCTGCTTGTTGCTTTTTGGGTTTGCCTTTGATCAGTGACTGAACCAAGAGGGAATGTTCCACTTACAGGGCACTAACTGCTCTACTTCTTATTTCTACTTCCTTTGCCTTTTTCCTCTCTCCTCCTTTACTCCACGTTATCAGATTATGTCCTCATTTCCCATGTCCTCCCATTTCTTAGTGGGAATACCTATACAGAAAGCCAGTTGAGTGTATTCTGGTAATGCATTGGCTTGTTCCTGACCTGACATAATTAGTGGAGTGTTACCAATGGGTGATGGGTCTAAATGAAAAATGTTGGGAGAAATCTTAGGCTGCTAAGGACCAGTAATCTCTTTTTGAATTTCATTGGACAGCCATTGTTTATATCAGCTGAACTGGCACCATTTAATTCATCAATCTCAGTGCTGTCAAACCTGAATGTTCAAGTTTGCTGTTTATGCCCTTATCTCAACTGTATTTTTCTACTCATTGAGTAAGTGGTTTGATTTCCAACTCTCCAACTGAAATGACCCGCAATAATCTTATAAAATCCTAGAATATCCTGGGCTGGAAGGGACCCACGAGGGCCATTGGGTCCAACTCCCGGCCCTGCACAGGGCAACCCCACTGGGTTTTTTATTACTTCAGATTACAGCCAAAAATGGCAATTACTGACTTGTTGCCTCATCACTTCTCAGGCTTTGATTTGCTCTCTTACAGTACCTCTTCCAAAGACCTCTTTCAGTGGTGTCATTTTCCAGCTTTTTGCTCCAAACTGAGACACATACCTTCCAAATCCAAATCTTTATCCTGTATTTGTCCAGGATAAAAAAGGTTTTGTAAAGAAAGAGATGAAACAGGTTTCCAGCAGAATGACACGTCATATAACCATGCAACCTAGGTGGTTGGTGCTGCCTTTAGAAAACTGCATGGACTTGGTGGCCTCTTGGCATCTCCTCCAGGTGTACTGCTTTCTAATGTCTACAAAATACATTTAACTACACCTTGGGCAAAAAAAGAGAACCAGAGAACTGTAAAACAACAGATGGTACACTGGATAAATACGACAAAAACAATGAAGTCTGAAGAAATGACATGAATCAGATCCGGTCATGGTCAGACTACATATCATTAGTTGCAAATTCTAATAATTAAAATCAAATTTAACTATTTTTTTTTCTTGGAACATTTGCTTTGCCTTTCTAATCAGCTCCATTATTTCTTGCCTGCCCTTTATAGCACAGCGTAGAGGACTTGGACACACACAGAAGAGATAGAATTTCCAGAAAAACACACTGAATATTTAAGAAAATATACGTGTCTCTAGATAAGCCCAGTCTCCTACCCAAACCCATCTGCCTCAGCCATGAGGTGCCCTTACTTCTGAAGAGAAAAGGACCATCATTTTACATCTCAGGAATTCTACTGGTTGCCAGTTAAGGAACAGGTGATAGCACAAAGTGCTCAACTGTGAGCAATTTCTAACCAGAACAAAAGATTGAGTCAGCACACATGCCCACAGCAGCCTCTGAAAGTGCAAGGGCACCACATCTGCAGAGCAGGATGTGTGCAGGAAAGACAACAGACTCGGAAAATGCCCAGCTGTGAACTGATCACACACTGGAAGAAAGGAAGAACAAAAGGAGATTGGATTCAGCAAATCACCAAAGAATAGCAACACTCCAAAGGGGGCAGCTCAGCATCTCCCAGAAAGGACCCCATTGTGTTCAAAAGATACATCCCTGTGACAGGGACTACAATGCAGTCTTTGGAGTAGCTACAGACTGAGACATGAATAATGGAATAAACAGAAAAGATAAAAATGAAGCTTCAGGAAAGGAGTTAAAAATCCAAATTAGTCACTCTGGGCAGACTGTGCTCTCCTTTCCCATTGGGAAATCTCACTGAAGCCAACAGGATGGTTTAGGAGTAAAGAGATTTGAAAAAAAAATGAAAAAGAAATTTAGAATAAGGCCTTTTGTTTGAGAGGAATGATGATAAGATCATCCAAAGTGAATTAAGTGCAATGAACACTCATCTAGTGAGAAATGTGTGATGGTAACAACCCTTATGTGTCCTAAATTCATTTAAACAGGAAACCTCCACAGCTAATCAGGCTAATTTTTGGTGCTGCTATTGATGATTTTACAACGTAGATGTGAA
Source organism: Lepidothrix coronata (assembly GCF_001604755.1). Lineage (NCBI taxonomy): Eukaryota > Metazoa > Chordata > Aves > Passeriformes > Pipridae > Lepidothrix > Lepidothrix coronata. The sequence continues at coordinate 5,641,722 of NW_016690200.1, forward strand.
TCCAGTTTTTGGTGAGCCCAGCAATTCAGGATGACTGATACAGGTCTTTCAAATTAGTAGGGCTAAACTTTCAGAGTGCTACAGTGACATTTCAGTGAAGTCAATCAAAGCAATTTTTAACATTCAGATTCTCCCCGCAGACCATGCTCCTGCATTTTGTGAGATGAAGGAACAAAAGTGTGGGATTTTTCTCCCGTATCTTCAGTCACAATGTTGACAGCCCCATCTGAGTGGTTGTCTAAGCTACATTGTCAACAGAGACAGGAAAATACTTCTATAAAAGTGATCTAAATGCATGCAATCTATCTAAACATCTACATGAGGTTGAGGTGACTCACACCCTATAGATGACTATAAAGACAGTTATGAGCTGTGGGGGTACTGATACTCAGCTTTGAGACAGTCAGCATTAAATGAGGTGAAGTTCACATGCTCTCAGTCATGTCCAGCATCCTGCAGAATCAAGTCTGGAATCAGTCAGTCTGGAGAATCAATCTCCTTGACATGGATGTGCTCAAACAAAGGCTGTGATTCCAGTGCAACTTCTTGTATGGTATGAAAAATCTTCTGTCTAGTGTGTAGATTACAGAAATGCCCCAAAAGTCTATTCTGTATTTTCAGATAAAAACGAAGAGGAGATTCTTGTGTTTCAAATCACCACGTTCTTGTACTGGGAACAAGATCCAGAGAGGACAACTAAAGGTGATTTACACTGTGCTCTGGTTCCCCACTTTTCAAAAGGACTTGTTTGCTACTGGATATGAAAAAAACCCACTAACCTGAAGAGTTTCATGAAATCCTCCAAATTGCCTAAAGGACACTCCTAGAACGTAGAGAAATGGCTGGTTACCCTGGTTTGGTAAATAGGCAGGCACTTCACCCCAGCACGTACCACGTTTGCCTTTTACCTTGGCAAAAACAAGTGAAGTGAGGTGGTTTGGACCTTGGTTTTTCCCCCAGAGGCTGAAAAGTGGTAGACCCAAAGGGGTGGAAACCCCTGGATGTTTTGAAGTTTTGCCCAATGGGCGCTCCTGCAAAAATGTAAACATATCACAAGCTCACCAGAAGAGATGAGTTGTAGTTGGGGTTGTGTTGGAGTGGTGGCCATGTTGTAGAGCCACGAGGAAGGGGCTCGGAGCCCCTCGGGGCCTCTGGGGCCCCCCAGCCCCAGTTGGGGGCTACAGAGACTTGGAACAGTGTTAGGCTGGACTAAGTGTCTGTAGTTATGCCGGGAGATGTTTTCTCCATGGGTACAGAGCAGCAGCCGGCACTGACCAGAGAAACAGTGGCACAGAGCCAGGACAGATAAGACCTGAACAGGAGAGGCAACAGAGACATGCAGCATCGCAGAAAGGACTCCTGGAAAGGGAGAGAGAGAGAGAGCCAGCAGCAGAGCTACAGAGTTTGGGGTAAGACTGAATACCAGACCCCAAAACTCCTTTGAGACCTCCGAGAAAGGAGGAATAGATGAACTCCTATTTGAGAGGAGCCTTGGAGTACAGCAGCACCGGACAGAGTTTGAGGAGCTAAGAAGCTCAAAGATGTCCCGGAGCTGGACCGGGACGGCCAGATGGAATGCAGAGGGGGTGACCTTGGCTCCCCCCTCGCACTGCTGCCACGGTGGCAGCGTGAGAACAGGGCACAGAGGCCCTGCAGGAGCTTCAGTCTCCTGGAGATACCAGACCGTCACGAAGACCCCCTGTGTCTTCGTGATATGACGTGGTGAAACGACCTTGTCTGGGGTGACGAAGCCCAC
>NW_016690200.1:5643522-5725774 GCF_001604755.1 Lepidothrix coronata
CCTCCTGGACTTTTATTTGGAGGGGAGAGGAGACCTGATCCATTGTAAATACTATATGTCATGGTAGAGATATTGTGATCGTGTGTATAATGTGATATGGTATTTATTTGTACAGTCATTGTAATATATTCCCTTTCCCCCACTTTGAGTCTGGTGTGTTTTGTCTGGAAAAACCCATCTCACATTAGGTTGAGATGTGGGACGGGGCTTAGACTAGGGGATTGGATTTTGAGGCTATCTCAAACCATGACATAAAGTATGTTTGCTATTTCCTCCTCTTCTTCCCAAAAAGAGGAGGGGATGAACTGCCTGAGTGAATCCTGGGCTGAGAACAGACTGTCAGGACAGACAACTCTTTAATAATACAACTACCTAAAGGGACCTTAAATGCTCCAGGATAAGGCACTGTGCAGATGTAGGACAGAGGTTGTTGCTCTCCAAAGATATGACTCTGGTTTCAGCAGGGCTAGTAAGTGTACATATAAGATTTAAGGGGAGGAGTGACCTCCTTTTCACACTGCCCTGAGTTATTTCTAAGCTTAATCTGCCAGCGTAACTATGTGAGTAAAGACTCCTTAACTTGATGCTGCCAACCATGACATCCTGAGAGGTGATGGAGTCTCCATCCCAAAGAGGATTTTTTTGTTGGCTAGACAAAGGGCTGGGTCAGCTTCTGGTGTTGGTGATGGTCCTGATTCAGAAAGGAGATGGAACTGGAGACTTCCAGAGCTTCCTTCCAAACATCATTTCTGTGAATGATACACTTTGCCCGAGGTTAGGAACAAACCCTCTTATTTGAAGAGTAACAGCAAACTTGGGCTATTTCAGTCGACAAAGGATAAAAACCGTGGCAGGGAGGTTGGAACTAGATGATATTTAAGGTACCTTCCAACACAGACCTTTCCATGATTTCATGATACAGAGAGAGTGGCCGAGCAGGTCTGTGAGCAGATCACGATGGGCACTAAGCAGTGGGGTGAACTTGGAAAAGGTGTTTTAAAGGCCAGTGACACCTGTTTTAACTCAATCACAGTCAGGATAACCCACCTCTATGGTTCCTATAAACCATTTTGGTCCTAGATAGAAATTGCCAGATGGCATTTTATCTTAAGTACTCATATAAAGCCATTTAAAGTGTTTATTGCTCTGCATTGCTCAACTGTTTTTCTGATGACTTTAAAATTTCTGGTAAAGGTCTATATTTTCCCATCATGGTTAATTAATAGGAATAGAAACATTTCTTTCTAACTCTGACAAGAGAAGATTCTTCCTCTCAATGTGGAAGTGCCCAGCAGGCACAAGTGCACTACATACACACTCATCCTGCTCCCTGAGTGGTTGCTTTGCCACCTAGTATTTCATGAGCTCCCAGAAACATCTCAGGACAAGAGGAAAGGGCAGTAAGCTTAGGGTTTGCCTTTGCAGCACAAAGAGAAGCTGGCAAATAGCCCAGGCAAGCTGAATGAGAAAATGAAGTGGGAATCCCTCAAAGAGAGTTGAATATTCAGAGGTTTTTCTGTATTTGAACTGCTCCATGTGCAGGAGGGGTGTGGCAGAGGGAACAGGCTTCCACAAACTGTTTTTTTGGTCCCAAGTATCCCCCATCTCCCTAGTCCGGAATTATTTGTCTGAAAGGTTTTGATATTTTTTCCTCTGTAAAGGAATAATTACTACTTTTAGTAGGTAGTTCTACATGTTTTAAATAACCATAGGCTTTCCAGGGGGAGAATCTCCAGGCAAGTTCCAGCTGGGGGTCTGTGGTGCCTTTTTTCCGCTGACAGGGAGATGTGCCGTGTCTGCAGCCACTTGTGTTGTCACATCATCTGCTGCCTTCTCGAACTGCTCAGCAAAGAGAAGGGCTCATCCTTGTTGAGAGTCAGACCAGGAAAGTTTCAATTGTCACAGTGAAGTAATCTGTCCTGTGGGATGCTCCCTCTCCTGAGTGGACAGGACTCCCTTTCCTGGAGGCTTTTAGTTTGCCACAATGAGAGACTGAAGGGAAAGGAACAACCTTGGTTTGGTTTTTATCATTTATAAGATGAGCAAAATATGTCCTGTCTCACTGCACTGCTGATGTTTCCTATCACAAATGGTTGTGTGACAATCATTTACCAGAAGAAATATGTATATTTTCCCTTTTTTATGTGTTTGAATAGTTCAGAGTACCTGAAGTTTAATTAAGTAGTTGTTGCTTTGAATGTGAATACCTGCCTCACAGCAGCAGTGTGATGACTGCGATCAGAAGCCAGCAAGAGGGGAAAACACTCATGAAAAATGAAACCCACTTCTCCCTTATCATCAGTTTTGCTCCAGGCAGTGCAATTTTTTGTTCCTTACCTCCTGTTTAGGATAACTATAACATACAGGATGTTGGTTTACTAGCTTGAAATTGTGAAATGTAAAAGATTTTATTCTGTGTAGAAATGTATCTTGTGAATGCCCAGCTGAAAATACTCCTTAATAACACCTTCTTGGTCTGGTTTGATGTGCTGGACTTTATGCCTGTTCTCTGGCACATCTCATACAGTCTTCTCTGCCTGACAAGAGCACTGATATAATCTCAATCCCCCTGTTCCTCCCTCTCTTTCCCCATGGAATACAAGGAAAACCTCCACATTACTTGCCAGTATAGTGGCCACGTTTTTTAATGGGGATGTTTTCTGTTTGTGTTGCATTTACAAGAGCATGTAGTGACAGGACAAGGGGGAATGACTTCAAACTGACAGCGAGTAGATTTGGATTGGATATTAGGAGAAAGTTCTTTACTGTGAGACTGGTGAGACACTGGAACGGGTTGCCCTGAGAAACTGTGGCTGCCCCATCCCTGGAAGTGTTCAAGAACAGGTTGGATGGAGCTCTGAGTAATCTGGTCTAATGGAAGGTGTCCCTGCCCATGGCAGGAGGTTGGAACTGGAGGATCTTTAACGTCCCTTGCAGCCCAAAGCATTCTAAAGACTCTATGATCCTGAAGCAGAAGGTACTGAAAGTGAATATTGAGGGTTCAGACTTTTATCCCAGATATAAAATGGCTCCAGTAGATTGGAAGTAGCTGCTCAGCTCAGGTCTTTCATGAGTCTTGTTCCAACAGGACAGAAATGGGGTGGAAAACCCCTAAATCTCTGTGTCTTGAGCAAAGCCCAGTGGATTTGGGCGAATCTATACACAATACAATTAAGCAGAGTTCCTGGGATTTCCTCTCCTTTCTATGCCACTATCTTAAGGGAAAGAGCAATGTCATTCCATCTCATCACAGTCTTCCCATTTGCAGTTTATTGTTTACAGTGAGCGAGAGGGAAATAAGGTCCTGGCAGCCAACTGCCATTCCTTTTCCATTCACAAGCCACAGCAATGCCCATGAAGACATCATTGTAAAGTCAGTTTTGATAATACATAATTCAGTGCCTTCAATTTGGCCCTCAAGGCAACTGTGGTATTTTATATAATGGCTTTACTCACAAGGGGGAAATTAATTGCATCTTCCGAGCTGGTTGCTCAGAGCTACAACTTCATGAGCACGAGGCAGACTCCCCTTAGGAGTCCTGATTTTTGTCAGAACAATCTGAAATTGTCTCCATGTCATTTATTATTGCAACAACAACAACTGAGCAGCCCATATAAAATACAAATCTAGGTCCATTTAAAACTGATATGCTTTATTGCTGCTATGAACAGCATGTTTTAATGAAAGTCAGGGAAGAATGGATGTCTGTGAAATTTGCCTGGTGTAATTTTGGGACACTTGGCTATAGATAGGGAATGCTCTGAGGAAGACAATTGTGGACATATTGCAAATGGGTATCTTCTTACTTATTCATTCACACTTGCATTTGGCCCTTGGGGCTTGTAGGGGAATTAAAACAGCAAAAGCAGAACAGGATGACTCCAGTAACCCCTGCTGTCCAAGCTGTCATGTATCAATAAAGCCACTCACCTAACAATGGATTGTTCACATCAATATTCACTGCTGTCCACACAAAGGATCGTTATCCAACCTGTCTGGAAAGTTCAGTGACTTGAACATCTACCAATTCAGGGAATTCGAAGTGTAATAGACAAAAGCACAAAGTTTTTAGAAGTGTAACTGTGTGTTTATTAGAGCATCATCTCACATTAGAGCCCTAATTACAGCCAGACTCCCTTTGTGCTAGTGCTGTACAAGCACAGAAAGAGTAAAAATTGTCCTTGTCTCAGACCTGAGATGAAGCTGTTGCAGCTGCCTGTGACTTCTTTACAGAAGTTTTGGGGAGGTGTTGAACTGCCCCAAAATAGCCCCACACAGCTGGCACAGCACAGAACCTGCAGGCCCACTGGGCAGCATCCTGCTGTGAGCCCCCACCAGTGAGCTCTACACCAGCACCAGCATAGGTCCTTTTTATTTTTCCCCTATTGCAAACAAAATAGCTGTTTTCTTTCATAGAATACTTAGTTTTCAATGAAAATTCAGTGAATTGCAGTAGTGTCTCTCACTATGCTTCCCTGGGGTGTTTTACAACTTTTCCCTAGGAATGTCACTAAAAGATTGGGCTCATTTTGCTGTGTGTTTTGTTTAACCCAAGATAGTATTTTTTTATAAGAAAACATGATTTCTCAAGTGAAGAGGAATCAGACTCTTCCATAAGGAGTGGAAATGGTGGAGCCTAATTTCCCATGTCCTGTGTTTTTACTCCTCTTCACCTGTGGCAGGACGACCCTGGCTGGATACCAAGTGCCCACCAAAGCTGCTCCATCACTACCCTCCTCAGCTGGACAGGGGAGAGAAAATATAATGAAAGGCTCATGGGTCAGGATAAGGGCAGGGAGGGATCACTCACCAATTATGATTATGGGCAGAACAGACTTGCCTTGGGAAAAGAAAGGTCAGAAAAGGAGCATAAATCTCTCCTTATGCCAAGACCCTGACTTTGGGCAGATGCAACAATAACTGATTTAACAGGAGAGATGGATTTGAGCAACACATGAATGTTACTAAATCACATCGTGTCAGTCCTGCCAACGAATAAGAAAATCAGACCCAAATGTGGGATCTCCCTTGAACACGAAAACTTTACCCCTCTGATGTGGAAGAGTCACTCTGTCCATCTGAGGATCAGATAGGCCTCAAAGGACTGAGTGAGGGTAGCAAAGAGTTGTAACAACAAAAAAACCGTATTTATTTCCCCAGGTGAGATGTGTGCATTGGCTCAGAACAACTGCAGCACCATCACATGGGGTGGATAAAAGGAATTCCCCTTCCTTTCTGGCACATACACACACACACACACACATGCACACATACACACCCTGCTCTACCAGTAGGATGCCTGGATGTGTCTCCCACTAAACTCAGGAGTTTCATACCTCTCACTCCTTTCTGACACTGGGCAGCAGCCAGCTTGGGTTTCTTCTCTTTTACGGTCCCTTGATATGCTGACTTGTTGTTTTGACTTTAAGGAGGAAATGGGCTGGAAGGAAAAATGAGATATGGATCAATACATTCACCTCTGCTCTAACACTGGCCAGGAGCAGGGACCTTGGAAAACCTGAGACACAATAAATGCAATTGGAAATACCCATAGAAAACTTTCCTGATATGGTGAGCCAGCTTGTGGCAGCTGTTAGTTTAGGGATGCCTTGAGCTTAGAGAAGCATCTAAGTCATTTTTATGATTATCTAGACCGTTTTTATGATTATTAATAGAATCATAGAGTCATTTGGGTTGGAAAAGACCTTTAAGATCATAAATGTCAAGTCCAACTGTTAACACTGCCAAGCCCACCACTAAACCACGTCCCCAAGTGTCACATCCACGTGACTTATTTAAATACCTCCAGGGATGGTGACTCCACCACTTCCTTAGGCAGCCAGTTCCAATGCTTGACAACCCTTTCAATGAAGAAATTTTTCCTAATATCCAACTTAAACCTCGCCTGGTGCAACTTGAGGCCGTTTCCTCTTGTCCTGTTGCTTGTTACGTAGGAGAAGAGACCAGCTCCCATCTGGCTACAACCTCCTTTCAGGGAGTTGTAGAGAGTGAGAAGGTCTCCCCAAGCCTCCTTTTCTCCAGGGCAAACAACCCGAGCTCCCTCAGCTACTCCTCATAGGACTTACTTTCTAGGGTCTATCCCCCAGGAATATACCTGATGACTTTTTGACGCAGTTAGCATTGAGCTGGGGTTTACGTGGAGGCTTGTCCATGTCTAGCATTGATGAAGCCCGGTACAAGCCTTTCTACCACTTAAAATACTACTAAGAACATCACCTCAGTGTTTCACAGTCAAGAACAAAACCCTTTGAATGGCTGCAAATTCGTCTCCCACCCTTTTCTCGTCTCTGAGGTGCCATGTTGGACATCTCACATGTTTGAGGAGTATCTCGTCATGACATGTAAGGGACTGGTGCCAAATCTGTGAGACACAACAGGTTTGCTATTTTAGATGTAATTTCTTGTGACAAAGTGTGTCTCTCTGCACTCCTAGCACAGATGCTACAAATCTTAGTTGCAATGATCCGGCACTGGAAATAGCCCAGCAAATCCAAAGTTGTTTCTTTCTGACAGGAATTTGAGGCTTTCAAGGCTTTCACAGAAGAAAAAGGAATGGAAGAGGCTGCCTAGAAAGGAAAGAATCTCAGTTTCTTACCAAGTTCAGCAGTGGAAGTGCCTTCATGAAACATTCATGCCCACTTTGAATATTATATAAGAACTGTTAGGGAATGATTCATGCCGTATGTCATTTACTCACCAAGTGCACAGATTGTTTATAAATATGTTATAGTCTATCTTTGGAAATATAAACGACTGTAATTAAAGACTCCTGTTTTTAAGCCTGGTGAAGTCAGTTAACTGTGGCATAATGGTTACTGAATGCTGCTTTAAAATATCATCTGAAAGGTCTTTACATATTCATGGGGCTGTTGCTTATACCTTGCTGTTGGGGACTGCAATTTGTTTTTCGAGATAGGGTGTTAGAGAAGGGCTTTAGATCAAGGGCACAGTTTAAAATGCACACTGGCTGGAAATCTCAACTTCAGTTTCTGTTGATTACAGTGCACTAAATGCTCTGTTCACTTAACTTAATATGGAACTTAATATGTTCACTTAATATGGAAGCATTCATCCTAACCTTCCTACTGCCATTTGGCTTTTGGTATTTAGTAGTGCATTCCAAAAACAGAAAGATGTGGAAAAATGCTTTTCCTGAGCTTCTGTTTTCAGTTGCACTGAAATTTGACAATATTAATTATGAAAGCTGGGATCATCCAGGTGTCTCTGCATCAGACAGTTATTTTGGAAAGTCTGAACAAATTTGCCAAGGTTCTCTTCAGCGGAATGAAAAGAAAATTTACTGATATAAATTTTTTTCGAAGTGGTTTTGATTGGAAATTTCATTTGAAAAGTGGTACAGGGAGAACACTTGTCTCAGCAGAAGTCTTCAAATTCTAAATAATCATCTTCAATGCACAGACCCTGGACAAAACCCAGCTTCCTGAAGGACACACAGGCAGGACCACAGTGAAAAGAGTCATCTTCTTCTTCATTGTTTCCCATCTCTTCCCCTGGATGATACTCAGTGTTATGCATTTCATGACACTTCTGATTGATCTAGATCTGGCAAAATGCTTCACCCCATTTTGCAGATGGGGTAACTACAAGGAAGAAAGGCTGTACCAGGTCTTTTCAGTAATAACCTCAAACTTATCCTTGCCTTGCAAAATGTCAGATCTCCAGTGCCAGTCTAACAGGCAACTTCCCTGTGAAAAGCAACACTGCAAACCCCTGTGGAAAGAAGTGATACCCACTGATCTGCTCAGCTTTCTTCTCTGACTAATAGGTCTTGTTACTTTGCCATAGTCAAAACCACCTCTGCATGTCTCATTTTCACCTTTCTCCAGCTCTTTGGCATGGCTGAGCTTTCCAGAGAGCTCTGGGATGAGCAGCATCTTGCACATCCCTTGAGAGCATGCAAAGAGGTAACAGTGCCACTCAACAGTTCACATGTCTCAGACCCAGTTGCAGAGCTATATGAGCATTAAAAATCTCAGTTTCCAGCCCTGATGACCCAAATAAGAAGTGATTATAGCTGCCTGTAGCAGTGTTACTTTGGACTTTCATTTTGTTTGGTTTATTTTAATTCTTTAAATAAAAAGAGGGAAGGGTATGGAATGCTCAAGTAAAAGTCTGGTTTTGAAGCACAGACACTGAGCAGTAAAACCAGGCAAATGACAGAATTGGGCTTGGTCTCATACACAAAAGATAAGTTAGGAGAGCAACTTTCCAGATTTAGGCCAAGGCAAATGGGAATGTAAAAACCATGCAGAAGAGGGGAGAGAGGACAAGCACTGCAAGACCTGGCTGGTGAGAGGCACAAGTGGTGGCCAGGGAGGCATGTTTCACCTTTCTGCTCTGAGCCTGAGCTGCAGCATTGGAAGAGGAGTTTGCAAAAGGGAATTAAGGAGGCCAGTAGTGCTTTATGGCTTCTTCCATATCACAAGCCCAGCTACACTGTCAGCCGCATCCAGGGGTGGAAATCCCTCAGCAGAACTTCTCCGCATCCCATTCCAACAGTCACGGTTTCCTGTCCTGGCCATCCCCTCCGGGCTGCTGAGGCCAAAGATGTGTGCACAATGACAATCAGTCAAAGAGAAGAGATGGCAATTTAATTTCATTTCAACCTCTCACCCGAGCTGTTAACGCTTGGGAAAGGCTTTTAATAAAATGGGACAAACGGTGATCTCATTTGCCGTAACTAACACTATCTTTACAGATGCGCCATCTGATTCCAGGCACAGAAAAACAGAGGATTATTGGATTAATTCTAATCTCATAATTGATTCATTCTGGGTTTAGTCTGCTTGTAAAGCAAGATAAGATCTTAATATTGTGCATTCAGCACAACAACCACTTGCCTTTCAGAGCAGCCTCTAATTTCTGTGAGTGATTAGCTCATACTGCATCCCCAGTTTGGCACAGACCCAAACTATGGGGATATTTGGAGCAACATCCAGACTTCACAGCTGGCTATTATCTAAAGAAGGAGCCTGGCTATTTTCATGGCCCTTTACTGCTCAGGCAATATTAAACTCTAGAGCTGGACACAAGTATGAGTTTAATCATGTACAAAACACAGAGTGAGCTTACAACTGCATAGCTGATTTTCCACAGGGAAACGGGAAAAACAGTGCAGTCAAAGATGTGATGGGGAACAAAGTCCTTATATTCTATCCTAATGCCAGACCTGGAGTTGGGCCGTGGGGACAGACACATAGACACATTGATTGCTGTCAGGGTTAGGACCTGGACACAGTTAATGGTTGTCTTGGTATCACTGATGATGTGGAAAATGTTTCTGGCTGCTTAGAGAAGAACCTGTCAGTGTGCACAGTCAGGACATGGCCTCAGGGCACATTGCTGTGAAGTGACTCCTGTCTCACCGTGCCACATCCACTATCCACCTGAGAACCTCTCATCTAACCAGCTCAACACATCTCAAGGGAAGGATGAGCAAGATCAGCTGTCAAAATGTATTCCTGTAAGACATTTCAATAGGCCTGACATCCATGGCACTCTGTCTGTAGCCTCTTGTTCTGCTGTGTTTCCATTAAGATTTTAAGCTTTTGAAGAAAGAGAATACATATGTCAGTCTGTTTTTACAACACTCACACCAAGTCTTTCTGAGAACTAAAATGTTTCCTGCCTCGGTGAATGGAGAGGACTGAATTTCTCTCAAGGCTAAGACCAGGTAAGGAGTGCAGAGGGGAACAGTGTATGTGAGCAGTGACACCTTTGGGCTCTTATCTTGGCAGACAGTGAAGTCTCAAGTTGCCCATACAGATATGCTTAATATCATTGGCAGTGCCATGTATCTTGTTCATGGAGTGACATGTCCTGGTTCCTCCAGTTTGAACAAAGACATGGGAACTGACACAACCTGTTGCCTGGACAAGCAGTGGGAATTCCCTGCTGGGAATGGAGATCAAGACCTTGTGAAGGTGGTGCTGGGGGGAGTGAGTAAGTGTGTGAGCTCTAATCTTTTGGTTCTTCAGTACACCCCAGCATCCAGACTCACTGCAGGCTGTCATTTCCTCTATCTTACCCATCGTGTCCTGTCAAGTTTGATGCTGGAATCTGTGAACTCAGTCTCATCCTAAACTTCTGCAGCAGATCCTTGGTTGCATTTGCTGTGGAAGGACATTCATGTAACCCAGACAAGGGCTTTGCAGTTACAGGAGACAGTATCTGCCGTGGGGAATCTCAATTCAAACAGGAGACATAGAAAAACCCCCAGAAAAGGCAAATAGAGCAAAAGGTTTGGGAAAGGAAGTGATTCCAGGGTGACAACAATGCAGCTGTCATGCCTGCTGCCTGCTCCCAGGTCCACAAGGCTCTGCTGTGGGGCTCCCCAGAGCAGAGGTGATGCTATTTGCAAGAAAGGCAGCAACAGCAATGGGCCGTTCTTTGTTAAAGACTCTTCCCCAGCCTCCAAATCCTTTCTGACGACTGCTTCTGGATTTAGAAATTCAGGGAAACCACTATCCAACATCCCACCAGCAACTTCCTCCTTCTTCCCAACTTGCTGCGGAGCCACATGTCTGTATGTTTTGTGGGAAGGTCTGTGGGCCTTGGGATGAGTGGGGACGTGGAAGAAGACTGAGCAGGGTGTGTAGAGCCTAAACCTGGGAGGGGGAGGAAGGGAGAATACCCAAACATCCGACAGTGAGCTGTGCTGTTGTTTCTCCCATGAGAAGAGCCTTGGGAACTGGTACTAGAGGGACAGACTATGTTGGACCTGGAGAAAAGAACAGTGGAGAGACAAAACCTATTGCTCCCAAAACCTCTCTGCCAATAGGATCATGATACTTGAGAGCATCCAGACCCTTTTCTTCCATCTCTCATTCTTGTGGAATGGTATTTTCCACTAAGCCCGACTGGGTTACACACACCCCTGTGAAGGAACCAATGTCATTGAGGCTTCATGGGCTAAGATCTCCCCAGAATGTCTGCTGTGGAATAAAGAGAACTGTGTCAAATCTCCATCCACTTCCTGGCTGTCTCTGCACCATTCCTTTGTCTCTTCTTCATCTTTACCTGCATCCCCCCAAGCTGAATTACATTTGCTCAGCTGACATTGGCACCAAGTTTTCCAATCCATGTTTTCATAAAATCACCCTTCCCCCCTGCTCCCCTTCCTCAAATAGATTACTCCAGTATTTCAATTACAGTGCTGGTAATTAGAAATGTTAGTGAATGAATAGCAGCTTCATTTAAATAGAGGCCAGAGGAATATCTTCTCCCCCAGACATGTCCTCAAGCATTTTAATTGCTCCTGAAAAGCTGCTCAAGGCTGGAAAGAAGACCATCAGTTGCTATGAGATGGCTTTTGAAAAGATAGAGTGTTCCTAACGTGAGTGAGGACTAGGTGACAGGAGATGTTGTTTCTAACATTCTTTTATGCCCACATAAAAGATAGAAATAATGGTGACTGCATAGGGATCAGTCCTTTCCACACTCAAACTCTACACCCCCAAAAACAACACCTGAATTCAAGTAATGAGCCTTTTAAGGGATTCTTTGTGATTTCCACTTTATTTCTGACTGTGAGATTCATAAACACTAATCAGGAAGGTTTTGGAAGCTGGGAAGGAGTCTTTAACATTAAAAGAAAAAAAAAAAAAGAAGCGTTAGAGGATAGACACAGGATCTGTGTGTCTGTCTCTCAATAAATCTGATGGCCATCTGTAACAGCCATGTTAAGCCAGACCACTTCCATGGACAATGGTGCTTCCCTACAGGCCATCCATCTACCTCGCTGGACACTTCACATCGCTGGGTGGAAGGTTTTAAAGGTTTTGTCTTCTTAGAAGCAGACCTAAAACAAAAAGTTGTCTGATGAGGTTGATGAGGTCTTTTTAAAAAAAGTTTTTTACTTTTCTTTCCACATAACATTTTCCTACAAAAGTACTTTTTGGACAACTGTGCTGTAAACTTCCAAACAATTGCAGGTGGAATGAGACATTTCAGTGCTATTAAAATTAATCTTTGCAATTTGACTTCAATGTGACTCCAGTTGTGAGTTGCTGTAGGAAAATTTTAAACAGTAGAGTTTGGCTCCAAATCACATCAGTTGTTTTCACTGCTGAGAGTTCAATGCAAAGTTTCACTGGCGGCTGCAGTGCTGATGTCCTGGACCAGGAGAAACCAATTCTTTTTGATTGCGTCCTTTTTGTGACTTTTGGCAGTTTCCCAGGACAGCAGTGCATCCTTAGTGCTGGAAAGGGTAATGGGGTTTGGTGTTTGACCCCTTTGTACCTGCTCCTGATCCAAGAGAGGAAGGATCTCACTAGATAGGAACAAAAGAGGAAAAGAAATCAACCTGATTTTCAAAGAGGTATAGATGTTGGCCTCTAAGAAAAATAAAACATTTTTCAAGCTGTCTTTAGAGTAAATTCCTGTCTGCATGAAGCTGTAGGAGCATTGTCAGGAGCTGCAGGGTAGGTAATGATGCCAAGCAGAGACCTTAAACCTAAGAAACTCTCCAGAGAGCTTTGGCAGAACTGCACAGACATAATTCCCTGGTGCTTCAGTAGGAGAAGATGAATCATTTGAAATTTTACAGTGTTCTTGGAAACAGATTTGTCATAGCCAGCATCCACACAGAATGGATCCATTAAAGACTCTGCCTTCAAATGACACGACTTTAACTCTTTGTTCAGCCCCAGATATCTCATTAATACATCTGCAGAGTTTTGTTGCTGTTTTCCTTTGATCAGGACAATTTTCATGAGTGTTTCTCCATGGAGTCTGAATATAAGCCAAGTAACAAACACTAAGCATGTGTAACTACAACATGTCTTGCCATTGAGATGCTGCTGCTTCAGACTGAAAGGCAAGAGCAAAGATAGGGAATGTATCCCAGATGGCAAATATTGGCAGAAACCTTGCAACTTGGACAAAGAGTATTGTCTTTTTGTTACTGCCCATGTAGGGAATATAAAGGCCATGGGTACAATACTAAGCCTTGATCTTGCATAAACTTCTGAGCACGAGTAATTGAATACACAAATACATTCTAATTGAGTGCAGGTTGTCCCATGATTACCCACAGCTCCCAGCTAACACCACTCTCTTATGTTGGCTGTGTAGGTGCACGTTTTGGCTTATATCAGCTCACCTAAATGACAAGTACAAATGGATTAGGGACAAGAGACAGGATTCTGCATCAGGTCGCATAAAAAAATCAGTGTTCAAACTATGAGAATTCCCTCATGGGTGCACTCGCTGGGAAGAGTTATTTCTGGGAGGGCTCATGTGTACCAGCAAAAAATAAGATCTCTGCCATACAAACTCCATCTGCCATGTGATGCAACACACAGAGGATTGTGTCCATCTGACCCAATGACTGGAGGTGCTTGAAGGCCCCAACACAGAGGACTGTTGTCGGGGCAGGCCGGGGACATACCTGTCTGCTTTGTCTTCACTGGATTCTGTGCACACAGCCCTGGGGTGAGGATTTGGTGGTTAAGCAATATATAGGCATGGGAACTCTCAGATCCTCTGCAAAACCCTCCCAGCATCAATGATTTCAGTTCAAACTGAAACCATTGCTCTTCACAGAAAGGAGTCGGGCTTCTGAGTTCTTTCTCTGTGCACAGGCGTTAAGTGTGTTATGTGTGGGGAGAAATGATTCAAAAGGTCCCCACTGCAAAATGAGTCACCAGGTAGGCTTGGCCTCCATGCTAAATTCAAGATAAATTTGCATTTTTAGAGACATAGATGAGGGTTTTAACGGCAAATGGGTTCATTTGCAGGTTGGTCCAGTTTCCTCTAGCTTAGTGAGGATGTTCTGTTTCTGCCATGGATGATGCAGTTGGGAAGGAGGGAGGAAAATCCAAAGATTACCATGACAGCTTGGCATTGGTATGGCCATCTTCAAATCCCTACTTGACTCTAGTTGCCCTGGGAAACTCAGTCTCACATCCTCAGAGCTATTCCTCATCCAGCTCCTGTAGAATACAACAGAGACTACATGTAGGGTTGTCTCTGTCTTGTCATTAAAGACCTGGATGTCTTTGTTGAGTGGAGTTTCAGACTTTGGAAGACACATTCATAAGTTTAAGATGGATGGCCAACTTTTAGGTAAATTGCAGAGAAAACATGAAAAAAATACTGTTAGAGAACATCAAGTGGCCAGTCAGCAGGGTAATGGGAGTCACTACTGTAACCACTGCAAGGAATAGTTACTGAAACAGGTCGAACCTCAGAATATCCAAAAGGATTTTGGGATTCCTTATAAAATGACTTTACTTTGTTGAGTCAGAAACCCAGTTTGCATTTGAGAGACATAATTCCTTTATTTTAGTGAGGACAACACAGCCAAGCCTTAACAGAAATAGCACTTTGAAATGTTTTGCTAGTTTTTCATTGAGTGGTTTTGAGAGACCTCTTCCCAAAACTTTTCCATTCAGCAGTTACTAAAGCTGTCAAAAAAATTTGAATCATGAAAAACCCATGTAAGGGAAAGTCCATTTTTCTGCATTTTTTATATCTTCATATAATCAGTTTTTGATATTTCTTCTATGAGACATCCTTCAACAAAGAGAGGGAAACAAAAGGTTGGTTTCATATGAGAGGGAAACTTGGAAAGTTCTTTTGTTGTAATCAGTCTCTTTCTGTTCATGTTTTTATTTACCCTTGTCTGAAGGCAGAATTCACATGTAGGGTAGAAGACAGAATTATGGGGAGGGTTTTGAGCTCTTTATTTAGTGATGTGCTGATGGAGTCAGTAGCTCCTACTTAGCTCAGTAGTAACTGAAATTCTCTGATTTGTAGTGAAAAGGATTTAGTGCATTGATTGAGTTTTCAGTGGACAAATGTCATTACTTCTGAATTACAGACATCACAGCTGGTCTGTCTGCAAGTGGCCCAGTACTGAGAGTTGCCATTAAGTGACTGTGGAAACTGATTTGTCACTGCCACAGCTGGATTAGAGGAATACTGAAGTGTGGATCTGAATAAAGTGAGCAGAGGGACTTGAAAGACTCATTTAAACATATTCCAAGGACAGTTATGGACTCAGATATGAATCAGACTTACTCTGCAGTCACAGAGAATAGCATTTGTCTGACTAGCACAGTCTTCCCTTAGCTGTGGGAAACTTCAAATCCTCAACTCAAGCCCATTTCATAAATGCATTCTGCGGCAATAATAAGATTTCTCACCTCACAAATACCATGATCGGTTAATCCTCACACATGTAAATATTAGATCTTTTCTCCCAATTGAATGTAAGCTTTATAAGGAAGAAAAGCAAATTCATACCCGCACGGCGTGCAGCAAGAATCACTGCATGAATTATTAAAAGCCAGCATTCAAAACCCTTCTTTTTCTGGGAGTAAAGGGTTGCTAAGGTAGACTTTCCTCCTAAAGCCCAATTTGAAATGAAAGAAAAGCTTATATCCATTTTGGCACTGTATCTGTCTACCTGTTCATTATCCATCTGGTTAGTACTCTTGAACTCAAGGTTAAATTCTAACACCTCTAGAGATAAGAGGGTTGAGCCATCAGCGCCAATAGGATTAAAACAACATCCTGTGTGATTTGCCTGCAAGTTTACACAGCTTCCCAGAGCTCAGCACTTAGTAATAGTTCAGCAAATTCACAGATACTAGGAATTAGCCATTCCAAATTGTAAACAGTGGGATAGACAAGCTGTTCCATTTGCCTTCACTTTTTGGACAAATTCTTCTAGGAGTTGTGTAGAGGTGGCTCTTGTTGACCTTACAGGCCAGTCATTCAGAACATACAGTTCCAGTGTAACCTACATGAGAAATATTTCTTTGCCATATCACTGAGACCATTTTGCAGGATGAAAAGAAAGGGATGTGTATTTTAGGTGGTTGCAGCAATTCAAGTGTGTGCTGCCTGCTGTTGACTCTGCAGCCTGAAAACACCTGGGAATGTTTGGCTGCTTTGGTTGACATTTAACTTAAGAAAGAATCACAGATTTCATTGTAAGGCCATTGAAATCAATGAAAAAGTCAACCTTCACTTTCTGGATGTTAGATAAGCTTCAGTCATATTTCATCTGCACACAGCTGATGAATCCTCCTCCAGCCCAGGGCTGTGGGTTTTTCATGGTCCCATGCACTCAAAAAAACTGCACACCTGAGTCAACAGTGTGCTGGATTCCTTTTCCTTTTGCCTGGAGTTAGCTCCAGAACAGTCTCATGGGGAGAGGTGTCATACCTGCAGGCTATGACCAAGGAGCACATTTCCTGATTCTGTGTGGAAGCTGTCATTTGTCAGGAATATCCCAACAAGGAGGTCTGGCAGATACACACACGGCTTTTCTGTGGAGACAAAAAGAATGAATGAATGAAAAATGAGCCATTGAGTGTCTGGCTTGTGGCAAGCAAACACACACCACTTCATCCTTTGGATTGGTGTCAAAATGGCATCTCAGCTGAGCCAAGAATGACACATTCAAATTCCAGCTGGCAGAAAACCACTGTTGGTCATACCGCGGGATAGGAGTACAAGGTCTTGGTGTCTCCAGAAACACCAACGTACACTCATGCCTGAACGTGTCCTGAGAATATCTCTTATTCAAATTAGTTGGGGACAACCTCAATAAAATTTAAACCCAGAGTCTATAACTTGCTTAGAAATGGAAACCCACATTCACATCTTCCTAAATCAGCCCTCTCCCACCATGTGCTGTGCTCCTGATTTCTTTGAACTTCTGCTTCCATTCTCACTGTTTCCTCAAATTCCTTCTACCTATTAACTCTCATCATCCCAAACATTTAGTCTTATTTCCCCTAAAAACAAAGGCTCTGGAAGGACTGATGTCACTACAGAGCACAGAGTAGAGCATGGAGCCGACTCCCCTTACATCCTTTTTTTCCTCACACTAGTCAGACCAGCCCACACCCCTTGGCAATCTGTGGTCCGTCTCCCCAGTATATGGAATAATTCTTGACAGTATTTCTCTCCATTGTACTTCCTGGGGTTCTGTTGGCATTCCAGAGCCTCTGTTATTAGACAGTTACAATTTAATTGTCTCAGCGTACACACTTTTATTTAAAAGTCTTTTCTGATTATTTCATTTGCATGGAGTCTATAATTTGCTTTCAGAAAGGAAAAAAAATGACATCAAGGACAACATTCAACCTAAAGGCACATTTCCAAGACATTTATAGCAGGCTACTTGGTGCCTAAAGAGGAGTTGAAATAACTTGCTTATTAGAAAAACTTAAATGGTAGAGTGTGTAAAAAATTATTAAAACACTTTTTTCCCCCTAAAACTAGATTATTTAAGCAAGCTTTTCACAAAGGTAACATCCAGGTAATTTTCAAATTATTTTCCATTACATTGAAATGTATAAGAACGCAATTTTTTTCTATTATTCTGCAGAAATGCCCTGTGAGATATTTGGTGTAGCTGTCTCTACATTCTTGTCTGTGGATAAAGAAGACCTGGGGGGGGTTTACATCTCCAGCAGCTCGTTATGGCCAGGATTCCACGGAATACTTTTTACTCCCCAAATGTTGTTCCCTCTCTGCTCATCTGTAAGGACACCTCATGTTGTACCCTGAGGCATGTAGGAAAGCAAGGAAACCTACTGAGTGGGAGCAAATAATGTTCTAGTTCCTCCCCAAAGGCAGTGTTACAGCAATTAGGAACTGACTCTATTGCTTATTTGAAATAAAAATGGTATTGAAATTTGCACACGTTTAACCATTTCTGGTCCAGAAGGTTATTTCAGCACTTAACACCCATCTGTAGTATCTGTAGCTTGCTCATAGTATCATTATACAACTAGAGCAGCACTACAGACCATTAATTGGCCCTTTGTAAAGGCAATCTCTAGACCAAGTGTGATCAATAGGATTTAAAAACATTCAAGGTAGATTTTTGCCAAAAGTCTTCCAGGACATGCAGTAATAAAACCCCTGAGAGTTGCTTGTGAGGTTTCTGTATCCAGTGCTTTGGGGTTTCTGCTTCCCTTCTGTGAATCAATCCTCTGCCTCAGGGACATTATCACGTAGAGCTTTGCTGACCCTTTGGGCTATATAAGCACTGCAAAATCAAGACTACATTCTGGCAAGCTAAAAGGGACAGTATTGCAACTATTAATTAGGATTTTCTAAATATTGCTGGTCATTCCATAGAGCTGGTTGTGGATTCAGGCGATTCCTCCTCCCAGCGTAGTTAGGATGATTGAGTTGGTTGGTGGGGGTGCAGGGGTGGGAGTTGATGGGTAGGAGAAGTTTAATCATCTTTTCCCAAATTTGTTTTCACTAGCCAGAGGATTTTGTAGATAGGAGATGATAAATCCCTAGCAACACAAGCCCCTGACAGATGGCGTTAAATGGTTTTGAGAGTATTTCAAAATCTGCCCTACTTTTTATTCCCCAAATGTTGTTCCCTCTCTGCTTTTTTTTTTTTTAATACAGAATTTTCCTACACTGTCTCCCACATTCTCATTTGTGTTATAATTTATGCTTCCTTATGCTCCAAACCAGAATCCAAATCACCAATTTAACTGGAGAAACAACCTGCTGAATTTTAAAGCCAGTCCTTTTCCTCCTGTTGGGCTGGGTATCCAGTCTGAGAGGAAGGAGGGCGTATCAAGCTGATTGGGATTTACTTCCCATTCTCCAGGAAGCATTGTCTGGGTACAGCACATATAAATCAAGGGAGAGCTTGAAACCAGACCCATTCTGCAGAGAAACCAGCCAATTCTTCTTTCACGTTAACTTTATTGAGTAAAGACTTTGTCTCCCTGGTTTGTCAGGATGGGCATCCTATGTATAACTCCATGGAGCACTGTAAGATTAGGAGTGGCTCCTTAATGTTGTGCAAAGAAGCAGGAAAACATGAGGTTCAAGAGTGTATGAAGTCAGCGTTTACAGCTTACTTTAAAAAGTAAAGAGGTATGGGAAGTGTCTGGGTCAGCCCCCTCAGAGGAACTTACTGAGTTCCAGCTTCCTTTCAAATCCAGGTGCCACCTCCTTCTTGCAGACAGTGCCCAAACTCCAAACACTGAAACAATTGATGATGCATGGACAAAAAACAAACCCAAAAAACCCCTAAACAAAACAACCCCCATCACACACACACTCATAAAAACAAACACACACACACACAAAACACAAAGCAAACAAAAAGAAATGGTGCATCCTTTTTGGTTGGTATGAAACATCAAGGCAGGACAAGTCGTTTTTTTCCATAGAAGGATGGCATTGTCCATATCTTCATGGGTGCTCATTAGTGGTCTCATCCTAAATCAAAGGGAAATCAGGCACTAATTGCTGTCCTTTTGCTGAGAGCTCTGTTACCTTCTCCATGGAGATTTGTTCCAATTACTGCTCTGAAGGCAACTGCCTTTTCTAATCAGATCCTGCAGGTGGAAAAGGCAAATCTCACCTTTTGTTCAAGGCTTCACCATGCACAAGTCAAGGAAATCTCACAACAGTAAATACACTCTCAAGGGAAGAAGTCCACAACATCAGAAGTTAAAGTTGCACAGGACAAAGTAAATGGATCTAATTTCCTGTTTTACACATCCAGATTTTTCTCTTTCCCATCTCTGGTCACATGCTGATGTTGTGTATATTTTACCAGTTCATTGGATGATGCTGAAAGCCAGCACAACTGCCTAACCTGGAAAAAAATGGACCTTCACCTCCATCCTTCCTTCCAAAAAAAGGGCTCATGAACTGTTTTCCATATGGTTCACCAAGCTAAGCAGGGCCAGAGCACTCTGATAAGCAGCAGCATCGATACTAAGGGGAGACAGAGCAGGAGAGAAGGACAGAAGAGATGGCAGCAGGAGAGGGAAAACGAGAAGAAAGTGTGTGACAGATTCTGCCTCACCATGGCAGCTCCCATGTTCCTGTAATCGCACCCCAATGTGACCATGAAAGGTATTTCTTGGTTCCTGCTTTTACTTTGTTGCTGTTTACCCTGTTAAGTCTGCAAACCAGTTTGCTGCAACTGGGACCTTGCACTTCTAACACCTGCCTTTCTCCGTATGGGTCTGGAAACAACTAAGTTTATTGTTACTTTTGGTGGACTTTAGCTTTTAAGGATGTCAAGACATCCATAAGTCTAAAATAACTGCCCTTCAGGACAAGAACACTGAATATTTATGGATCCTTGAAGGGAAAATGTTAAAGAGCTCACAGCTGACAGCATTTTGACAGGATGCCTGAACTAGATTCCTGTCTATTTTNTGTGACTGGGAATGCTTGATAATAGGCAAAAATAAATATATAAACTTGTTTTCTATGTATGGATATGCATGCACTGCTCCACAAAGGTTAGTTTGTTCCTGTGTCGGAGCTCAGAGATGGCTTGAGGCTAAACAAGTCTTGATGTTAATTTTACGTGTAAACTCCAATAAGTAATTACAGAAGGAGTATATAGAAGGAATTTGTTAGGTCACCTTCCCACTGCATGAAATCAGGAGCAGTGCAAAGATCTTTGGGACACCATGAGAAAACAATTTCATCTCTGCCTTGCTGTTTCTGCAGAACTGTATATTGCACCTACATCCCACATAACCCAGGTGCTCACCTGAGTTAGACAAGGCTGGTTTAGGCTCTCTCACCTCTGGGACCAGCTGCCAGGTACATGAGAGAGACGTTTTTGATGTGAAGGGCTGATGAAGCCTAGGAACATCATTGCCCTATAGACAGCTGTGCCCCTGAGAAAGCAAACTGTGAGGATGTATGGCATTGAGAGGAGGTAGAAAAAATAACCTGTTTACAAGAGCCTGGTGAGTCACATCATCTCAGCAGCTCAGAGACAGACGTACTTATGCAAATGTCAGACATCATGTTTGAACAAAAGGTTACTCACTAACATAACCTGAAGCTTTTACTGCTAATGAAGCATTAACTTCCATCTCAATACTGAAACGTGAGGAATTTAGGACTTTTTATAGCTTAGCTCATGATTGAGTGAGTGATATAAAAATAACAATATTCTGCATCTCACTCATCTGAGACAGATGATTTAGTTTCTTCTTTTCTTTTTACTTGAAACTTCTAGTTGACAGAAAAACTGAAGTCTTAATTTTTGTTTGTTTCCTTACACTGTGGGATGAGGCAGTCAGAGAAGAGAGTCAGTATGAGATGCAGGTTGTACTGAGCAAAAATGCTACTTAGCCTGTCTTACAACACTGAGGAAGTTAGGACACTGGGAATTTTAAAACTTTTTTTTCTTTTACACAAATAATATGGCTTTCTGAATGACACAATGAAAAATATAGAGTAGAATAGAATAGAATAGAATATTTCAATTGGTAGGGTCCTGTATTAATGATTTAGTCCAAATACCAGACTATTTCAGGGCTAGCCAAAATTTAAAGCATGTTATTAAGGGCATTGTCAAAACACCTCTTTTACACTGACAGGCTTGGGGCATCAACCACCTCTCTAGGAAACCTGTTCCAGTGTTTGACCACCTCTCAGTAAAGAAATGCTTCATCATGTCCAGCTTAAACCTTCTCTGGCACAGCTTTGAACCATTCCCACATGTCCAACCACTGGATACCAGGGAGAAGAGATCAGCATCTCCCTCCCCGCTTTCTCTACTCAGGAAGCTGTAGAGAGAATGATGTCACCCCTCAGCCTTTTTTTCTCCAGATTAGACAAACCCAGAGTCCTTTGCTGGTCCTCACAGGACATTTCTTCCAGCCCATTCACCGACTTTGTTGCCTTCTTCTTCACATCTGTCTTAAACTGTGGGGCCCAGAACTCCGCACGGTGCTGAAGGTGAGGCTGCACCAGCACTGAAAGCAGCAGGATAATCCCCTCCTTTACCTTGCTAACTCCTTTGGTTATGCTGTGTTTGATGCACTCCAGGGTGCACTTTGCCCTCACTGCTGGTTCCTACTGAGCCTCTGCCAGGCAGCACTCCCAGGTCCCTTTCTGCAGGGCTGCTCTCTTGCCACTTCTCTCCCAGTTTATACTTGTGCCTGGTATTACTGCATCCTAACTGCAGAATCTGACATTTTGACTTGTATGTGGAATAGAGGCAGTTGCTTTCCAGAAGACCTTCCACTGGAAGACATTACTTTAGTCCAAACTGTGGTCCAGGAGATTGCCCTTTGTGGTCTGAAGCTCTTATGTGAAGTCGAATTAAGCACAGCAATCTACAGACTTGTCAGCACTAACAGGCCTGAACATGGGGGATTTTAGAGTTGACAGAGATCTGTAGTTGCTCAGAGTTTTGGGAGACACTGGCACAGGTAATGTACCCACTTCATCCTGGGCCTCATCCAAAGACAGTGACAGTGAGCAGGTGCTGATTTGGAAGAGTTTTTTGTCAGAGATGAAAGAAGTAAATAATAAAAGCAGTCTCTAGACTCATATGACTTTTAGACGACTGAGCCCCAACTGCAGGCTCCAACCCTTTCTGTCCCTGCACAGGTATGTAGACAAATCTTCCTGGTCACCTCCTGCAAAAAAAGAGATCAAATCCTACTCCAACACCCACCCCCTCCCCAGTTTGGTGTCACTGCTTGATGAGAGCTCATATTGCTGAGATATAAAGTTTGCAGGGAAAATATATCTTCTTTAGCACCTTTGCACTGAAGATGAGTTTGTTGGCAGAAGAGAAAATGAAGCAGTAGTTTTAAAGGCAAGATATTAACCAGAAACATTTCTGAGGGGATAATGATGGAAGGAGAAGGGGGGAAAAATGAGTTAGAGCCAGCAGTCAGCCATCTGGGTCAGGAGGGTTAATGAGATCTTGAGGAAAGCAAGAGCACTATATCTGTGTGGACATATCTATGTCAGGGACTTGACTATCAACCTATTCATAGGAAGCCCACTGGGCTCACCAAACCATTGTGCTCTGAGGTTACAGTTTCACACCAATCTAATGATTGGTGCCTGTAAGTTGTCCCTCTCCCTCCCCTCCTCAAGCTGCCCATTCCCATCCATTCCTTTTGTGTCAGCCCCAGAGTTCACCAGACCCCTCTGCTCCTTTGTGTGAGAGTATGAGTGCAGGAGTCAATCTAGTCTTACAAAAAAAAAAAAAAAAAAGAGGGAGTTGTTTTTTATATAGTTGTTTGTTCATATAGTTATCCTAGTCTGCTAGGATGCTCATGCTAAACTAAGAGGGTATTAGTGTGGCATGGCCTTCCTGTTCCCAGTCCTGTCCTCTCCCTTAAGTGCATACTTCTGCTCCTGTAAGCACACAACTTTTATCTATACTTGCAGGTAAAATGGGATGTGTCTTCTGATTATTCATGCTCTTAATTTATTAGCACATTTCACATGGTTTCTGCTGCTCAAGGAAGTTGCCCAGGGCCATGAATTCATAGAATCACAGAACCATAGAACTGATTAGGGTTGGAAGGGACCTTAATGATCAGCCTTTTTCAGCCTCGCTTCCACTAGACCAGGCTGCTCCAAGAGTCTGACCTGGCCTTGAACACTTCCAGGGATGGGGCAGCCACAGCTTCTCTGGGCAACCTGTGCCAGGGCCTCCCCACCCTCACAGTAAATAATTTCATCCTAACATCTAATCTAAACCCACCCTCTTTCAGTTTGAAGCCACTTGCCCTTGTCCTATCACTCCATGACCTTGTCAAAAGTCCCTCTCCATCTTTTTTGTCGGTCCCCTTCAGGTACTGGAAGGGGCTCTAAGGTCTCCCTGGTCTCTATCAGTTTGGATGAGGCATATGTTAGGAGAACAGAGATTTTATTCCTGTGGACACAAGCTGTTCTGTGCTGCCTCCACACAAATGATTTTCCAAGATGATTTCATTTGCTCTTATAGACCTGATCCAGAAAGAAAATTAACAGCTGGGAGCACTGTGTAAATTCCAGCACAAAAGAAGAAGCTAGTCTTTCGTTTTGGGCAGCTCCTCCTCTAGACTGTAAAAAGTAATCACAGGCCAGGTAATGGGAACAACAATGTCATATAACACTGGGAAAGCAAGATATGCTCTGGACATGCCTAATGAAAGAAAGCTCTAAACATCACAGTAATTTCTTAGCAGAACCTCAGTTTTAGCGAGAGTTCGTAAGTGAAGAAGTCTTGAACTTCATTTGGAGAAGGAGACTAATTCTGTTGCTGAAACAGAAATACTCATTTAGGCAGAGTTTAAACCAGAAAACTCCCCATGATTTAAAGGTCACTCTCACACATATAATGTTACAAAACTTGCATAGGTGAAAAGGAAACAACCTATATTAGGGTAATGGTTTCCAGCTCCTTTTAAATGTGCACAGAAACTGTCAGAGTTTTTGCATGAGGTCAAGTAAGAGGGGCAAAGAAGCAGCCACATTATACATCTAAAAGGGCCAAAACCCAACAAGGGTCAGCAGTTCAGCTGGGTTTTTTTAGGTCAGCGCATGAAAGACACCTAATTTGAGCAACTCAGAAGCTGAAGGCATGTTCTTCAGAGACATGAAGTGTGGGAGTTATTTCCACCTTTGTCCATGGCCAAGTACTCCCAAGTTTTTGGTCTCTAAAGAAGAACAGGCAAATTTCTCAGCATTAGGGATGTTTGGCCAACTTTTTGTCTGAATACCTGTTCTTTTCATCCAGGTGATAGCACGAATCTGTGTCACAGGGTGTGACACTGCACGCTTGGGTTGGCATCAGTGCATCTACAAGACACCCGTTCTCCCCCTCAGAGGAAATTCTCCAGGCTTTGGAAATAATTTATTCTTTTCCTAAACTAAAGGGAGATTGAGTGACTACGCACATGTAGATGAGAAATTCTGACTGTGGCATCTATTGAGTAGTTTTCCATGTTTTCTTCTCCACACTGTTCAGGTGTAGAAGAGAGATGGTAGAGACTGAGAGAAAGAAAAGTACTTAGTACCACCCTATTAAAGGAGACACAAGTGTATCAAAGGTTTCACTCAAACCATGAGATCATTATTTGAGATTCTGATTGCTGGGCACCAAAAACACATGCTAAGTACTTGAACATTGGCACTGAGTACCTGGAGTAGCAGCCAGGAGGACAATAAACCTGCAAGAAAGCAGGCCCTGAGGTCATTACATCCCAGACACCACAAGAATCTCTGCTGCATAAATGAAGAGCCCACACTGGGAGGGGGAGGCAAGGAGTCCCTTCTGCTCTTCAGACAGATGCACAGGCTGAGGAGCGTAAAAATATCCCTGAAAGTGTCTTCTCTGAGTAAGCAGTGCCACTTGTAGAGGGCAAACAGCAGTGCTGCTTCCTGAGAAGAGCTGAGTGCCAGGTGTGAGCTTGTAACTTATAAATTCCAAAAATTATCCTCATCAAGGCTTTACTGATTTTTTTTTTAAGCTTTTCTTGTACCATGTCGTTGGAAGGAATCATTACAAAGAAGTGGCCAGAGCACAGCGAGTATTTAGGCACTGCTACCTTATTCCAGTCTAGTAATTCTGATCCATATCATAAGAAATGACTTATTTTGAGTTATGGCTTAGCAGAGTTAAACCATCTGATTTACCCTGAGATCTGATAGGAAGACAGGAACTGGGAGGTCTCCATCACTTGTGCTTTAGCTTGAAATGAACCCTCAAAACACCACAGGACTGGTAGAGCTGAATTACCAAGGTGTTCTACAATTTATTTCACCTGGGAGTCTCTTTTCTGTACAATGTTGACTTGTTAAAGCTTCCTGGTGGTATCAAACTGTTCTTTCTTATCCTCTCTATCCTGCAGAGAAAAAGAACTAACAGTCATGATCCAAAAGTCACACTTCTTTGGATTTGCAGGATAGAGAACATAAACTGTTGGGAGAACAGTTCAATTCTATGTACCAAATACCACTGACGTAATTTTTGGCCACTTGAAAATATAATTCAGGTTTTGGGCTGAGTTCTGCCATAGTTATATTTGGGATGTAGTAAACGGGTTGGAAAGAAGTGAAATTTGCTCACTGATGATACCTCAGAGTGCACAAGGGTGGCCTGCCCACCTCTGGATGCTTTTATGTTCAATGACATTGGCCATGGATTTGGTCAAAGTCTGTGCAAAACTATTGGTGCGAGTATGAAATCCTTTCAAAGTGGGCAGTGATCAGTTCATGCTTAATCAGGGACTTTAACATACCCTACTTGTTACCTCTCCTTATCCTGAGTGTTCACAGTGAGCAACAGCAAAGGACTCAGGTTTTGGCATGACCTGCAGCACCTGCAGAAGGGCACATTCCACATTGATGGTTTTAAAAGGAATTGCAAACCGGGGAGCTAGTGCCTCCAAACAGGGGGGAAATTGTCATGCACAAAAATCCCTCCCTAGCTCTGAATCATCCTGCTGAGATGCAGGGATCCAATCACAAATCCTGTTAGCTCAGGAGAAATCGATGCCTAATGTTTCTGTACTTTCAAATTATACACAGCCATGCAGAGACACACCTTAAAATTGTTTATAAGTGTGTTTAGTTACATGTCCATCTAATTACACAGACACATGTAATATATGCATGAATGTATGTGTGTCACAGGGTCATTAAATCATCTATATTTTAGACTTCTAGAAATACACAGATATGTATGATATAGATATTTATACCTCTTTATATATACAGAGAGAGAGATAGAGAGAGAATAGATATAATGTATATAATGCATGTCTAAAATATATATGAGATATATAGTGTATCTAATATATATATTTATAGATCTATATATCTATATAAGGTATATATATATGACTTTTAGGTAATCATGTAGAAATTAGGGCTTGATTCTTATTCTTCATGATTTGATGTTGTTGAATTCCTCAGTCTGGGGTTTTTTTTTACATTGAGGAGTCTGAGAGATTCAAGATCCTTTTGCAGTTGCCCACATTTGAGGTTTGTGTCCTCATGGAGTAGGAAAGTTTGCTAACCCAGCTGGCTTCCCACTGGCAGCACCAGGAGGTGGAAACTCTTGATCACCGGGTGCAAACCAATGGATTTTTACATGGGAGGTTTCACTGGGCCTTGGTTCAGCATGTCATTTCTGAGCTATCCCAATTAAAGACTTTGGTAGCCAAAATAACGTTGTATTGAGTTGATATCCATAGAGAAGTATCTCTGAAGTTGAATTCAGTAGGGAAGGATGCACGACCCTGACGCAATTCTCTCCTCCAAAAGTCAAAAGGTATGGAGGCTTTTCTAAAGAAATTGCTTATAAGATTTGTTTCTTTTAGGAAGTTTTCCTGTTATATAAGGGAGAATAGTTCCAGTTTCTCACTCCCCGTGGTGAGGCTGACACAACAAGATTCTTCAAGTTTAACCACAGTTGTGGCTTATCCACCCGATGCCATTGTGTCAGAAAACACACAACAAGGGTTTCTTTCTGGTTGAAAACTCCTCTTGACACAAACTTTTCCCTTAAGAGACTCCTGACACATCACCAGTGGTAGCTGCATTTTACCTATTTCCATGTTCTGGTGTTTTGAATAATCCTTCAGGCTGGAAATAGGAGTAGTAACCGGAGTAACTATAGTAACTGCACTACTCTCCTGTAGCAGGGAAATGTGTGAACAACCATCTGCAGAAAGAAAGAGAAAGAAAATCAAGGGGATAACAACTGCCTTTGAGCTTTGCAGCTAATAATCTCGAGCTGCTTATTAAAAAAAAAATAAAAATAAAAAGGAGTTAAACTGCACCGCAAAGTTTTGGAAGACAAATAAGCCTGTGGGTTGATCACCCAGATACTGCAAGTTCATGGATAGAGTTTCTCACAAGAAGGTCTCTCTGCAAGCTGAATAAAACTCAAGTCAGGAAAAAGAAGAGAACCACCAGTATTAGCATTATTTGATGTTTTCTTTATACTTAGTGGCGAGTCTTTATTATGGTGAAATTTTTACTATCTCATGGTTTAATCATCTAGCAATGATGCTGCTTGATATAGGAGAAAATTAATATGTAGTGGGAAAACTCTTCACATCAAGCATTATTTAGAAAGCAGAGAAAGAGCAAAACAGAAAATTCAAAGGAATAGACCCTGTAGAGATGTTAAACACAGTCTTAACAATGCAGAGATTTATTATGCAGTTTAAACTAATGCAGTTTTTTCTACAGTTCAAAAGATACAAGAAATACTGACACTGGCCTCTCCAGCTGTATAACCAGTTTCTTTACAGAAATGCCAGTTTACCTGACTAAACCTCTTGACTTCAAAGCAGACTATGTAAGTATTCAGTGAGAGAAAGTTCTCCAGTGTTTAGCACTGAAATGGGAAAAATAGACTGACCAATTTGGCAAATCCAGGAGACCTCCAAATTTGAGTTCCTTCATATTTCATCCTCAGCTCATCTCAGGCTGGAAGTCATTAGCCATGACATGTGTTGTTACGTCAACTGAGGTTGCCTAGAGTTTTTGTGGCACTCAAATAATTAGTTGTCTGCTATTTCCAGCTATTTATAAACATTGTAAATGCCTCTTTTATTGGATATGTGTGATCTTCAAATGATGTGCCAGCAGCTGCTTCAGTTACTTAGCATTTTATGCCTTCGTAGCATGCTAAATTCACTGTTTCGTATGTCACACAAAGCCAGTGAGTGAGAAGAGGATGGAGCAGACTGAGATTAACCCATGAAAAGACAGATTTTCCAGGGATGTGGGTGGTGTTTTTGTGATGTCACCTGAAGGCAAACATAGTCAGTGATGTGAGAAGGGATCCCAGCTTTCCTTTGGGTTTGTCAGCAGCATTTCAAAAACAAAGAGCATCATCCCAAAAAGGGATTTTCAAGGTGCTGTGCCAAGGCTTGGCAGTGCTAAAGGAAGATGTGGGTTTTGCTGAAGGGATAAATTGATTGAAGAGCTAAGGAAGGATGCTGCCAAGAGAAGCTGACTGCATCTCTGTCAGCTTTAATTTACGCTGCCCATGCTGGACTTGATAACTTCTTTGAAAACATGTCTTAACTGACTAGAAAATAAAATGGACCAAGGCCGATTTCTGGGCCTCGTGGAAACATCATGACACCTGAACTCTCTTTTTCTGCACCCCAGATAGGTTAACCTCTTCTGTGCTGCAGGTACACAACTCCTCAGCATCATGTGGGACTTGGCACAGGACCAAGTCAGTACTAAGACATCCAAACAATGGCTTGTTCTGGCCTGAGTAATCTCCTGGGAGTTTTTAGCTTACTAGCAAAGACATATTCTGAGAGACACAGCACTGGAAGGTAATGGATGTTGAGCCACAACTTGTAATCCCTTTCATACCCTTCTCCTAAGACATTGCTTATACATCCCTCTGTGGTTGTGGCCTCCTTTTTCCATTTGCCTTTTTTTATTGTGCAAGCCCTAAGGTCCAGATGAGGCCTTTCCTTTGCCCTCTGCAGCTATAAAAGGAACAGCTTATTCTCACCAATGAGGAAAAACTTTTGGCATTATTCTCTACTGTGGCAGGGTTGTGTATCCTCAACAAAACAAAGAAGAGCTAAGTGGCTTTGCTGAGCTCTATTTCAAGTAACAAGTCTGGCCACAAAAGTTAAAGGGTGACTGTACAGAACATTCCTTCATCCCAAACATCACTGCTGTCTCTGGTCCAGTTCCATCGGGGGTGGCTGAGTGCCTGAATTATGGAAAAACGGGTATTAACATTGCTTTATGGTGAGATTTTACTTTCATACTAAAAATTGCAGGATATTCCACAGTGCTTGTCCAAAATATGATCTCTCAGGTCCAGATGTGAAACTGAACGGAAGTTAGTCCATTCTACCCTATCTTGTGGCCCTAATTAAACAAAAAATCACTGCATATGACCATTTTTTTGTACATTATTTGCATGGATGCAAATAACCTGAAACAGTGTGGAACTGCAACCTATTTATTATCCCCAAGGCCAGAACTGGGATCAGATCCTCACCAAACCAACCCCATCCATATGATCAGGAGATGAGCTGTGCTGTAATACTTTAACTGCAGCTGCAAGGCAGTGGAAGCAGGCAGCCTGTCATTCTCTGGAGAGGAGAACTGACAGAAGTTGCATTTTAATACCTGATTTTACACCATTGCTTCTTGTTTAATCAGATCAACACAGAGCGGGGCTGATCATACTGGGAAGGGGAAAAAAAAAAAAAGAGGCAAACCAGAACAAACATGTTTGTTGAAAAACAACGGAGTGTTTGGCAGATTATGTAATGTTGCAGTGAGTAACTGCATAGCTTAATTTTGTGGTTTCCATGGAAACCATCAAAATGAAAGGTAAAGGAGTTCGGTGTTCTTGGCTCTGAGGAGCAAATCTCTTCTTTGAGACGTGCGTTTGGGGGAGTGGGGATTTCATCTGTCTTGCCTGGCTGTGGAGAGCAGGAAACCTTTTGGAAACTGTGGAGAAGAGATGGTCTGGGACGCACATGAGCCATTCCCAGCCCTGGCTGGGCTGCACAAGTGCCTCAGATGCAGATAGAGCTGCATGAATTTTACATGTGATGTGACCAGCTAGAGATCCCAGTCGTGCTCATGTGGGCTCCTGGTGTGACAGTGGGCAGCTTGTTTGTTTTCCATGGAAACTTTTTACTAATACAAAACCATCCTCTCACCTCATTCAGGGAAAATAAAAGAGAAAACCACAAATCTGCTGAGGGTCGCTGTAGAAAGAAAGGTTTCTGGCTGTTTCTGTTGGTTTTGGGGAAAGACAAGAGCCAGTTCTGCTCTTCTCTTTGCTGGGGCTTAGCTCTGCAAATCTCAGGGGTGGTAATGGAAAGACTCCTGCTCATCTCGATGAGTTGTGGATCTGATGCTTGATGTCCTTGAATGTGATAGTTTAGGTCTATGATTATATTTAATACAGAATGGAGACAGGGTTGAAAAGGGGCTTAGGCAGGTCAGACCTATTAGCCTTCCTATGGCTTCATCCCAGAGACAGAGACAGGGAGACTGGCAGATGGATGGAGAGGCCGTAACACCCTGACCCAACCCCTGCAGGCAACACGGGCAAGAAGAAGGTCTGCTTCTGTCATTAAATCATATAATTGGTTTAGGTTGGAAGTGACCTTAAAGACTGTCTCGTTCCATGCCCTCTGCCATGGGCAAGGACACCTTCCACTAGACCAGGTTGCTCAGAGCCCCATCCAACCTGGCCTTGAACAATTCTAGGGATCCACAGCTTCTCTGGACAACCTATTCCATCGTTGCTGCTGTGTTATTTTTCACGGGCTAAGAAGAAACAGTCAGGTCATAACCACAAAGAGTCAGTGTGTGGGAGCTCCCCAAGCCATGCTGAGTCCTGCATGGATCTGAACCCTTGGTTTGGAGCCTCTTTTCAAATGAACAGGGAAGAGCAGTTGTATTACATTTGCATTCTGTCTGTAAGTGCTGTGAAGCACGTTGCTCCTTGTTAGTCCTGTGCTCTGAAATATTTTTCCTGATGTGTGGCATGGGAACAAGGTGTCTGAATTCCTCCGGGTATCTGGGCTATAATACATACACTTTTGATTATGATTTTAAAAACCTAAGAAAATAAGATTGAAGCAGATGTGCAAGTATTTTGATCCTTATTTGCATAATATATCTGCCAGTCTATCCTCCAGTGTAACACTGATGGCAGAGAAGTGCAAATCTTTAATTCTGACACAGGTTTCCCTGCTCCAAGCCAGCCTCAGAGATGGGTCTTTTTTTCTCTGAAGACACCTCTTGCAGCATCATTCAGTGTTACTGCACTCTCACCTCCTCTTCTGCTGCTGCTGTCTCTCTTCTTGTCATTCTGCTAATGTATTAAAGATCTAAAATACAAGATACTCAAGGACATATGATAAACTGGTATCAAAGCTGGGATCTGAAATGTAGGAGAGCTGACTGTCCCTTGCTTTAAGCACTGGAAGGCAGAGTTGGCTTTAGACATGGTAGCCTTGTGGCTCTGCATGAAGCCTCTCTCCTTCTCCCATAGATTCATTTATGTTGGAAGAGACCCCAAAGGTCACCAAATCCAACCACCAGCCCAGCTCTGCCAAGGCCTCTGCTAACCCCTGTGCCCAAGTGACACATCTACATGGCTTTTAAATCCCTCCAGGGATGGTGACTCCACCACTGTCCTGGGCAGCTGTACCAGTGCCTGAACCACCCTTTCAGCGAAGAAATTTTTCCTAATTTGCAAACTAAACCTCCTCTGGTGCAACTTGAGGCCATTCCCTCTTGTCCTGTCACGTGTTCCCTGGGAGCAGAGCCCAACCCCCACCCGGCTCCCCCCTCCTGTCAAGGAATTATAGAGAGTAAGAAGGTCCCTCCTGAGTCTCCTTTTCTCCAGGCTGAGCCCCCCCAGCTCCCTCAGCTGCTCCTCATCATCCTTGTACTCCAGACCCTTCCCCAGCTCTGTTCCCTTCACTGGACATGCTCCAGCACCTCAATGTCTTTCCTGTAGTGAGGAACCCACAACTGAACACAGGATTTGAGGTGCAGCTTCACCGGTGTCCAGCACAGGCAGATGATCACCAAGGCTGAACACAACCTGAACCTACAACTGGGAGACAGACAGGGCTTTGTCTCCGTACACATCTCTAAAGATTCACCAACGATGGCCAAAATTTAGTCTAAATCCACAGAACCCTCTCTTAAGAAGAGATGCATATGTTATAAAGGGATCTTCAACAGGATTAGGTATGTCCAGAAAGGTTGTTCTTGTTTTTCAGTGATAAATTGTGACCAAAACAATTATTAGAGATAACGAAAGGATCCAAAAGGGGCACCTAAATCTGCTGTATGTCAAAATCCATGATTTCTTCAGCAGGTCCTTTTAGATCTGTATTGCCCTGCGTAAGAGACCAGCCCTTTATGGAGAACCACCTCCATAAACACGTTCCTTCTGCACTTCTTTGAGTTCTTGCTGGTTGAGTTTATTACAATCTTTGTTTTAAGAGTGGATGTCCTGGACAAGTAGAAAGTCTTTCACATCAGGAACTGCTCCTGCTTCTTCATACACAAGGTCAGCTGCATGGTCCTGAGTTGTTGAGTGCTGCTTTGTTTAGGTGAGAGTTGGGGGGTTATTTTTATCACCTCTTACATGTAGTTCATTACACTTCCTCTTCCATTCTTGGTAAAACCAAAAAGTCTGGTGTTGGATGTTAGAAACAAAGCTATTTCTAGGGGCTGGGCCCTAGCACCCAGACATCTGTATGACAAAACCAGAAACTGCTTTCTATTTGCATAGAAAAAAATCAAGTTCAAGGAAAAAAAAATGCCTGACAGAAAGCTAATGAGTCTAACTGTAGCAAGTGCACTTTGAATCCAAACCAAAAAAAATAGCAAGTGCCAGTGGAAGCCTAGGAGAGCGGAAATGTGTAGCTCTTCTCACAGTTTGTGCCTAGTCCTGCAAGTCTTTGCTGCAGGGGGATATGGATGCTGTAACGTTACACAGGTTCAAAAAAGCAGCAGGAGAAACTCATGGAAGAAAAAGGTATTGAGGGCAGTTAAATATGAGGACACTAACTCTGGCTTATAGTACTCTGAGGAGGAAGTTGTTGGAGGAAAAAAGGGGTACTTGGGGAGGCTCTCTCCACAAAATACTACAAGGGATTTGTGCTTGACTATCAGTGCAGACAGACTGCCCAGTCAATACAGCATTTGGGCTGTTCTGGAAGAGTCAGTCTCGCACTATCCTGCTTTCCTTGAGGAATACCTTTGAAGTCCTCAATGAATGCAGTAGGGCCTGGGGGTAAAATATAACTGTGGGATGAAGGGAACAATATCTCAACCTGGGTATGCTCTTCCACTCACTCCTGACTGCAGTCCTCCCACCCTGTGTTCTGTGTCCAGCTCTGGGACACACAGCACAAGAAAGACCTGTTGGAATGAGTCTAGAGGAGGTCACTAAGTTGTTCACAGGGCTGGAGCACCTCTGCTCTGCAGCCAGGCTGAGAGACTTGGGGCTGTTCAGCGTGGAGAAGAGAAGGCTCCAGGGACAACTTGGAGCCCCTTCCAGATCCTGAAGGGGCTCCAAGAGAATTGGAGAGGGACTTTGGACAAGGGATGTAGTGACAGGACAGGAAGAAATTGCTTTAAACTGACAGAGGACAGGGTTATATGGGATATTATAAGTAAATTCTTTATTGTGAGAGTGGTGAGGTACTGGAACAGGTTGCCCAGAAAGAGTGTGGACTCCCCATCCCTAGAGGTGTACAAAACCAGGTTGGATGGGGCTCTGAGCAACCTGGGCTAGTGGAAGGTGCTCCCATGGCAGGGGAACAAGATGGTCTTTAAGGTCTCTTCCAACCCAAATCATTCTGTGATTCTGTGGTTCTATGACAAGAACTGCACAAGGTGTACATCAGGCCATTTAATGAGGTCACACTTTGCCATCTCTCTTATGAATGCATGAGGACCTTGCCCCTTAACACACAGCTCCCCTCCACCCAAAAACCTCTCCTTCAAAAGCAGACATGGCGTTTTCATCTACCATCTCTCTGCCTCCCAATAAATGAAGTGTTACAAATACCTCCCAAGGTGACTGTTTCTGCCTTTGTCTGGTGTTATGTCTCTTTGGCTGATGTGACTCCACATCCTCCCCTTGCCCAAGGCCCAGGGTAATTCTTCTGGCCATCAGCTGTGCAGCCCCACTTCTTGTTCTCCCTCATCATTTAAGGATGACACGGGTCCAAAAGCACTTGGGCAACCCTCAGAGGCTTGGATACAAACACCAAAGAGATGCCATTTCAGAAAGTCTCACCCAGCTCCAAAAGCTTTCCACTTAGTAAGTCCCAAACAAAGGCCACAGGTGGTGGAGGTGAGAGTGTTTGTGTCTCTACCTAGTCTTGATTTTATTGATGGGAGGTATTGTTGTCTTCCACAAAAAAATTCACATGCACGATGGATGCTTTGCCAGGGAAAATTAGATCTTATGTTCACACAATCCTCCATGGAATTCACGGCCTTGTTGCAAAACACTTGCTGCCAAATATTAAGGCAGGAGATGTCTCCTGCCAGTGGCATTATCACACAGCATGGGGAGAATTTTACATCCAGAATCCACCTTAATATTGATGTGTTCAGAGGAACAGATGTCTCCTTGCTTCCTGCACAATGTGTTATCAGATTAGAGGTTTTACAGCAACAACCTTAATTAGAAGCATATTATTAGTCAGTACAAAAAGCCTCTTTTAGAGGTGTAAATCCCTGCAACAGAGGGATCCAGAACTGCCTCCTCCTTAGTCCATCTACTGTAAACAAGAGGCTTTTGTCCAAACATTTTGTACTTCAGAAATGCATTTATCCTTATTTTCAAGGTGAGGCTGGACACTTGTTTGAATATGGGCTTGTCCAAGATCAGAGAGAAAATCAGTGTACAGCAGGGAAAGGAATTCAGATCCACGATCCCTAAGGGTTAGGAATGCCCTGGAAGTTCCCTGTTATCATGTGAAC
Organism: Lepidothrix coronata; assembly: GCF_001604755.1. NCBI lineage: Eukaryota > Metazoa > Chordata > Aves > Passeriformes > Pipridae > Lepidothrix > Lepidothrix coronata. The sequence goes on from NW_016690200.1 coordinate 5,678,810, forward strand.
ACCAGGTGTGGTGCCAGCCTTGCAGTGTTGGGATGGTAATAGTGAATTCTTCTTCCCTGACTTTATTCTGTCCTTTCTGTGGGTATTAGAAAGCTGCTCCCTATTAGCTGTTCTTTCAGCCCCTGCAGTTGTGTCTCTTTGCTTTCTTCCAAGGAACAGTCTCTGGAAGAAAATTTGGCAATGCAAATGATGGAGAAAAGGGCAGAGGAGAGAGACATTTAGCACCAAATGCTTATGTAAGGTAGGGAATAGTGTATTTTAGCTTGAGTAAGAAGTCTTTTTTTACCTCTGCTCGTGGTTGGATTTTCAGAAGAGCACAGTTTTGCTGTAGGTGGCTCAGCTGAGTTCATGGCCCCAGACTAAAACTTCAGTGCCATATTCCCATCAGCACTGTCCTTCTCATGCCCAATTGCTCTCACAGATTCAGATCCTCAGTGGGTTCCTTGTGCTGGAAAAGGCACACCAAAACCTCTGTAATTGCCATTCTACAAGCTTTTGTCCATCCAACATTGTGTCATTCAAATCTGATTTTCTATCTTTCTTGTTGCTCAGAGGGTTGTGGACTCCACATCCCTGGAAGTGTTCAAGGCCAGGCTGGATGGGACCCTGAGCAACCTGGAGTAGTGGAAGGTGTCCCTGCCCACAGAAGGTGATTGGCATTAGATGATCCTTAAGGTCCCTTTCAACCCAAACTATCCTATGATTCTGTTTTACACACTTCTGGGTGATGCTGGGAGAGTCATTCCTCATGCCCTGGGTGAACTTGGGGAAACCAAGATATTGAATCCTTTTGCTAACTTGTGTCCCAGTTGAAAATATTTCAAGGAAGAAAAAGTAATTTCATTGGTGTTTCTGTAGCATTTATTATCTGGTAGCTCCAATGTCATTTAGTGCCTCTAGATGTAACTAAAATATTCAAGTCATTTGTATTTCTCTTTAAAAACATCAGCTCTCCAGATGGAAACAAAGACATGAGGAACTTTGAAGAAAAGCATCAAGTGGCATGGCAAATTTTTGTCCTCTCATCTTTCCGTGGGAAGTTCTGCCTTTTTGTAGCACAATAATTTTTAAGAGACTGCTTTTGGGTAGGAAGGCTTTCAGATGGACCTGTGCAAAAGAAGAAGGTTCTACTTCTCAAATGGGTGTTGAGTTCAGACTTCTTTCCAGTGCTCATTTCCTCAAGTTCAAAAAGTCCTTTCCATCTAAAATAAAACCTTTTGACCATAAGGATTTTAGTTCATTTCTTGTTTTTCCTTTCCTATTTATTTATAATACGCAGCACAACCAAACATAAAGGAAACAAAACAAATAAAAACTTATTTGAGAATGAGCAGTAGAGGTATCAAGAACAGGAGTAGTAAAAACTATTCCTGGAGACTTTCTGCAAAATGTCTTCACCAAATCTGATATCTGAAAAAAAACTTGGGATCAGCAGAAATTGTCTGAGCATTCACCACTCTCTGCCTCGGGTAAGTCAAGACTCTGTATGTTGTTTGTGGATGAGAAGATGGTGATATTCCTTGTGGGAACAGCCCAGAGAAAGATTTGCAACCCCATAGGAACAAACTTTTGTTTGGGGGTAAAAAGCTCCATCACATTTGAAGAGAAGAAAGTCTGTCATGACCTTAAGTCAGAAGGGAAACACCTTCCCAGGTATACAACACATGAATCTCTTAGTGCCAGCACATAAGGACCAGGAGCAAGCTCCAATGAGGCATTTGAGACCTCCAGCTAAGAATGAGGCAGAATTTTTCATTTCCATTAGATTGTGATCCTGCAAAAGTCTCTCTTTTTTTCCTGGGATTGCATAGGCTTGATAGATGCTCTGCTCTTCTGGACCTTGACCAGTGGTACCTATATCAAGGTACAGATTCAAGATATGGCTCTGTATGGAACCAGGTGAGCCTGGGGAGAACTCACAGGGAGGTTTGGAGGCTTCATGGAAACAGGTATCCTGATCCAGGACTGAGCTGGCACTGGAAGCAAACTTGCTGCATTTGAGCGACTCTGCAGGGTGGCTTGAGGAGAGCCAGCTCTGTTCCCAGGGTATAGTTTATCTGCTGGAGTTACCTCTTGCTGGGATTATCACTGCAATCAAGTCTTCGTTTTTCACTGGCAATTTTCCAAACCCTGGGGTGTTTTTCTTGGAAATGTTGAGATTTAGTGCTTACATTGGCTGAGTCCTTGGAAGGATGCTGTCTCTCCTCTCAAGGAACATGTAAAATGTGCTGTTTATTTGGTTTTCTTTTCTTTTTTAATCCAAACTGGTTTTATACTCCGTGTCTGTAGCGACCTTGTCAGCTCCCTTGCAAATGCACTGACGCAATTATAAATAGCCTGGAAAGAAAGTTGGGTTGTCCTAGACTTCCAGAAAAAGTTTGTTCATTTGAGTGGTATTTAGAATGTGTTTGCATTTCCACACTCTCTTAAAAAGAGTCCACAGATGCCAGAAAAGCATCAGCTGTTTCAGCCTCTATCTGCTGTTTATGTGGAGGATTGGAGGATGTGTAAGGACCAGCATCACTTCCCATCATCCTGAAACTAGAGGAAAGCAGTAGTTAGTGTCTAATGGTTTCTCTGCTGGCCATGGGCTGAGTGTCCTTTCAGAAGTCCTGGATGGCTTCACCTCCCACCAAAGTCAAGGCAAGGTGAGGATGCTCAGCCCTTTTGCTGGATTAACTCCCTGGTTTCCAAGGCAACTGTTCTTCAGTGAGATTTAACGAGAAGGTGAGGGGAACCACAAGGCCCTTTGAACATGCAGGGGAATGGAGAGCTTACAGAGATGATAGTGCTTTTCAGGGGAAAAGGACAGGCAGGTGGACTGAATGGACAATAAATTATTTGACATTTTAATGGGTTAACATGATATGGCAGAAAATGACCTGAATGAAGTGGCTCAATCCCCATGGAGAAAAGTAAAATAAAATAAGTATAATGGAAAGAGGGACCATAAAGGCTAAAATGGGGGTTTATTCAAACTGTCTGAATGGCAGTGAAAGGAGCAAGTTACATCCCTTGTTACAGCCTCTTAACAGCAGTTGGTTTCAAAATGAGTTGGAAAAAAATGTATCTGTGATAACCTGGCATAGCAAAGCTGGTTGGGTAAGCTCCATAAAACACATAAAAACACAGCCTTTATATCAGTGCCACAAATAAGAAGCTGTTTGCAAGAAATGTTACAGTGCAGGCAACAGGTATTTCTTGTTCTAATGTCAAAGGGTGTCATCTGTTACAAGAAAAGTGGAATTGTTGCTTATACCTAAAGTGTCTCAGATCACGTTTATGCTGTCTCATGCATTTTTGCACCCTGGAATTTTCCAGGTTTATTATAAGGTGAATAAATTTACCTTTTAACATCGAGATCTTGTAAAAATAAAAACATATCTATCCTGTGTGTGGTACAGGAGAGTTAAACAAATATGGGCTTCCTACTCTACAAGAAATATTGATATTTTAATACTTTTCTGGTTGTAATTGTTCACCTTTTTCATTAGGATAAAGTGAGACTTTTCAATTTAGTATTAGAAGACTTCTTTGTCTAAAGTCAACCTTAACATGAGAGTAGCTCTGTCCACCACATCTCAAAGGTCTGAACAAACTGTAAGAATGATTGATTCTACGCTTAATAATAATGATTTCATGATCTTGAAATCTCTGTTTTGGGAAGGTGAAGGGTGGAGAGGCATATAAGGTCAACTTATTTAAATTTCTTAAAATTAATTAATAGATATATTTCAAGTAAAAACATTTTGTGTGGCTGACGGGGCATTTTTAACGATTTTCAGAACTCTTCTAAATGAAGCATTGGCAATTTCAGGCTTGAAAACAGTTATTTTAAAACTGAAAAGGAAGAACATTTGCTTTCAAAAATGCTGAAATTAAATGTTCCAACTCGTGCTTGGCTGGAAAAATGAAAAAAAAAAAAAGTGACTTTTTGATGAGAAGATCTTCATCAATTCCACCCAGTCAGAAATAATTCCAGCCCTGTTGTCACCCTTCTGCTACCCTGGAATTAGGTTTCAGTGAATGAGGTGTCTCTAGAGGTTTAAAATAAAAACACGAACAGCCCTACACAGGTTAAAGTTGTAAGTGCTGTCAAGGTGAAATAAGAGCCCAGAGAGCAAAGATGGAGATGAAAAAACAACTTTTTCTGTTGCTTTAGTGACCGTGGTACCACTTCCCCCAGGTAGGATGTCACCTTCTCACCTTCACAGTCAGACCCAGAACACCTGGAGGCTCATGGAGGCTTCAATGCTTTGTCTTTCAATTTGCAGGTCAGGCTTTATCTCCTTGCTTTCAATCTGATATTTCATCTACTTTTAAGAAAGGCTCCTTGTTACCAGTTCCAGAGGGGGTATCATGCTTTAATGCAGTCATCTTAGGGAGAGGAGGGAGTGAAGAGTTATCTCTCCTAATACAATCCTGAAGGTCAAAATTTTAGCATCTATGGAATGTTTTTGGCCTTGTCAGCGTTTTTTGCTCTTGCTCCTTTATGGGTGACTTTACAAGGATGTCTCCAACCATAAAGTTCTCCCAGTCTTTAATCTTATCGACTATTTTCTTGAATGTTATAACCAAGATCACTTGACTAATTCAGCTTACAAAGTACTACTGGGAAACAGTATTTATGGTAGTCCCAGCAAGGACAACCAAATTAGCCTTAGCAAGCAGCCAGCCTGAAGAAAAAATAAAACAAGGGAGCGAGATAATTTGGAACCAAATGTAAAAGATGCACAAATCATTTAATCAAGGTTTCCCCTGGAGGAAACTTTCCAAGCAGCTGAACATCAGGACAGCTGAGGGGAGTGAGGTCAATTGTGTTTAGACACAATGTGTGCATTTTATTTTTTAAAATGATCATCATTTGTCAAATTTTATGGGCCAGATTCTTTCCTCAGTTTAACTGATAATAGAATTTAACTCATTAAAAAAAGGTTTTGTCTTTAGTAGACAGGAAGGTGGAGAGAGAGATTTATTTTGAGGAAAACTGTAAAATGTTCACCGAAGTGGAATGATATTGTCTAAGAACTGGGAAGTAAAAATGGAGTATAAACAGGAATCAGGGCAGAATAGCTCTGCTTTTTTAAAAAGTGTAACAAACAACAAATATCTGTAATTCTTTAGCAGGAGCCTGGGTTAGGTAATTCTCTTGCACATAGGTTCAACATTACATGCTTTACATTCCCCTCATTCATAAATCTGAGTCCAGATAAACATAATTAGAAGCACTGGAGTCCAGAAGGAGGGGAAGTAAAGGGAACAAATAGCCTCATCCTCAGAATAAAAATGCCTTTTCCTCCCCTATTTCAGATGAAAACCTTATAGCCGTATTTAAGTTCCATAAAGTGACCATTTCCACCCTCCACCAGATATTTGCTCCCCGTCTGCACTGGAAAGGGAGCATTTGAAGACACGGCCATTCATGGGAAGGGGTGACCCCCTTAAACAACCATGAGTTCTCCTCTCTCCTCTTGGAGGTGCACGGCCAAAGTGGCATCAAGGTGAGTTTCTGATTGGTAAAGAGGACAAATACTCCGGTGGAAATCCATGGTGAAGGGAAGGGCTCTCACAGGGAAGTAAAGAAAGCAAACAGTGTCACTGCAGAGCCAAATCTCCCCCATTATCCTCCTGCCCGTTGCCTTGTTGAACACATGGCGTGTGTCTTTTCTCTTTGAGGCCGATTTTCATTTAATGCCACAAAGATGTGCTGCTTGGAGGGAGCACGAATCCTTTGAACTTTTAATTAGTGGTGAGGGGGGTACTCTCTCCCTCTGCCCACAGACTCCCTACCCACATCTGGGTGTGCCAGCTTCCCCCTGCACTGCGGGGAATAAGGAGACCCTCGAGACTGCGGAATGAAAGCAAAGCAATCTGGGCAGCCTCAGATCTGCACCCACACCAAGTTGCTGAGAAACAGCAGCTTAGCTATGCTGGATTTTTTTTTTCTTTTAATTGACAAAGCCCTACATCCTTTGATCTTTGAAGGGCATGTTTATCCAACATTGTTCCGTGCAGCTACACTGCTTCTGGTTACAAATTGCGAGAGTCATGTTCTGTTTCAGTGAAACAATGGGATTTAATTATTAGCAGCCTTCAAAGACAAATGGCAGGGCTCACAGTCTTCTCTGATTACAAGGTCAGAGCAGCAGATCAGTAGTTGGGAAGCAACAGAGTTGAACATTGTCTTGTTTACATTATTCTGGGGGGAAAAGACTGCGCTCCTTAATTTTAAATTCACTTTTCAAATTTTCTGTATTTGTAAAAAAAAAAAAAAAAGGTAATCAACATATAAATCAGTAACTTGATTGGATTTCACTTGTTCAACCTTATTAAAGTTTGGTTGTCCTCATGAAACGCATGCATTATGTTTGGATGCTAAATTCAGGCATAGAGGGGTATAATTCTGTAGACAGCTGTCATCAGGAGATCAAACAAGGTACTCAAAATGTTCATTCTGGGCTTTAAAAATGGGAAAAACGTTAGTTTCACTCAAAAACTTCAGATATTCTGCTAAAGAAGAAAGGTACTGACATACTCTATTCAGAAGAATAACTTACCACATAATTATAGTAGGCATAAAATTAAGTTACCCACGTGTGTGATGGATTCTCCATTACTGGATTTTAAAAATAGGCAAAGTAAGCAGCTTTAAAGAGCAGTTTTGTTCCTGCTGTAGATGTGTGGGTACAGATTTCTACAGTAAAGGTTGACTCAGGTTCCCTGATATAAACAGGCTTTGCATGTCATCACAACCCAAGGAATATCAACTTTTACTGCTCATAATTGTAGTTCCTAATCATTTAGGCATATGTGTCACTTCAAGCACAAGATATGCTCAGTTTATGGCCCAGTGAGACCATTCAATTAATGATAAATCATCTTAGACAGCAGTCTCTGGAGAAATCTGTGGTTTTCCTGTGTCTATGGCTAATAAAGACAGAGGTAGTCTAGACTAAAAGCCCAACTCTTAGGCCACTAAAGAAAGTGAGGTGAATCTGAGACTTAGCTTACAAATTGCTATCTCCAACTCATTTTTACTTAAAAGCTTTTATGGATATGAATTTTAATGCTGATTCTCTTTCATTTATTTTCCTTTTTCTCTTGTCTCTTAATGAAACAAGGGCTGAAGACACCAAGTGAGCAGCACAGAATATGAGACAAAGCACAACAAAACAAAAAGAACTATAAAAGACCCTTAACTCAGAAACAGGGCTGTTTTTTACGAATATTTCATTTAATTTGAGTTATTAGAATAACTCCTGTAATCCTTTGACCATCCTTCTGTGTTAATAAGACAGGGTGAGAAGAGAGATGTCCTCTCTAGATGGCAGAGTTTATCACCCTCATCACAGAACCCAGAAGGGACTTTGTCCACGGGCTCAGGGACCTCATTCTAACCTGATTTTCACCACTGAGCAACACCCAGTGCTACTTCTGAAAGGATAACAGAAAAGCAAGGCCAGATACTTGCTTGGATAAACCTGGTGTAGAGTGTAACCAAAATGAGTCCCATGGGGGGAAAGTGAGCAGAGTTATGCAAATCACTTCAAAGAAGTTGCACCCAGGGCAAACTTCAGTTTCTGAGAATAGTGAGATCTAAGAGGTAAAGAATGGCAAGCATCAGGTAGAAGAAAGGGATAAAGATTTGGAGCTCATATGGTCAATTTGAGTGCTGGTCTCACCAAGCCTGACTTACCATGAGTTTGCTGGTTCAGACATGTGCCTTCCCTCTGTGTGATGTTATTAATCCATAAGAAGGTTTGGACTTGATGATGAAGGTTGGACTTGATAATCTTGGACATCTTTTCCAGCCCTAATGATTCTATAACTCTATGATTCTATATTTTATTTTATTTCCTGCTGAGAGAAAGAGAAAATTGTAGAGGTGACTGTACAACAGAGAGAGAAGTTTTTGGGAAGGGGAGATGATGACACTGAAAGCCTCCAAAGTCAGGTAAAATTCTTTCCACAGTGCCCCCTTAGCTTGATGGGGGGCAGGAACAGAAGTCTAGGCACCAAAGTATTCCTTGGGGGCAAGATCTGATGTGCCTTTGGGTTTTCAGGCTGGTAAGTAGCAAAGGGTTATTTCCATATCATTATATCACGCACAGGTGTCTAATTTCCACTGAGATTAGCACCTTTTCCCACTTCCTTCTTCATCTTTGGAAACCCTTGGACCTGTTTGAAGATATCACATATCATAGTGTCTTGTTCTGGGATTAGTCCCACTGACCTAGTGGGTTAGAGGAAATCAGGTTAAAGTAAATGAGGTAATTAAGACCCCAATCCATTGAGATTCTTTGCTCATTAGCTGCCCAAAGCCTAGTCCAGCAATTAACATTGTATTCCCAATACAACCACCAAAGCAAACCATGCCAGGGATTTTTATTTTAACACACTGAGATGGTTCCCATATTCCTGTCACTCCCAGCCTCCACATTTCTGTTTCAGGAGGTGAACTCCTCAAATCAGAATTCATGGTTTGGGCTGCAATTCTGTGGCAAAAGACAGGATAAAACTTTGAGATAAGCAAAATCCCCAATCCTGTTTGTTGCCATGAAATCACAGCTGGACAATGTCTGGGTTTTGCTTGGTCAGGCTTTTCTTTAATTTGTGTTTTGTCTTAGTGGACTCCTGTGATACAGACCAGCCTCATTCCACACAGCATCTCCCATAATCCCAGTCCCCAGTGACATTATCCTATTAAAGATTACAGCAACAGGCAGTGTTACTATTTCATACACTTCCAGTCATTTTCCCACCATGACTTTTGATGCTTGTTGTTTGTGATGGGATTGCTCCGTGTGTGTCAGGCTGTGGAATCTCGCAGCGGGAATGATTATTCTTAGTGGATTACACCAGCACACAGATCTGTGTTCAATTCCTATCACACGTTTACCAACAGGATCATGGGCAGATGAATCAACTCTGTTGGGTTTTTTTTATTAAAGCACCTAGGTTCCTAAATCCCATTAATTTCAGTGCTCAAAAATCATGTAAAATTTGACTTTTGGGCACAAATCACCCTATCTAATTTTAAGCGCCTACCTGAGGATGTTATTTTGGAAAATCGCTCTCTACTGTCAAAGAAAACAGGTATTTCAAAGGGCAGTGCAAACTACCCAAGAGATCAGTGTCTTCTTGGTCTGTAGGGGTGCTTTGTACACCAGATGTGCACCCATGGTCTGGTGCACAGAGTTAAATGGAAAGAAAATTGGCCTTTGCCTCGGAATTCTTCTTACATAACTTTAGATTATTTAAAGGTCTGGACCACAAATATGATGAGGAGCAACTGAGGGAGCTGAGAGGGGCTCAGCCTGGAGAAAAGGGGGCTCAGCAGGGACCTTCTCTCTCTCTACAACTACCTGAAAGAGCTGGGTGGGGATCAGCCTCTTCTGCCAGGTAACAAGTTATAGGACAGAGAGAAATTGCCTCAAGTGCCGGGGACTTTTAGACGTTAGGAAAAACTTTCTCCGCAGAAAGGATTGTCAAGTGTTGGAACAGGCTGCCCAGGGAAATGGTGGAATCACTGTCCCTGGAAGTGTCCGAAAGACGTGTAGATGTGGTGTTTAGGGGTATGGTTTAGTGGTGGGCTTGGCAGTGCTGGGTTAGTGGTTGGTCTCGATGATTTTAGAGGTCTTTTCCAACCTTAATGATGCTATACTTCTATGGAATGGGGTGTTTGAGAGTGGGTAGCCAGCACTGATAACTCTTGTAGTCAAGGAGACTGTGAAGGGTAGCTCATCTCAGCTTAGACACTCACCCTCAGCTCCTTTCAGGCAGCTGAAGAGAATCCAACCACATGGCAATTAATACTTTAATTAGGATCAGCCAGAGCAAATTCTTAGGCAAAATACACTGCTCTGCCCAAAAGTCTTTAATCTGAATCAGCATCAAAAAAAATGTGCAGAATTGCTTGTGCTGGATCATGGACAAAGTCAGCAAGAAGCCAAAGTCAAAGGAGTCAATGGATCTGGGCTGGGAGCAGGAAGGAGGCAGTGGGTATTTTTGCAGGCTAAAGACAATTGCTTTAATTATACCTACTTACAAAAAAATAGAATCGTTGCTGAGAAACACTCTCTTGCAGGCCTTTATTTTCCAAACCTAAATAATGATTTTCATAGTCATTGACAAACTTCATTAGAGGCTATTTCTAACTCATTCTCCTCTTTCCCCAACCCTAATGTGTTGTCCATGGGGAAACAAGGGGAAGGAAAAGTTTTGAGATGCCTGTGTCAGCGTCTCAGTGGGAAAAATAAAAATGTGTTTTCCCTGGAGAATGAAAACCACTGCAAAAACTTACACAAGGAATAGCAAACACCCTATAAAACTGAACTGGAGAGAAGAAAGGAATATCCAGAGATAATTTGGTGGGGGGTGAATTTAGCCCAACAGCAGGAAAAAGTCCAAGACAACCTTTGTGTTAGTCATAACAGTGAAATGTGCACTCTGTCTAATCACAGTCACTTTGGGGTTTTTTATGGGGCTGTTTCGCAGGCATCCATCCCCTCGTGCTGACGGGCAGTTTATACAATCCCAACAGCATCTATTTATGGCAGGGCTTGGGAAGGGATGCGATGCCCAACTCTGAGTAAATGTCTGCTGCCCTCCTGTGTACGTCTGTGAAAAGACACGTGCAAGGAAGCGGGAGCCCTGGATTTGTCTCTCAAGACGTCCAGCTCCCGGGGGAATGGCTGGCATGGAGTGTCTGTTGCGTATTTACCCCTGATTTGAGTCGGTGATTCATCCACGAGTTGATCCAGGTTTCTGCTAACGGATCTGGGCCCTTGTTCTCCCGCCATCTGCTTGTTGTATCCGTCGCTTGTCGTATATTTAGATACCATTTGTTGCTCCATGTGTGCAGTGGGGAAAAGGGCTGGGAATGGAAGGAAGGCTGTTCTTGATCGTGCTCTGCGAGAGCAGCCACAAAACAGATCGGTCTGGAGCCAGCACTGGCAGTCTCTGAGTTGACCAGACAGTGCTGTGTTGTGGTTTGCTCCCCGCATGTAACAGGAATGGTTATCAGTTTCCATCAGGAGGCTGATAAAGCACAAAAATCACCTTCCCAAGGCAGTCTTGGGCTCTCCACCACTGGAGGTCCTTTTTGAAAGCACCTCAAGTTCATAGTTTCAGGAACTTCTTAAATGGAATTCACCCTTCCCTGGGCGTTTACAGCATCACTGCCCCTCAACCCTGTTCCCTGAGATTTGTCAATGATTATTTATTTGTGATACAGTTAAATGAAAACTGAATATTTATTGTGTTCATTTCTGACTGTGATAACTATTGCACAGTTACCTGCTTACCTAAGCACAGGTCAAGGTGTAGGGTTGGTGTTTTGATGGTGATCATATGACATATTGTCCTTAGCACTGGCTGGCAGTAAGAAAGTAACATGATGTCCAAAACCACTATGCCAGGGAAAATGCCAAACCTAATCTCATCTACACCTTTAGACGTTACTAAATCTCTGGTGTGCATCCTTTCAGAATTTAAATGGGGATTATGAAAAACAGAGAGAGAGAGAATTTTTACACGGACAAATAGCTACAGGACAAGTGGGAATGGTTTTAAACTAAAAGAGGAGAGATTTAGATTAGCAATTAGGAAGAAGTTCTTCCCTGTGAGGGTGGTGAGGCCCTGGCACAGGTTACCCAGAGAAGCTGTGGCTGCCCCATCCCTGGAAGTGTTCAAGGCCAGGTTGGACGGTGGAAGGTGTCCCCGCCCATGGAAGGGAATTGGAACGGGATGAGCTTTAAGGTAATTTCCAACTCAAACCATTTTGTGATTCTGTGATTTCTTCAGCACAACATTTATTGCATTTAAATGTCATTCTCAGTGGCTATGCAAGTTGCTTTTATCAAACCTAAATCTGTGCTTCTTGTGTTCGTTGTTAAATATAAATGTCTTACGGCACAAAAAACAATCTAAGCAAAAGGATGTTGGAGCACAGCAGAATAAAGTCACTGCAGACTTTCCAAGTGATAAGTGAATATTTCTGGGCTGATGTACTTGTAACTCAGTGCAAGCGAATTTCCCAGGTCTAAATTTTCCTTGCTTACATTCTGACAGAAGTGGAATATGAGGGTAAACACACAAGTTGCATTACCCTATGCAAAATAAATGTCTTTGCTTCCTATTGTTTACTGAACATGGGGGGAAAATATTTTATTCAAGATATCTCCCTTCTGCATTGTTTAGCTTTGGAAGGCGAGCAGGTTTTGAAGAGTTAATTCTAAAGGTCCTGTTTGAGGAGCGTGAGACTAAATCTTGTTCTCAGCTGTGCCACCCTCCTTGGCTTCAGCTGACTGATTTCAATAGGAAATCAAGTCATTCAGGTGTAATAAGAAAAAAAGAAAAACCCAGTCCAAGGGTTCAATAGTCCCAAAATGACCTTAAAAATTATGACTGGAAAAAAACCCCCAGTACACCTGGGAATCTATGCAAGTGTTTAATCACAAATATATCTAAAATGGAAAAAAAAAATTGCAGGTCTCAAAAGTTCTGGGTTAGTGGGATTCCATTTTTAAAATAATCATTTGCATGGCAGAGCTCTGCAAAACGCCAAGACCTGGCAGTTTGACCCATGAATTTCCTTAGCCAAAAAGCCTCTCTGTGGAATAAGATGAGGACAGAACAGCATGACATTACACAACTGTTATGTAGAGTTAAATAAACAGTGGGGGCATTGAATGCCATTTCTCAGATAGGACCAAGCTATAATGGTTCTGGCTGCCTTCACGTTGGAGTTTTTATGAGTTGTTGGATGGAGAACCCAGCTGACAAGGACAAGTTTCCAGCTCCATCACTTTTCCTATTCAGCTGCTTTGGCTGAGGAATTTTGCAGGGCTCTGCTGGGGCAGAGTTATGGAGTTGACACTTTCTTGGCTACACGTCCCTGCAGACGGAATGAAAAAAGAAATTGGGAGTCCTGTGCCAAGACTCTCTGCAATCTTGTCACATCCTACTGGCACCTCTGCAGAAGAGACAACCAGGGTGATGGGGAGGAGATGAGTGAATGGAGGGGCCAAGGGAAGGCATGGCAGTGCCCATCTATCTCCTTCTCTAAGATCTCACTCAGGAAGTTCTAAGATCTCCATATAGAGAGATCTCTATACCTCAGAAGACCTCTGACCCATGAAGGAGGTTTTAGGGGGCTTGGTGGAGCTGGCTGACAAGGGGTCGAACAGACAAATCCCAAGTACTGATTTAAAGTTCCCTGGGAAGTCTCTGTTCAACACATAATTACAGGGATACAGGCTCTGGTCAAACCAAGGTCCCAGCACAACTGATGAATCCTTTCTGAGGCAGCTCTAGCTCTGAAAGACCAAGCTTAGCATCTCAGAGGGCTCCTTGAGGGGGTTGTCATCTTATCTAAACTCTCCTGAGCCTCAGTGCTCTTCTGCCAACAGCTTCTCTCCTCATTTTGTCACTCCACCAGGCACAGGGGCACCAAGGAGGAGGCCCAGCTTCTGCCTTCTGCCACTGCTCCATGCCCTGTGAACTGGAAATTTTCAAGGCCTGGTTGGATGGGACTACGGGCAACCTGCTCTAGTGGAAGATGTCCCTTCCATGGGTTGGAACCATATGATCTTTAAGGTCTCCTCCAACCAAACCATGCTATGACCCTTTGTGGCCTGAAAGCTCTGCAGTGTAAGGCAGCCTTAGAAACTCACCATTGGCTCCTTGATGCATCTCTGGATGCCGGGTGGTCTCGCACACTTATGGATGAAGAAATTGGAGGATGTTTGTCACAACCCACCATGTCACAAGTCTTAGCTCAGAGACTTAAAGTGCCCTTAAATCAGACCTTTTTTTATTTTGGGCAAATCAGACCTTTTTTTATTTTGGGCAATCATTTTGGCTGTCATTTAAAAATCATCTTCTTTCACCTCACCGGAGAAGACTGAGCAAAACATGAACGGCTGTGATGTGTAGTAGGACTCCTAACACAGCTCAGCACTGGCTGTAAACCAGCCCTGTGAGCACCATCTCTTGGAAAAATTTCAACAGCAACTGCCAGCTGATGGATTGCTTCACTACAAGACAAAACAGCTGGTGGTGGTGTTCTGGTGGAGCTTTTGTTTGTAGCGCGAACAAAAATGGTCATACCACAAGCACACAAATAGTGTAAATTAGTCTTTTTTTCCATGGAAGTCAGCAGAACAATGCCCATTGAGAGGCTTTGTGTCCTTACAGGGCTCATTTCATTCTGAGCTTGGAGTTTTCTACAGGTTGTCAGGTTGTGAGAGACCTTTTTGGAAGCGCGTGGCAGATGGAAATGAGGCAGGGCAAAGATAAGAGATGTTTGAGCTGCTGTCTTGTCCTTATGGTCACAGTCCTTCAGAAACTACTATATCACAGCCCTTTGCAGTCTCAGCTCTGTAATCTTTTGTATGTCACTGCACAAAGGCATGAAAACTAGGGAAAACTGAGATGGGGACAAGACCACTCCCACAGCTTTAGTGCACATACAGATACAAATCCAATTCCCTTTCTGGCTGATCTTGGGCAGGCCTCTTCACCCTGTCACCTTTATCCCTGCCTTCTGAGGTCTCTTCATTGGGTCACAGTGTAAACGAGAAGTTTTCCCGTGGATATGAAGTGTTGAGTGAAAAACAACTTCAGCACCCACCCCTCTTAAAAAGAGTGTCAGCCTGAGCAGGAAACATAAAGGAACAGCAAAATTTGAACTCAACCTCAACCAGAGGGGGAACTCAAATTACAACCATGAGAGGCACAAGCTGTCCAGATGGATTTTCCATTCAGAACTGTAAAAAAGAAATGCATCAGCAAAATTTTGTTGGACATTTCTCTCTCCTTCCCTCAGCTATTCACCTAACATGACTTACCATGTTCAATCCCTGCATTGTGAAGTGCTTTCCCTTGGCTTTCTCTCCAAAGTGTCAGTGTTCCCACTCTGTGCAGAAGAGCCCAGCATCTTTGCAGGCAGCTGTAAATAATTCCCAGCAGAATCTGCCTGTGCTGAACAACTGAGTGCAGGAAGCCTGAAACCTCCACTTTGTTGTTATGTGCAGCAGTGCTCAAATTGTAATTCTGCTTTGAGGGAACCTGTCCTTCTGAAGGAAAACTATTCTGTGGTTGATGTGCAGACTTGTGCAAGGGAAGAATTAAAGCATTGCTTTTCTTCTCCCATGTGCACAATAATGTCCATGGGGAGTTTTCCATGGAAAATAGCAGAAAGTGAACTCCAGGGAGTAAAATGCTGTATTCAATGGGCCGGCACATGCCATGAAAACCAGAGTTTTCATCAAGTCATTAAATATGGTGATAGGACTTGATGCCTCTTCTCCATTTGTCAACTAATTTGGGATCATTCTGAATGAGAATTAGGGAAGGTACACAAGGAATTTGTTAAATGTCTCAGAACTGTTGACATGGCTACAGAAATTAGAAGGTTGGTTGGATTTCAGGAGGATTAAATTTTATTTATTTATCTGCTACCTAATCCAGGAAGGAAACATTTCAATTCAGTCATCTTCTTTTGCTCATTCACATGGTCCACTCTTTGCTGGACGGACCTTCTTGTAATTTTTGGGTGGTTTAGCACACACCACACGAAGGACCTCAGTCTTTCTCTTTAAAAATGTAGTTTGCCCAAGACAAGGACACTCCTTGACTGTCAGACTGATGTGGGGTTTCTCAACGTGACGGGCAGGATTTTACCACCTTGGGAGTGATAGAGCAAAGAAGCTCAAGTTGTTCCACTCATGTAAGCAGAAGGAGGAGGTAAAAGCAGCAGTACAGACCCAGGATGAGTCCTAAAGAAGTGATGGTTTCTCTCCCTGCCCCTGTGTGATGGGCACAGTGGTTGCTGCTGGGGGTAGCCACACTTCAGCAATGGTCATCAGCTCAAAAGTCCTGTCTGTGCCTTCAGCAGTGGTTGCTTTCCTGCCTGCTTTGTCCTATGTCCCAAACAAGTCCTCTTGTCACTTCTGGTTCCCTTTATTCCTGATGTAGCTGTAAATAGGTGTTTGGGACTCTATCACATCCTCAGGGAATATACTATGGGGACAGGCTATATCTGAAGGCAATTCAGATACTCAAATAATGGTCCAGTTACATGAAAACAATTCTACATATATTTTTTCTCAGGGTAACTCCTTCCTCTTCTATCTCTGCTGTGGTTTGAATAAGAAAAACTTGCTGAACAGGTACCCCAAGGGGTTGATATATTCCACAACCAGTGGAAAGCAATGCCAGCATCTTCTCAACAAATGCATTTTCCTGCACACGCAGCTCTTTCTTCTAACAACAGGTTGCAAATAGGTTTTATTGCTCAATGGCTGGCTCAAGTAGACATTTAACAGGCTTTAATTCTTCATCAAGTTTCAGATTTTCCACCCAGGAAATCTTCCTCCTTTTCACCCCCTCTCTTTTCTTTCCCTTTGTTAAAAGCAGGACATGACAGCCTGCAGGGTGATGTCTATTGTTATAAGTTGAAAGATCTAGCACACTCTGGAGTCTGAGAGCATGAATGAATTATTAACATCCTTCCCCACTGCTCTGGGTAATGTATGCAACACTTGAAAAGCCTTTTCTTTTAGCTTAAAGATATCAGCAGCTATTCAGAACAGCCTGGTAGATGCTGTGTTAATATTGCTCAACCAGGCCTTGACAGGAGTGAACTTTGGATCCTTCCAGTTGAACAGGAGAAGGGCCGTAGCCCAGGAATGGAAGCAGCAGCATTTCAGCAGTAACTAAAAAGCTTATCCCTACAGCTATGGCAATCTGTGGGAGAGGAGGAAGTTTACACTATCCAGTTTTTAACCAGAAAGGCCTGGCTACTGCAGTCTAACTTTTCTCAGACAACCAGGACAGGTAACTGATAAGCACAGTCACCTGTAGATCACTCTGTGGCCAAAGGGGTGCTAATTCATAGAATCACAGAATCATAGAATGGTTTGTGTTGGAAAGGATCTTAAAGATCATCTTGTTCCACAGGTTGCTCCAAGCCCTCTCCAACCTGCACTTGAACACTTGCAGGGATGGGGCAGCCACAGTATCTCTGGGCAACCTGTGCTAGGGCCTCACCACCCTCACAGGGAAGAATTTCTTCCTAATATCTAATCTAAATCTACCCTCCTTCAGTTTAAAGCCATTTTCCCTTGTCTTATCACTACATGCCTCTGTAAAAAGTCCCTCTCCAACCTTCTTATAAGCCCCTCTTTAGGTACTGGAAGGCTAATTAGTTTCAAAAACTGGTTTACATAATTCTTCATTTTTATCTGCCCCTCTCCACGGAGAGGAAGAGTCTCCGTGTTGATCTGTGGGTGTAATCACAACAGAAAATCCAAAGGCCTTGAGTTCTTCCCTGCACCCGCACTCTGAACACTTGTAGGGCTGATTGGTAGCACCTCTGAGGCTGCTGTCCTGCTGTTAATCTTCATTGCACCTGCCTGGTGGGCTCAGGGAGGACTGGCAGCAGATGTGTGCTCTGGCAGGCAGACTACAGTGTGTGCTCCCAACCACGTTTCTGTCAGAGATGGCTTAAAGGAGTTTAATCCCTCCAGCTTGTTTCTCTGTGAGAGGCGTTGTTAGCTGACCTGCTGGACCAAAAAGTTTTGCTCCTCAGACCTTCAATACTTCACTGAGCTGCCTGGTTGGAAACATTTTTCTCCCTGGGCCTTCCTTGTATGTGGGAAACACTTAAACGGTTCATCAAAGGAAGAGGCTGGAAACAGGAAAGGAAGGAATCACAAGCCAGAAACATCTAATTTTTTTTCCAGGCTGTTTTTAATGCTGAAAGCCAAATCAGCTCAGCAAGGCTGGGGTCCTGCTCTTGTTTCTCTGCATTCAAAAGCAGCCACCTTTCACCACACAGGCAGGACAATCCCCTGATAAAGCTGGTAAAGAGCAGAATGTTGAGTTCATCTATGATTTCACCTTGAGTCCTGAATTTGTCAAGCCCCCATGAGGCTTTAAACCATCGGGTTTAAAGCTCTTGTGGCAGTGGAAGGAGGATGGTGTCAAACAGAAGCTGAGCAGGTGATATCTGGAAGGTTTCTTATGCCCACAGTGCCATGAAACAGAGTCCTGTCTGCACTGCGGTGTCCTGACCACTCTTCCATGGCATGACCATAAAGATCTAGAGCTTTTGGTCAGGATGAGACTTGGTGCCAGGCACAGGAGGTCACACAGGAGGAGAGCAGCGGGGTGACACAAGGATTCTGCACCTCTCCATTTGTCATGCTCCACACCCGATCCAGATCATAGGTCTGAAAAATAGTTACAGCCTCGCTCAACAAAACAAAATTGGGCTCTGCTGTGCTTGCTCATGGTCAAGCAGGCAATGCCAACACAGACATTCCTACGCAAACTTGTTCTTGTCCCTTTCAATGTCCATGAAGGTCCAACTCCTTTGTGCTGAGGGAAGGTGTCACTAGGTGTCACTGGCTTCATTGTGTGCAAGAGTCCACAGACACAAAGATGGACAGAGCTGGTGAATGGGGGACACTGATAAACCCCATGTCGGGGACCCTCCAGCCAGGGGTTATCATCTGCACACTGGACATTTGGACTCCCAGCCTCACTGTAGTAACTACTAGACAGCAGTGCCAGAAAGTGTTTCCTTCTCTTTCTAAAGAGGAAATAAAATATGCAGGAAAACTGGGGCTTTGTTCTTGAAATGTTCTCATCCTTAAACCCTTGTTGAAGTCTCACAAATTCTCCTCTTACATGCCCTGTGTACTTAAAGCTAATAACACATATGAGTATTTTGTTAATAAACATCTCACCCAGACTACATAAAGCATCAGGTTTCCTGAAGTAATTTGGGGGTTTGCCTCTGCTTCAGGTCAAGGTAAAATATTTGCTGGACACAGTTACTTCAAGAGGGCTCCTACAGAGCACACAGATCTCACCTGTGTGGTGGGTACAGACTGTATGTGCTGAAGTAGCATAAAGTCTGAGGTCAGAGTAAAGGTCTGCTTAGCAAAGTTCTGCCTCCAGAAATGTCCAACAGAAAATAAATAAAGAAGAGGAAGACCAAGAACATCCTGACAACATGTGGCCCTGAGCCTTCAGCAGCTATCAGGATGATAAGTACAGTCCTTAATTGAGCTTTCTTCCCAGAATATATTCTATCACTTTTTGAAAGCATATAGGTATTATCATCCCCTTGTCATCTGTCAAAGTGTTTCACAGCTGTACTTCACACTGATACAAGAAATATGTCTTCTTGGTTTTTCTGAACTACTCAGACAGTAATGCTATTTGATGTTCCCCTGGGTTTTAGTGTTAGGAAAGTTAGATACAAGTTGTTCTTGTTCCTGCATTCATTTATAGCAGGTGCCCACTTAGCTACTTTTTTAAAAACAAAAAAAAATCCTAGGGTGTGTAATAGTTCATCATAGAGAAAGAATTCTATGTTTTAGCATTTTGTCCCTCTCCCACTGTTTCCAGTCCCAGGATATTGTGCTTTCAGGTGGGGAGACAGGACAGCAACATAAATAACATCAGCTGAAGGACATGGAAAGATTTATATAATAGTGTAATGATGTTTTTCTGTTATTGTTATATTGGCAAAGGCTTCCTAACAGAACACAAATGGCACTTTTCTTGATCAGGAAGTTTTGTATTAGAATAATTAAAACTTAAAATTGACTGTGACATCCATCATAGGCCTGGCAGAAGTGCCATAGTTTGTGAGCAGGAGATGTCTATGAATCTGACTGGTCTATTAGAGAGTCCTCAGCAACCCCAAGTGGGTCACTCCCTGCCACAGCAAGAATTCTGAATGCACAGAAGTCCTCAGGCCAGGGCAGCTCTGGAGCCTGTCTTCCCTCCCTTCCAAAGCTAGTAAGAAATCTCTTCTTAATTAAAAAAACCCCTCATGTTACATTAAAAAAATAAAAATCAAGACAACTCGCAGAGGAGCATAGAACTAGAACTTCAGAGGACACATTTCAATACCTGGACACAAATACATACAAGAGAGTAACGCTGTGACTCTCTGGATTTTATAAATCCTGAAGACCTCATATTTTTCAGACAGACTCATAGAGCATATTGTCCCTTATGTCTGGAACATCAACCTTGTGTCTCATCAGCTAAAATGACTGAATTTTCAGAGGCACTGAGGGTGGGATTCATCCCACCTAATATGATTTCTGTAGGTGTCAGTCTCATTTCCCACTTATGATTAAGGGGAAATGTGGTAATTTTTAGGATGTGATCCATATGATTCCACATGTATGTTAGTCTGAGTTGAATGTGATCTGGAAGTGCCTGTTTCTCTCAGAATAAAAACCTAAATTTGAGCACACAAATCCCACCCTTCATGCCCAACATCCCTATTCATGTTAATCTCCCACATGGTGGCTACAGTCCCGAGAAAAATTAAAACAAGTGAAATTCAACTGCTTTTATGTCACTTCAAGGACCCCAGGCTTTACCTGGATTTGACACTGTTTTCCAGGAGCAGCCAGATTACCCACAAATGCAGATGTCTCAATGTTGTCTGTGTTCAAGGGAAAGAAGGCAGAGGAACTTGGTCACTGTGCTTTTTTCTTCCTCTAGAGGTGACAGTCCTGTAATTCTGGCAACTTTTGTTTGAAAACTGGGGATCTGTGCTAAATCAGGTGGCAAGAATTTAGAACATATGTAAACCAAGGCAGAAGAAGAAAGATCTTCCCATTCCTCCAAGCCAAAGGCTACACAAACTTTCAAACAGCTAAATATGTTTCAGACTCTACATTAACAGGATAAATGTACCCCAGAAATTCTAAGTTTGCTCTAGACTTTTCCATACAACTTACAAGCAACTCTAATTTAGGCTTAATAGCTGATTTCCATAACTAATATAATTTCTATAACTAATTTTTATAATATTTCTATAACTTATATTCTTAATAGCTGATATTCTTAGATGTTTGATTTAGTCCAGTTAGATCTGGAGCATGTAAATTCTGGAAGGTATTCTTTCCAGAACTGGTCATCATAGCAACTCTCACAAATCTTTACTCCAGAATCAAGTTGATTCATGAGCACGTCCTTGGTGTGTATTCAATTCCAGACACTAAAATCCAAGTGCATGAATTTGGAGCTGAATTCCCCCCAGACTGTAGAGATGTTAAGGCCTATTCATGTGTCATGTAGCCAAGCCTTCTTTTGTGGATCAGAGGGATATGGGGCACAGCTCAGTTGTGGAAGTCAGCCAGACTCCAGCTGCTGATCCTGAAGTATGAAGGAATCCTAATGCAGATGCCACAAATATCTGAGGTTATCTTATTGTTTGTGTCACTGTGCCTGGGTAATTGGATTGAGACCTGGAGATAATAGAGGCAGCAAGTTGGAACTGATGGTCTTGGAGGTCTTTTCTAACCTTAATGATTCAAGAGATCGGCTGACCATGCAGAGGGATGCAAGTCCATTGCCTAATTAGGGGCATCTGGGGCAATTGAGCTGCCCTAAGTTATCCAAGGTGTCAGCACAGGGCTAGTAAATATAATAGATGACCTACAACAGACTGTATCAATCCAGAGTAATAGCTGGAGGCCAGCTGGGATGTGTCTAAAATGGCATGTGACCTTTAACATCTGCCTTAAGGGAATGTTGAGTCACTCTTTAGGCTCTGCTGACCGCCTGCACTAGATCTCCATAGACTGTGGTGGAAGGTGAGCATCCATCAGACTCATAGATTGGCACTTGGACTCTAAATTTGAATCTCTGCATCTCTCAGGGTACCACAAAGAGCTGCATTATCTCCTTTTGCTCTTTAAGTATTGCATTCGTTTATTTTTTCCAAGGCAGGTGGTTTGTTCTTATTTCATCCAGATTTCTGTATGAAGAGAAAAAGTCTTCCCTGAAGCAAAAAAAAAAAAAAAAAAAAAGAAACAACAACCCTTCCCTACAATGCACAGGCACATTCCCTCAATGCTGATGTACATTTCATGTCACGCAGTTAAATTCTCATGTGTCACTGTTTACACATCAATAGAAGCACGGGATTAGGCTGTAAAAGGAACGTGCTGATTTCAGTTCCTTTTGTCAACAGGGATAAATTACACCATATGTCAGGTGGCAGTAAAGTTGTGGTGTAGAGCATTAAGGGAACTATCCTTTAATATCTGGGTACTGTGGCTAAGAGAGTATAAACATTTGTTTCTTGATCATCAGGCTGCTTCTCAAAAAGCAACAGCTGGGAATTAACAGAATTAATAGTGCTCAGAGACAGAAATATTAAAGGAAACCACAGAGACAAAATGAACACAGAGATTGTAATGGTATTTTCAGCTAATTTTTTTTTTTATGGTAGGACATAAAATCTAGAACCAATCCAAGCAGGAGTTGACATCAGTCCCTCCCTGAGCCAGGCTTGAGCCACCGGCTCTTATCCACTGTCATATATATTCCAGCCTAGTTCTGATGCAGTGCTAGTTAAGAGTGAGTCAGACCCTCTCAGTACAAGGATTTTTCAACAGTTGTGAGCTACAGAGGGAAAAACGGATTCATTACTCAGAGAACTGGGTAAACAACCACAAATTTACTGGACAATAGGATAAGAGTACATCTTAAACAGTCACAGATCCAACATGTGGTCTGGCTCCAGCATCACTGATGTTCATATTTCAAAATGTCCTTTTCCATTTTGCTGAAGCTACAAGTCCACATCTCAGACTTATTTCCATTATCTGTTGCTCCCCAACAGCTATTTAATTTCTTCTTAAAAATCTAGGAATAACTCTGGGAGCCCCAGCTGTTAGGAAGGATCATCCATCCAGACTGACACGAAGAGGATAGCCTAAAGGATAAAAAGCTTTGGAATAGAGTATTTCTCTTGGTCCTCAGGAAAATCAGTCTCTAAAGTGCAAGCAGGCCACACATATCATTAGTATTCAATTGTAGAAAAATAAAGCTATTATGTTCTTAAGAAAATTAGAGAGCAGGGAAGAACATATTCTCTTTTTCTCAGTCTGAAGAGATGACTTCAGATTTTGATAGTAGAATTTTTTGACCTGTGAAATGCATAAGATCTGTGGTACAGCTTTCCTTATCAAGTTCTCATTTGATAGGATAATCACTAATATTCCATAGGTGTGTTCATATTGTAATTAAATATATAGCAGTATAAGGGGCACAACACCTTTAAACTTAGCATAGGCCTTGCCTGGAGTGCAGGGATGCCTAGTTCATGATATTTATTTTTGTTTTCATTCATATAGGAAAACACAACTGTGCATCAAGGCATTTACCTATGTTGTCTTGATATCACACCTATTTTTTGCTGCAACAGTGAGTTCATGAAACAGAGTTGAACAGATGGAGAAAATGATGGAGAAAAATCAAGAAGGTCATCTTAGGAAATATATATCATGTTAGGACAAAAATCCCATGCTAATGCTCAGTTTAGTTCCACAGTCCACTGTGCACTTCAAGCCTCCATTTTGGAAATGTCGCTCGGGAACGTTGCAAGTACCACCTTAGGCAAGACAAAGGTGATCTGCGTGAGGATAAAAGGAGATGTGTTGATGTCATTCACTGTCTAATGTTCTAAGAAGGTGGGATCTTGTACCCTGACAATCAGAGATGGTGGCTCAGAGCACCAGCCAGCCCAGCTGCAAACCTTCATCACCCTGCACAGGGTCTTTTGGTCTGAGGCTGGATCCCCTTTCCCTGTTCACACACTGCACCAACCAATCCATGTTCCAGTCTGGTGTCAGTCCAACCATGCAGCCCCTGGGGCCAAAACTACTTAAGGCAAATTGATTCCTGATGCACCTTTCCTCTGCTCTGCTCTTTGTGCACCCCAAGCACCTCTTAGAATACAAATCCTTCCATTTGACATGATCCTTTCATCTTTTAGTAAGTGACACCCTGCTGTTACAACCCTCTGCATGTTGTATAATTATTTTAACAGTTCCCTTTGGGCTGAAGTCATTATAACTGTCATTTGATTACGTTTTTGTCACTAGGTCTTTTAAAGAGTGACTGTACCCTTCACATATAACATATGTTAATTTATTTCCACAAACATCCAAGTGTCTCCCCTCAGCTTGACAGTGACTTGATCAGATTTTGTATTTCATTTGCACTTACTCCTCTCTTTTAACTGCTGACCAGATGGAAAAGATGATCCCATGCCATCCCATCATAGTTTTATTTATAATTTAGTCTCATCAACAGATCCAACACATGCATTTGACCTACACATGTGAATCAGCAGGAGTTCTTCAGACATCTGGGTAATCATAAGGCTAACATTTAACAATTGGTAGTTTTCCTATAAAATTTTATTTGTAGGAAGAAGAAATTTCTCTTTCTCATCTCTAAGCTATCTCAGTGTCCTTTTACAGGATGCTTAAGTCTCCCTTGGCTTCAGGAAGTGTCTGACTCTTTCAGCTGTGACTACCAGTCCTGATGGATCCACATCTGGAACATCTGTAAGCAAAGCACACTCCATTCCTACATTATTTTCTACTATGAATGTTCTTGAAGAGCTTCATATGTTTGAGAAATGCTGATTTCACTTACATTGTCTTGAGAATGATTAACCTACTACACTCTGACCACAATACCTGTCACTTAAAAATTGTATAATATTCCTTTATGTGTGTTTGACCCTGTTTGTTACTAAGATGACAAATCCGTCACAGAATTTATGTTGTTCTAATCTGTTGCTCAAAGTTTGAGATAGTTCATACTCATATTTGCACTTCAGTTATTCCTGTCTAGTAAAGCTCAGAAGAAAATCTCAAACAGAACCAGAATCATCATCCCAGGCTTCCCAAGGAGCCACAGAAAAGGTTGATCTGAGTTGGATGTGGGATGCTGGATGGAAGAAGCACTGATTGCACCCCACATCAGCAGAGCTGTGCTGAGCTGTACTGTGTGCTGCACACATCCAGGCTGGCCTGAGCCTGGAAATCTCTACATGGTGATCCATCATCATGGCGAGGCTTCGCGAACGAAGATTTGGGATGGTGATCCACCTCCTTCCCTATAAACACAGGTTATTGACCTGTGGGAAGAAATTGTCAGGTCTGGTCCTATGCTCTGAGCTGCTGTGGTCATTCAATTAAATTTATAAAATTTTCTATTAGAGCAGCTGTTACTAAAGAACAACTTAAATTAGTTCCCTGATAGAAGAAAAGTGAAAAAAACAAGTACTAACCTTCTCCAACCATCACTGCTCAGCCTTGCAGCCCAAGCTGCACCATGGCATTGTGACAACCACAACTTGGTAAAAAGATTTTCAGGCCCCCAAAGGGTTGAAGGAAATGGTTCCTTTAACTTTTCTTTCCACTGGTGTGGATGAGTGAGGTGGCAGCACTGAGGGTTTTCATGATCTGCTCAGCTACAGAACAAAACTCGCGGCAGCTTCCTGTGAAGGAACCATCTGCTGAGGCGAAACATGATGGTCTGTGCCCACCTCAAAAACTGCACTCTCTCTCCTGCATCTTTTGTTTCAGACACCCAGCTGTAAGTTGGGTCAAAATAATTTTTTTAAAAGCGCTAATTTTATTTTCATTGACATATTTAGGAGTAAACCTTGTCTGCATATCAAGGATCTCAACCAGCTGTCACCATTTGCTGCCTAAAGAAAACTATGAGGATTGGAATTGTCCTTTTTGCTGTGTCCTGGGTCGTGTAGGGTCCCAATAAAGGAACCAAGTATAGGGAATGGCCTAAAACAGACCCTGAAAAGCCAAGATGACATAGAATCAAAGAATCATTAAGGTTGGAAAAGCCCTCTAAGCTTGAGTCCAACTGCTAACCCAACACCACTGTGTTCACCACTAAACCACTGTACCCAAGTGCCACAACTACATAGTTTTTAAATTCCTTCAGAAATGGCAATTCCACTATTTCCTTGTGCAGCCTGTTCTAGAGCTTGACCACTTTTTCGATGAAAAAATTTTTATGAATATCCAATCTAAACCTAAACCTCTGCTAGTACAACTTGAGGCCATTGACTCCTGTCCTGTCACTTGTTCCCTGGGAGCAGAGTGCGACCCACCCCTGGCTCCCCCCTCATGTCAGGGAGTTGTAGGGAGTGAGAAGGTCCCTCCTGACCCTCCTTTTCTCCAGGCTGAGGCCCCCCAGCTCCCTCAGCTGCTCCTCATCAGACTTGTTCTCCGGAACCTTCCCCAGCTCCTTTCCCTCCTCTGGGCTCTCTCCAGTCCTTCAATGTCTTTCTTGTAGTGAGGGGCCCAAAACTGAACTGAACCCACAGTCAGTGAGTTCATTACCACCCTGTAGTAATGAGCTAAATAGGTCAGGACACCTTCTCTGTCCCCAGGCTCGTTGGTATGGCCTGTCTTGTGTCTAAACCTAGGCACATAAAGTCAGACCAACCCCTCACATGCTAGAACAGCACAAAGAAGTTAAGATTTGGGATGGTGAACAGGTCTACACAGAGCTGGCAGTCAGGGGCCACGATGGGAAGGGTGTTCTTCTAGTCTGTGTGCCGAAATAATTACAGAAAGGGTGTGCCCATGTGCTTCTTCCCCATGATGTAAAGTGATTGTATGCCAGACCTTGTTTATTTATCACACTCTGCTTTGGTTCATCAAGGGCTTGAATTTCACACATTTAAAAAAAAAAAAAAAAAAAAAAGGAAGACCGAACACTCCTTTTTCTTAAAAGCACAGGCAGAAAGTCTGATTTTCAGGGAGCTGCTTTGCTGCTGCTGCCTATCTTGGTCCTCCAGAGCTGTGGGCCACACATCAGGGAGGAGACACCCCTGAAGACCCCAAGATGGAAAAGTTTGCAAGTGTCCTTCTGCAGGAGGCAAATAGATGCATTTGGGTGTTACGTTTTTCCACCTCAAACCAACCCTCGGTGGGCCCAGCAGATAAAGCTTTGCCACAAGCTACGACACATCTCGTGTGACAATTTTTTCTACCGAAAACTCGAATGCAAGCGTTTGACACACGTCTGGTTTTCTAACCACAGAGACAATATCTCCTTCCTCTTGGGCTCTGTGGGGAGGCACAGGCTGGAGAGTTTCTCACTCTTCCCTCACCTCCCCTCACTCATTCACCTTCAGAGTTACCTGAGCAACAGGAAAATAAACTCAAGCAGAAACCTCAGGAGCAGCTCGTTTGTGGTGTCTCAGACACTCCCAGCTAAGTCTTGGGGCCTTGATCCATGGGACTCTGCAGTTTGCCCAGATGCAGCAGCCCCAAGCCCCAGTGAATCCTCAGTGGGGACCTATCTACTGGTTTCCATCTCTCCCCTCATGCCTTCATCCCAGGGAAAGGTAACACAGTGTGACAGGTGCTACTGAATCATCAAAAACAGGGTAAAAGAAAAACAATAAAAAGGTGTTCCCATACATCTATTCTTTTCTTTTGTTTTTCACTTGCCACAGGAAATAGGCATCAAAGGGCTGTTCCGAGGCGGCAGAGTGAAAGGTTGAACAGAGCTGCTCTCATAACCAAGGCCCTTTGTGATTCATGAACTTCTGCTTTTCCTAGAAGGAAAATCAAACATTATGGTGCTTGTTTATGGGGAAGTTAAAGCTGAACCAACTTCGCGGAGGCCTGGTCAGAGGATTTCAACCCTGTGAAAAAGTCTGTGATTCAGAGACTTCATGGCCCAAATCAGCCATGGTCATACCACACAAACAGCTCTTGCATGCTCCTCTCTCAAAGATATCAGATATTTCACTTGGCTCTAGGAATCATGTTCCCAAGGGGGTCTTGGGGAGTAGAAATGACAGATCACCATCTCAGGAGGGACATTGACTCTTGGTCCCTGGGCCAGGTCCCTCCAGAGCTTTTTAGCCTCCAAGCCAGGAGATACTTGTTCAGCTTAATGACGAGTAGGGCAAGAAGTGGTGACTGAGACTGGTGGGGTGGGTTAGCAAATGACATGGAGATGGGCTCTGGCTGATGAGTGGGAGTGTGTGAGGAAGATAATGAAAGGAAAAAATGGGCTAGCCAAAAGTATGGAGCAAGCTGTGTAGAATTCAATAGAGAAACTCACCCCTCAAAAAAAGAGGAGTGGAAGTGTTAAGATGATGTATTTCTGCTTTTCCAAAATGAAACATTGAGACTTTGAGCAGCCTGCTTCCCCTGAGAAGTGGAGTTAACTGTGAACACTAACAGACAGATGGTTAAATACAGGGGAAATAAAGAAACCGCTGAACCTGGGGAGGAACAAAACATTTCAACCTGATTTAAATAGACTTTCTCTGAGCTGCTTTGTTGATCTCCAGAAAACACCTCTCAACACCCTCATCCACTGAAATCCTCTCTCACTCCCCTCCTATATTTTTATTTTATTAATTTTGTCTACTGAGCCCAGAAGTTTGTGACTGCCCTGGCTCCGTCCAGTCCTTAACTCAACTTGAGCTCCTTTTCTTTGCTTCTGGACGAGCCTTTCTGCACCCAAACCTCAGTTCTCACAGAGTGCAGGCAGGGGAGCAGCCCCCATCACCACCAGCAGTGTATCCTCCTTGCTCGGGTGGAGGGAGGGCTGGTGTTGGTTGTGGTTTCATTCTGTGTGATGCAGAGCCCTGCTCTTTGCTGCTGCACCATCACCATGAGCCGTGTGATGAGGAGATGCTTCAGAGGATCACAGTTGGACTGGGATGCTTTGGCAAAGGCCATGACTTTTTAAACCAGGTTATGGTGTAAAAGGTACATGGTTTATCTGCAGCAACTGGAAGGGAACAGAGGCAATACAGGTCTGAAAATTCCTTCCAGACATTGGTTCAGGACTGACTCGAAGATAAATAATCTAGCAAAGTTGACCCAAAGCAGGTCCTGGCTGCACCTGTACTGCTGGATCCACCAGGTTCATAACAAAACTTCTTAGAAACACAGTTCTGCACATATTCTTTTTCTACATCCCTATGTCCATAATACCAAATAGAAGAGTGACAAGAATAACAATAGTCAACACTAATAGAAAGCAGAACTTGAAATTATAAGAAATAGTCATAAATTATTGAGGTTTGATAGAGCAATTCAGCAAGATTCTGGAGACACTGGTCTTCCAGGTCCCCTGTGCAATAACTACACTGTTGGTGGTGGTGATATTGGTAAATACTTGTATTGCAGGAGGCCAGTGCATGTGATTCTCCTCATGGGATGTGGTGAATATTGGAAGGTGTCTGGTATGCAAAAAGCAACCAGATAAACTCGTAGAAGGAAAATCCATAAAGAGGTACTGAATGTAAAGCCACAACTACAGAAAGTCTATGAACAGCAAGCCTTGCTCTGACCTACTACTGGTTTGACTTGAACTCTTGTTCTTATGCACCTTCTTGAAAGTGTTTATGGGCATCTTATCTGTATTAACTCTGCATAGGACTCTAATAATTAATCTGCCCAATTTTTGAAAAGTTTTGTGAAGTCTTGTATCCCATGTTGATCAGATTCCTTGCAGGCTGACACTCCAGCTGGTTATTCCAGCTGTCTGATCATGTCTGTGGAGACATTTAGATAATGCCTCAAGAACCAGGGGATTTACCAACATGCTTATTTTTCACAGGTGGTCACCAAATCCAATATTACTGTTTCAGAGGTTTTGTGTAGGCATGTGTTGCAGTCTTGAAGTAACATAACCATTCACAGAAACCCTGTGCTAAACTTACATGTGGTGTTTCTGGGCAGTACCTGGCCCCACAGAAAACCCAAAACTGCAGCTATGGATGGAAACATCAATTGCCACTGATGTTGATGGCACTGGAAGGCCCTTACTACATCCTCAGCTGTGTGTGGGCCTTCGTGATGTCATGTTCAGGTGTCACATTTCTGGCTGTGCTCTGAGGGAACTATCTCCCAGTTTTTCCTTAATGCATCTTAACCACATTGTCAGGGGTTAATTCTTAATCTGCCAATACCTTCTCTTTCTGATGTTTTAGTTCTTGATTACCTTCTCATTCTGAACTCTGTCAAGGGATCTACCCTCCCACAAAGCAAGAATTTCTCTTCAATCTTAAGTCAGTCATAAAGTCTTCTATGTTTTCAGCTTCTTTCGGTAATAGCTGTTTTAAGGGATCACTCTCACGTGTCTTGGTGTGGAGTGCAGTACTCCTTCCATCCCTGCTGCACATTTTCTCAGTTAACTTCCTCTGCCTGAGTTAGCTGAAAAACATTAAAAGCATGAAGTGTTTTACAGCCAGCTGCTCTCAGAAATGTTTTCGTTTCCGTGACATGCTTAACATGGTGATACAAAACGAACCAGTGGCTCTTCTGTCTCCCTGCAGATGCACTTCGTTTAGTGTTTATATACAGGCTCATCTTCCAGGCAATATATGACTCCTTTTCATTACTTTAGTTTACTCCTTACATCATTAAATGTTCATTAATCGCTCCCAAGGGGTGTTTACCAAGACCCCACTTTCTTCAGGGTCTGAGTTTCAATTATTTCTCGTCGTGGAACTTTCACACATGAGAATCACTGTGCACTACCCCGTTACCATGCATTAGCTGCTTCTGATTAACTGCTTGTGTTTCCATGTTTTGCAGTTCATGGGAGCTTGCCAAACCTGAGATTTCCAAATTCCAAGTTCTTTGTTCCCTTTATTTAGAGGTACCTGGGGTGTCTTGCTCATACCTGGTGGTTTTCAGTAAATGCGATGCAGCTACATCTCCATGTTCATCCCAGTATGCAAAGAATATTGATTCCAGGATAAAAGCTTCCATTGTTGGGAAAAACGTGTTAAACTCACTTGGGGTATTGATTGGCTTGTTACTGTTCCGTGAAATGAGATGCATGACCTGACTCCTGTTGCAATAATGTTTAAACTGCCTGACAACCTTGACAGCCAATAAATCAAGGCCAGAAAAGCTCTAGAAAGTTCGCAAGGCTGAGAAGAGTTTCGTTCCTTCAAGCATCTCCCAGTTCCTCATTCCCCACAGAGTTAATCTTCACAAGGATTCTTCTCCAGCACATTGCCCGAGAATCTGATAAGCTGCCACTATTTTGAGAAGCTTCATTTTTGGGTGCTCAGCAAAGCATTTTAAGCCAGCCTCACCTTCAGTGGATGACACTCAGGCTTTTTTGAGGTCTGACCCTATTATACACTTTCCATGTGGGCACAAAACCCCATCAGCAGCTCCAAAGTAATTCTGGAAATCCTAAAAGGTCTGCTTGAGTTCCTTCTTTTTGCCTTGACTTCCTGGATTTGAACTGTGGCTCTCCAGACATGTGCAGTAAGAATTAGTTTGACTTCAGGTGTCTCTGATATTTTGTGGTCCATTTGTGTCAATGACAATTTAAGAGTGACCTCAGTGCTGGTGACCATGTCCATTTAATGCTGCTACTTCCTCTTCAGTGCCCCTCTTTCCAAAACAGAGCATCACTCATAATATTAAGATCCAAAAAAAGAGAAACTCTCTCATATCATCAGGAGAGAAACTTTATGAAGTTCAGAAAGCAAATGAGTCATTTGCATACTGCAATAGATTTTTCACACAATGCTCTGTTTTCCCATTTAACTTTAGAAAAGCCGGTCTTAGGATTTTGAACTCAGGATTAACTGCTCACAGGCTAACAGCAAAATTTTATTAAGCTAATTGTAATTAGAACCTTTTTGCTACAAGGTGCAAATGTACAGCCTGTTAACATCTCTTGTTTTCTGTGTTGTTGTTTGATCTGTAACTCAGATGAATGATTTCCATTAAATGTGATGTAGGTTGAAACCTTACGTTGCCCACTGAAATTCACTGTGTTTCTCATCTAGAGTAAATGCTCTTATTCGTGCTGCACACAAATGTTTACAGAAAAATATAAATCTGAACTCATAGGTGGTGTGAGTCATAGGATCACAGTAAAACAGGATCTCAAGACACCATCTCCTCCATCATCTGTCCCCGAGTGGGATCAACCCTAACTGTTTCAGTTCTCTATAGCATAGAATCATAGAATAGTTTGAGCTGGAAGGGACCTTAAAGATTCTCTAGTTCCAACCCCCCTGCCATGGGCAGGGACACCTTCCACTATCCCAGGTTGCTCCAAGCCCCATCCAAGCTGTCCTTGAACATTTCCAGGTTTGGGGCAGACACAGCTTCTCTGGGCAACCTGTGCCAGGGCCTCACCACCCTCACAGGGAAGAATTTCTTCCTACTATCTAATATAAATCTCCCCCCTGTCAGTTTGAAGCCATTACTCCTTGTCCTATCACTGCATGCCCAAATTCAATTCCTCATTTGAATCTCCCACAAGTTTTTGTACACATGTAAGTTCACCTGACTCATTCTTCAAACCTCAAGCAATGGAGCATCTCCAACAAACCTGAAGCAACCTGGTCAGACTATCTTGGTCACAGCTGATGAAACATCCCCAACGTCTGTCCTAATTCCCTCTCACTGGAGTTCAAACCCATTACTGCCATTAGAGCCAGTGAATGCACATCACAGGAGATGCCCTTTGGTATTTTAGGGTAATAATTGCCTTCAGTGACATTGCCTTTTTTACAAAGTAAGAATTTATAATAAGGCACTACTTCTTCCCTTTTAAGCAGTTACTATCAAAGAGAGAGAGAAAGTGATACTCCAAAGGTAAGACAAAAAGGTAGTGTGTTATACATTACCCCATATTACTTCTTATTTAATTAATAGCTCCATCTTGCAAACACCTGAGCAATTTTATTCCAGTAAGATTATGGACACATAAATATTGGCAACATTCATTCACAGAAACATCTTTCTACCTTTTTTAACATTATGGGCTGTTCATGGGCTCCAGGCCTGATTTATATGTTCAAATAGTTGAAGTCTGAATTGATCCTCATTTATCTGTAGAAATGTGTTGGAAAACAGCCTTTCCTTGAATTATTGCATTAAAAAAAAAAGAGAAAAAAAGAAGAATATACACATTTATACAAAAACATACATGAGTAATAGGTTACCAGAATGTGCCATTATTCAGTCAATTTTAGAGATTGCATCATTTGTTTTATTTTGGCCTGTCACGCTGTCAAACAATCTTCTAAATTTCACATTTCAGATCTACCTCGAACATAAATTCTCTTTAAGTGGTGCATTTCAAGAGCCTGTCAAAAAAACCCAGGGTCCAGTGTGTTTTAGAGAAATTCAAAAGGAAGTACACATACATATACATGCATACAGACTTGTATGTACATATGTATATGGATAGAAACGTGTATATATACATGTTTAATTTATGCAGTTCGAAATCCAGATTTAGCCATAAAAACTCTATTCACTGTTTTTCTCTCTGTAATGGAAAAGATGAGTCAATCATTAAACCAGTGCTTGGGTCTGAATCTCTTCTCACCAAATCTGGCACAAACAGAAGTAGCACAAATGAATTATTTGGAGTTACACCAACATGAAAGTATAGCAACAGAGAAAAGAATAATATTCCTCTGTGCATGAAGCTGAAGAGGTTTGTTTTAGTTTCATTTATTCCCAGGCTTTTCAGCTGGGAGCACAATTTTTTTTTAAGTTCATATGATGTAACTTGAGGCTGCTGTAAAAACTATATTCTTTTGAAAGTCAGGCTTCCTTCTTCCTTTGTAGCATCCGTAACCCTTGACTCTCTCATGGAAAATGTGTTTCTCAAAGGCTCCTCACAAGAGTGAGTGATTTGAGGTTGGTTTTCATCTTGATTGTGTTTTGCATGACAGGAAATACAAGCAACATTGACCTAATCCTATGACCTGAGGCATGAAAAAACAAATAAATTAAAGCAAATTATTTGCATTTGGCTGGTTGCCCACAAGGTCAGTTTTAAGGAATTATCAGTCCCACATCCTGCAGGATCTGGGAGCCATATCTACATGGCTTCTGTATAAGCCCAGGTCTGATTTATCCAGTTTGGATCCAGCCCAAGCTGCCAGCAGATATCCAGAGCTCAGCTCACTCAGCACTGTGCTGTTACAAGGTACACAATCAATCCCCAAAATTACCAGTGTCACCTTCCTCCTTCCCAGCATCACTCAAGGCCTTTCTCATGTGGGTGAGA
Source organism: Lepidothrix coronata (assembly GCF_001604755.1). Lineage (NCBI taxonomy): Eukaryota > Metazoa > Chordata > Aves > Passeriformes > Pipridae > Lepidothrix > Lepidothrix coronata. The sequence continues at coordinate 5,712,719 of NW_016690200.1, forward strand.
TATGCCCACTGTGTGGGCATAAGGGTGTCTCAGGGAGGACAGATGTCACACAAACCTTTGTTGTGCACCTGCAAAGACCTTTCCAGCACTCACATTGTGTTGGTTTCATTGGTGTCGTGACGGGTCTATCATCTTTCACTGTGTCCTCAGTTCCTCATCACAGCTGGCATATGGACCAACTCATACTATTTGCAAAACAGAAGTGGAAAGAGCAGCTGGAATGAGGCCTAAGAACATCCAGAACTGCGAGTCAGGCTTAACTGGTGGGCAAAATCCATAGATCTTTTGAAAATGTAGTGACACATATGACTGGTAGTTGGTGCTTCCAGGGAGGTGACTGCTGGGATGAATGTCACAGAATCACAGAATGGGGCAGGTTGGAAGGGACCACAGTGGGTCATCTGGTCCAACCTCCCTGCCCAAGCAGGGTCATCCCAGAGCACGTGGCACAGGATTGTGTCCAGAGGGTTCTTGAAATCTGAACAAGTGATGCTGGATAGAAGTCAGAAGGTGAAGTAAAACTTGACAAAATGCCCAGGGATGAGAACAAACAGGGGGAATTCCAAATCTAACCTGCAAATTACTAGGTTTGGGGGATCAGCCATCCTGTCTAGACTAGCACTGAAACATTATTTGTATTTTCATCTGATACATATATTAAGCTTGATCCCTATGGCAGGTGCCATAAGGAATGTAACTAAAATCTCCTCTCTCACTCCTTGCTCGCTGGCATTGACTGACAGGCAGGGAGGCAGCACACCCCTTAAATCAGTGGTGTGCCAGCAATCAAATGTAGTCACCTCATCCTAACCTTAAATACAGGAATATTCTATGGCAAATATTGACTAAACAAAAAGCAAACTGGGCCAAACTATGGCCCTCATCTGTGTGACTACGAAGTAAAATTCAGTTTATTTACAACAAAATGAAATTAGTCTTTCTCTGATCATCCTTGCTCAAGCCAAGGAGATGGGAGAGCTGGGGCTGGCCAGATGAAGCCCTTCCACCTGATTTCTGATCAGATACATTGCACAGCAGACACAGGAAATCACTACCCAGGAACATAAACCAAAATATTCACGGGTCTTTAATTTCATTTCAGTCCCAAAAGGCGGACGATTCTCATTAGAAATACAATATCCAGAAGGCTGGAAAGAGGAGGAACCTTTACAAGAGAGGGAGTTGCTAGGAGCCTAATGGATTATCCACTCTATCCCTCTATTACAAGGCAAGATTAGTCCTACCCAGCACTTCTCAATAAATGTTTGTCAAATAACATTTCATTAAATTTATAACATTTTATAATAAAATTTATTTGGAAAGGATAAAAAAATACTGAAGTTCCCATCTCTTCCTCATGAAAACTATTCTAATGCAGTCACAGAATTAAAAAGCTATTTCAACTAATAATACAAAATAAGAAGCTTGATATAATTTCTCAGTCACAGGCTTTACAGGTATTTTTTTGTGTAAATATTCTTGCTAAAGTATTATTGGTTTTGTTATTGTTGTTATGGTTGTTGTTGTTACTGTTGTTATTATTATTAAAGCAAGCCATCAGTCCAAATTATCAGTAAAAACTACCAGTCTAAGCACAGCCATCTGCCAAACTGGACCAACCTGGTCTTCTTGGGACACCCTACACGGTCCAAGGCAAGGTCAGCCCAGGAAGCCATTGGGAAAATCTTTCTTAAAAAGCAGTGCTTCAGAGAGGGATTAGAAAGTACACCCAGATATCCAATGCAACCAGAACTGCAGGCCAAAATGTCTCAACCTCAGCAGAATCAGAGAAGATATAGAATCACAGAATGGTTGGGGTTGGAAGGGACCTTAATGATCAGCTAGTTCCAGCCCCTCTGCCATGAGCATGGACACCTCTTCCTTTGCAAATACTGGCTTATTTGAAAGCTGTTGATACATCTTCTCTCAACCTAAACATCCTCAATGGCTCCTATCCTTTGCCATGACCATGTTCCCTACAGACTAATCCTTGCTACATCATCCTCTCAAAAAACCTTGGAGCCCACCTGGTACTCATTGCAGTCAAAGAGAAGTTGACCTCCAGGTGGTCCAGCCTTTAAATACAGCTTTCCCAATCTGCATTGAAACAGCAGCTTTTCCCTTCTCAAGGGGTCTATGCTCGGTGGGATTTGTCCATTGAATCCAGCCTGGTAGTATTTTTACTGTTCAAGCCACAAACTGAGCTTTGGTTGAAACAATTTCCCTAATACTTTGGTTTCCTCTCAGTTCCTGTCCCCTTGTTTTGTTCTGTTTAATTTGATATCTCAGGATGATTCAGGAACTCACAGAAGCCCAAGGGGTTTGCAGCCACCAAGATTGATTTGCTGCAGCTGCCCTGGAAGAGGCACAGATCATCCAGCTGGGTGTTGTGTTGTGGTTCAGATCTTGCCATCTCTTCCTTCCTGTTGCTCTGTTTCCACCAAATGTTCTCATCCCTGGAGCAGAGTTGGTGGAATGAGTGGCAAGGCTGGTCCTGATCCTGTGAACTCAGCCCTTTGTACTGAAATCATCTATTCAACAACCTCTGTAGTGAAAGCTGTGGGGGAGGGTGGTAAAACCAAATGGAATTTTTAATTTCTGAAAGGTTTATAATTAGAACCAAAGGATGGTTTGGGTTGGAAGGGACCTTAAGGATCATCCAGTTCCAACCCCCTGCCATGGGCAGAGACACCTTCCACTAGACCAGGTGGGTCCAAACCCCATCCAGCCTGGCCTTGAACCTTTCCACAATTTCTCACTTCAAAAATAATATATTTGAAAGCCCAAAGCACATGTAAGTGTCGTGTAAAATGTCTCAAATGATTAAATTGTTGCTCTTGTAAGGAAAAGTCTGTTAAATTGGGACAGTTGTTTTGGTATAGGGTCAAGTATGATATAAATTCATGCCAAACACCAAAAAAACCCCAAAGTGGAAACTTATTATCAAGGAATGTGCACTTTAATCAGATTCATATACTGTGGATCTTTATATATTGTATTTCAAAATACAGGTAATTCTATTTGCTTATCTTCCAACATGACATGCTTGGAGTATGACATGCATTTACCTCATCACTCCTTAATGCTTAATAATGCAGCTGCACAGGCCTAAAGTGAGTCAGCATGAGGACACCACTGTGATACTGTTGAAGGTGCAAAGTGGAACCAACAGAGTAAAATCAGCATAAATTTTCAAATGGACACTTATTTTGGTGCACATAATTTCTTTGGCAGAGTAAGTCCCTGAAAACAGGATAATGGCAACCCAAAATATATCACTCTGTCAGTGAATGACATACATCTTCCCAGCAGCTTGTATTGACAAGACTGGAGGTTAATTAGCTTGGCAGCCAACAGCACTGCACATCTTTTAACCTTTGTATTGAGCATCTCAGTTGTGTTCTCTTCCTCTAAAAAAAAAAAAAAGGAAAAAACAATGTTGGGGAAAGATGTCAAATCCTGTATAACTCCAGATAGCAACTGGAATAAAGATACTACTTACAAAAATACTAAAAATACTAAAAAAAAATACTAAAGATACTACTTACAAAAGCTTTTCTCCAAAAGACTTTTAAGTTGGGCTCCTATGTCGCTGTGGTTTAACCCTGCAGGCAGCTGCACAGCACAGAGCTCCTCACTCACTCACAGTCAGAGGGATGTGGGAGAGAATCAAAGAATGGATAAAATTAATGGTTAAGATGAAGGCAGTTTAATAAGGCATAAAAGGAAATTAAAATAAAATCAAATATAATAATTATAATAATAACAAACTACAAAAGAGGTGATGCACAATACAATTGCCACTTTATTGTCCATCATGATGCTGTATGGTCTGGAATATCCCTTTGGCCACTTTGGGTCTCCTGTCCTGGCTGTGTCTGCTCCCAACTCCTTGTGCCCCCCCGTCCTCTACACCAGCAAGGCAGCACGAGAAGCTGAAAAGTCCTGATTTAGTGCAAGCACTGCTCAGGACCAACTAAACCATCAGTGTCTTATCAACTCATCCAAAATCCAAAATACAGTCCTGTACAACCTACTATGAAAAAAGTTAACTCGATCCCAGCCAAAACCATGAATTGTGTCCAAATCTTGGTATTTTTTTCCTCTCCAAATCTATCCTTGCTCTAATAAAAACATTACCTCTCTCTACAAACCTTGTGTTACTGAAATCCTCAGGGCTACAGAAACACTCCTATTAAAAAGTCAAATGAATAATACATTAAGGAGGATTTCTCTGTAAATATGTCTTTCAGGTCTTGTGTTTACTCACTTGTAAAAAAACATGAAAGGGAGAGCTTTGCTTTACAGCTCAAGGAAGGTGCAGAGAAAGATGACGAAGATGATAAAGAGGTGTTGAAGAGCAGCCCGAGGAGGAACAATTAAATAACCTTGGACTTACTTCCAGGCTGAAGAGGTGGCTGAGGGAGTACAAGAAAGGTCTATCACACTTCTGTCCCTCTCCTAGATGGTTTTCCCTTGTTTGACATCAAACCAACAACCTGCAAGGAGCACTCCCTGAGCCACTCTCCTGGCTTTGCTGTAAAATGAAGGAGGGGCAGGGAATAAGCTCAAGGGATGGGCTGCTGCTTGTGGGCTTCACACCCACCAATACATCCTCGTGCCACATCCCAAGGTATAAAACATTTGCTGACAGGTTCCCACTATGAAGCACAGCTCCATCAGGCTCCACTGCAGACTTATTGTTACAGCCTTGGCCTGAAAACAAGATTATAAAGATATGGAGAAAATAAAGACAGTACAGGTGTCAAACCTGTTTCAGGACTATGGGAACATAAGACGTGTCATGGAGAAGAGCCAGGGCCAAGAGCAATGTAGTGTGGACACAGCCAGAAACCATCCCAAGACAGGCAATTAATGCCTGTTTTGATTAGATATTAATAAACATTTCTAGGTGATTTTCCACACAGCAACAACCTCAGCTGTTGTCTGGAGGAGACTTGATTGTGGTCAAGAAACAACCTACGTGGAAGCCCAGGTAAGGACAGTCTACAGCAGCAGAAAATGCCTTTTATTTCCCTACCTGCGGTCTGACAAGTCCCTTGAGATGATGAAGTTGACTCCCAGTTCCTTCTTCCAAGCTACTGCTCTTTTTTCAAGTTTATTCTGCTGTGTTTCCAGACACTTCTACATGCACCACATTTTGTCCATGCAAACATTTTGCTTCCTCAAGACAGATCAACAGACCTGTGCAGCTGTTTTTTCTCTCACTCCCAGAAGGGGACCTGTAATCCTGCAGCAATGGAAACTATTCATTATAATAATTAAATTTCATTTCTCAGTTTCATCTGATTTTTCCTGGCCTGCAGAGGAACCTCTGGGATTTATTTCCGCATTGGACATGGCTGAGGAATGCATTTTCTGTGTCCCAGACTTACAGGGCAATAATTCCTCTGGAGCATGTGCTTGGAGCCACATCCCACACTCATTCCACATAGCAATAGGGCTTGTGGAGCCATATCCTGTGTCTATCCCTCGCTCCATATCTTTGGGTCAGTTTGAAGATCAGACTGAGGGCTCTGAGCATTTCATGTTTCACAGAAAGACACAGACAGTAGAAGATGGAGAGCCATCCCCACCTGCAAAGGTTGTAGTTGCAAACACAACCCTTATTAGACCTTGGAGAATCCACAAAGGTGAAACCTCCGTGCTGCTGCTTGACCCTACAAGTGGATGAAACAAACCAGTTCCCTGCAGCAAATCCGCAGCTCTGAAGTAACCCACCCCAGCTATGCATTGTCCTTCTGTGGGAAAGGGGGAAACTGAGGCAGGGATCTTGCTCTGTGCTGCTGAAGGGAAGAAGACCCTTTAACAGATTCCCTGAGCTGGGTGCTTTATCCCCCACACCATCCCGCTGTGCAGCAACTTAAGCTGTACAGTTGCCATGTCTGCTTTAGTGGGACAGGGGTGCAGGGGGTGGTTACGGAGAAGGAGCCTCAAAAACCCCTTCCAGCAGTTCTTGTGTATTCTGGCAGCATCTGGACAGCCCACAGTTTGCCCTGCCTAAAACAATTCCCCCAACGACATCAAATATTCATTTCCTTGAAGGGGAGGGAGGCCAGTTGATTTTTGTGGAGAGGAGGAAGCCAGTGTACTTGACTAGAATGTGGTAGGAGGTTAATCATTAAAGATCCTGGTGAAAACACAAAAGAAGACAGGATCTTATCTTCACCAGACATGGTTAAGAGTTTTGTTTGGATGTCAGAGATTTGGTCAATGAATTTTTTGCCTTCCAGGAAAATTGTGCTGCAGGATTTTGGTTTATACCTGAAAAAAACAATCTTATTTCTAACTGCAGGTTTAAGATTGGAAGGTGTGAGGGACACACAAACCCAAGCCATATTCAATGAGCATCAGGGAGCCTTTGTGTGAGGGAATTTGTATCATTCCCTTCCAAGACTGTCAACACTGAAAACTAGTGATGACAGGGTACTGCAGGCTAGAACCAAAAAGTGTGAGGAAACACCTGCAGATGATCATTTCAGTGAAGAATATGGATCATGTTTTAATTGCCTTCTTTAGTTCTGTATTTCAATGAAATGCTCCTAAAGCAATCATTAATAAATTGAATTCTCAGGAGGAAGAGGCAGGGCTTGTTTCACTGACCTAAACTTAGATGCCTGAGGCCATCTGAGATGCCCAGGGTACCTGAGACCTTCAGGTAAGACTGGCTGTGGAGGACCTGGGCCTTTCTGGATGTCTGGCTGGAAGCTGAGCATGACACTCAGGCACATCTAAAATTGCACCAGACACCTACAACAGAGCAACAGTCTGGCACCCTTGAAGTCCAGGCCCCTGCTACGAAATCATCTCCATTTTCTGCCGGAAAAAAAGTGACATTTAAGTGCAATCCAGTAAGTGATAAGCCTGTAAATGCTGAGAAAAGTTAAAGAGCAGTCTGGCACTTCACAGCCAGCCAGCAAGTCCCTAAAGTAAAGTATTTTACTAACTTTTATTTTAAGCTTTCCTTTAGCAAACATAGCATGTCTGAATACAAATTATCACAAAGATCAAGATGTTCAGATCTGAAAATACCTCAAAACAACTGTCTGCTTTAACCTTTGCATATTTTACATATTTTTTCTTTATAATCAGATTCCACCCACTAAAGGATTTCAGAAGCAGAGGAAGGCAATGCTTCTATGGAGACTTTTTGTTGGAACATAATATCTGCTATAAAATGTAGCTGGGAATTATTAGATAGTGTCCTGAAATAAATGTTCCTCATTACACCTATGCTAATTCAGGGGATCATACCACTTTTAAATAAGATGATATCTGCAATAACATCTGTCTCATAGCTAGAAAATGGCCCTGAGCCTAAAAATTTGAGTCTGGATTTAGATCTTACACCTCATGAGCTGTCAAGAGCTCCAGGCTTGGGATATTGCTGAATAAAACATCAGAAATAAAAACAGAAATAAGACTAACACAGAGGCTCCAGGGTCTCTGATAAGCCCAACAGGCAAGTCAGGTGTGGAGGCTCAGGTATCAGACAAATTCAGTGATTAGGAGAGGGAGTTCATACATCAAGTCTCTATCAGCTGCAAGAATTAATTACAGATGTACTTTAACCACCCACTGGGCCTTTCACCATATAACAGACATTTCTGTCCCAGTACACCAAAGCTGGGGTGATATATGGTGAGGACAAGAGGTGGACATCCACAAATTCACAGGAATAGATTTACCTGGAAAGTTCACAGGGCTCCAAATCCCTCTCTTTCCTCCCCCCATCAGCTGGAGGAGCAGATGCTCTTACGTTGCATAGATTTGCATACCACAGATTTACACCAGCCTGCATCTGTTCACAGGAGATATTTATACCCGAAGGAAACAGCACTTTGGGGTGTGGAGTTGACAGCGCAGACTGGAAAAAAAAAAAACAAACCAGAAGGTGAGGTAAATCTGTTGTATGTGGTGTTGGCTTGGTACCCATGGAAGATGAGATCCAGCTTGGACCAGAGAGGTATGGAATAGGAAAGGATGGCAAGAAAGACCTCAGAGGCCAAGAAAACATCCTCTATAAGGAAAAGCAGACTGAGTTGGAGCATTTTACTGGTAAGACAAGACAAATTCACTGCAAATGAACTAAGGAAAATTTTAGTAGCTTAAACACACAGCTTCCTTTGATACTTTCAGCCTCCAGGAAACTTGTATTTCCAGGACTTCCTACATGAGAGAGGGTATACTGGAATATAAAGACCCTCAATGGATTTTTATCTGTGTGTTTGTCTAAGTGCTTTGTGAACCTGCCTAAGCTTTCAGTGGTCACAGCATCCTCCAGTGAGAGGTTTCACAGCTTAATTACAGGTCTTGCACTCTGCATCAAGAACTTCATCTGCATGTTTGTTTGAGCCTATTTCTTTCATATAATTTGGTGATAATTTTGGCTAGGAAAGACCATGGACAATCGTCTCTTGCCTGTTGTCTCAATGGCATTCATGGTTTTCCTAGATCTGCCTCACATGATAAGAAGTCAGGGGCTTATTGCGATGGATTTGGATTTCATGTTAATGAAAAATCATCTTTCTAGTGGTAAAGAGAATGAGGTGGTGAAATAAATAGTATGGCAGGAGGATTAAGCTCGATTGCATGTGTCAACAAGGCAATCAATGATGTTCATGCACTTTTTTCCCGTTCTGAAGTAAATGTCCACATTCAGTCAATTAAATTGCACTTTAAATTCCACTGACTATTGACTGGATCTCCAGTGACAACCACGAAGCCTCAGCAGCCTCCTCACAGGAGGGTAACTAAAGTTAGAGGAGAAAAATCCAACCCTTTCGAGTCAAACCAAGGCAATGAAGGTCGACAAGCTTTCATGCTTAGCAAAACTGTAGAATCATTAGAAGCCACCAAAAGGCCATGACAATGATTTGAGTTATTGCTTAAAATACTTGCTTTCCCTTGATGCCAAGCTCACGTAACACCAGTTCAACTCTCATATATCCTTACAGTTATATATCCTTACAGTTATATATTCTTATATATTCTTACATACAGTTCTTGCAAACTGTAGGGAAGCTGCAGCTGACCAGCTCTATCAGGTCATGGAGCAGAAGTGAAGCCAAAACACTGAATGATGGTAGGAAAAGATGGCATCACTTGAGCTCCTTGTTCTCAGCAAAGCCCCGGAACAAATATTTTTCCCATTGACAGCCAAATGCTGTGGCTCTGCCCAACAGGATGTTCCTTCCTTTCCCAAATCTCCAGGGTCTTGAGGAATCAACAACTGGTCTTTTCTTGAAGTCCATGAAGGGACAACGACGGACTTTGGAAGGGCATAGCTCACCCCAAATTTTTTTCATGGTGGAAATGGCTGAAAGATGACCTTGACTTTGACAGGTAAATCACCATCTCAGCGAACACACAACCGGGATTCCACAGCCCACATCCACACGAGTATTTGGGTTCCTAAATCACAGCTGCATTAACAGCAGTAGAAAGATAAAGCAGCCTCCAGAGTTCCATGTCCAAAGTCCCTCATGGAGCTGATTCCTCAGTCAGTGCCATCACTATAGTTAATTCCATGTGAGCTGATTAATTCACCACCTCTCCATTCCTTCCAGGTACATTTCATTATACCTACATCTAATTAGGTACATCTAAAGAAATGCTCAGTTTTGGTTTTTTTTGTGAATAATGGCCGCTCTTTAATCTATATACCATAATAATGGCAATTAATTTGAAGAGGCCACTTAAAAGCTATTGTATTGAGCTCAGCATAAGCCCAGTTGACATGCAGAAGCCTTTTATAACCTGGTACTCCCTGCACTACCATCAATTATCTCCTAATTAAACAACAAAATTCCCTTGCAATGCCCCAGTTAGACATCATTACTAAACATTTTGCCAGCACTTAGTGGATTAATGTAGCTAATTAAACAACTTGCAGCATGGAGTCAGGATTGTGACATGATACTTGAAATGAGGCTTTCAAACCTCTATAAGTTGTTTGAAGTCAAAACCTGCTTGGCTTGTATTGACAGAAAGGATTACTTTGAAAATCAATAGCTTTTTTCAGTTATTTTTTTCCCATCTGAGTGAATAAAAATAGACTGCCCACAAACTCCAATAACAAACTGACATTGGAAATGTTGGCTTTTCCATGGCCAGAGAAGAAACAGCTCACTTGCTCAAAGTTTTCAGGGAGTGGGCGTCTGAGGAGTTTACAACAAGGGTTTGATCAAGAATCTTCCAATGAATTTTCCATCAGTGATGAAATCTGAATGCCTGAGCTTCACCTATGCACCTTTTGGGATGTCACTCCATACTGAAGCCTAACTTCATCTGTAGCAGGAATTTCCTGCTGCACTGTTCATATGCTACTATATCCAGCAGAAAGAGTTTGGGGATGATTTCTTTTGAATATCAGGTTAACCTGCTCCTGGGGGTGACCAAGCCCAGGTTACTAGTGCTGTGACCTCAGGAATATTTCTAGATCCAATCTACTTCTGGGAAACTTGTGAGTTTGCAGATCCGGCTTCAGCACCTGCCAGTTTCCCAGTTAGTGATGCACACTGTGAAAAAACTCCTTTAGGATGTCTGAGATTCCTCTTTGGAGCTGCTCCTGGGACTGTTCACATACCCCTGTGACCCTGATGACTATGTTGACACTCAAATCCATGACAGCAAAGACCAAACCCAAATCACTGTTCTTCTACCCTAGGAAGCAGTAAAGCAACAACCTGTCAGTGAAAAAATATCAGAGAAAAACACGATTAGGTGGTAAGGTATTTTTGTGTACTGAGATGTGTCTGAGGATGTGCAGAGGGTTCAGATTTTTATTAAGATAAAGCGATCATGGTGAAACTGAAACTCCCTGCATGATAACTAGTTCTGACTAATGTCAAGGATGTTGCCTGAATTATTATAAACTCTGAGGCAGCTACCAGAAAGAAGCAAGAGTGTCCCAGATTATGGCTGGTTGGATGGGGCCCTGAGCAAACTGGTCTAGCAGAAGATGACCTTGACTTTTCACTTCATCTGCCTCCTGGGTTGAGCAGTGGCTCCTCTGTTCTCTCTGTGTCCCATTGAGGCAGAAGGATTCAAAGCGAAAGTCACACACACGCATGCATATGAAAATGATCCCTTTGGTTTTCCTGTGGTCTGCAGTTTGATCACTGAACTGCTTTGGAAAGCTGATTGATGAATGCATCTCTAGCAGGTTGGATGGAGATATCCTGGTTATCCATCCCTGTCTCCTGTGGCCCTCAGTGTGCTCACTAGGATGCCACTGCATGAACCCATGCCAACACGGTCGGAGGTCACATGAATTAGAATCAAACCTACTCATCTCCAAATGAGCACTTCCTGCCTCCCTTTCAGCCTCACATGTATCATCATCTTCTGCTTATTATAGTGCCCAGTGTTCGGTCACAAGTGATCACTTCCCCTTTCTCCCTTTACCCTGCAGAGCATTGCACAAACACAAAATCAGGCCCTACCCAAAGGGTAACAAGGACGTTGTAAGTTGTTTAAACGAGGGGTACAAACTCAGCAGAGCAGCCTGGTGAAAAGCAGACAAACAGGCCTGTGCAATAATAAAAGTGATGCCTCAAAAGTTTACGTTGCAGGAGGAAAGTCACAACCCGGCTCTGGCTGCTGAATGGCCTGGCAGCATAAGTGTGATTCCTTATGTGAAACATATGGGTAGGTGACAGCCCTCTACTTGGACAGCTGGAGAGATAGTTCTGTCTCTATTACAAAAAACCTGGAGAATATGGTGTGGAAAAAAGCTGGAGAGGGACTTTTTACAAGGGCTTATAGTGATAGAAAGAAAAGGACAATGGCTTTAAACTGAAAGAGGGTAGATTTAGATTAGATATTAGGAAGAAATTCTTTACTATGAGGGTGGTGAGACACTGGCACAGATTGCCCTGAGAAACTGTGTATGCTCCAACCCTGCAAGTGTCCAAGGCTAGGTAGGATGGGATTTGGAGCAATCTGGTCTAGTGGAAGTTGTCCTTGCCCATGGCAGAGGGTTGGAACTAGATGGAGTTTAAGGTCCCTTCCCTCCCAAACCATTCTATGATTCTGTGTCTGGGGACACTTGGGCAGGTCAGACAGCAGCAGCCACCTCCTCCACTGCCCCTTAGTCCTCAGCAGGAACAGCAAAAGCAAAATTACATCAACTGTTTAAGCAGCAAGAAAACAGCTGTGCCACTACAGATTGAGTCACTTCTCTCAACCTCCTGCTCCACATCTAGATTATCTCTCCATGATGCTGATCTTCTGAAATATCTCCTACACCATCTCTAGCAGCACATCTGTGTGCCCATGTCTGCAATTTTTCTCATTTTCCCTTGTATGCATCAGCTGAGGGACTGGTGGAGACTCAGACATGATGCTGAGGCACTGGAGCAAGGATTAAAGGTCCAAGCATGGAGAGTCAGTCCATCCACTTCCTCACTTCTTTCACATGGCTGCACAGGAATAACAGCCCGGAACAGCTTCCCTGGCTCAGTTATGTCCTTGGTGTTACCCAGCATTGTTCCCTCGCTTCCAATAGCTGGACAAAAGCAATAAGAACATTTGCAGAACTGATAGTGAGACTGGTGGAGAATACAAATATTCACATGCATAAATACTCACATGGGCAGATGGAACACAAGACTGTTCTGTTACTGCAGTTCTCCTTTGTCATCTGGGCCTCTCTTTTTATATCTTTAAGCTGCTGTCACCTCCTGCTTCCCCTGCTGCTGCAGGTGACAAGGCCCATGCCTTGATTTTAAATGCAGAAACCTGTGGTGGTACCCTGGGTGTCTGGAGGTGTACAGATAAAGGATCTTTTGATATCCTATGTAGATTATGCCTTTGCTACAGACCTGCATCTAAACATTTCTGCAGAGTACACGTGGATAGGACTTGGCACTGTTAGGTTAACAGTTGGACTAGATGATCTAAAAGTATTTTTCCAAACTAAATGATTCTGCGCATGAATATGGATTTGTACGCATAAATATCTTGGGTTTGGTTATTTGTATGCCTCTAGATTAATGCACAATGGTTTCACTACTTAGTTTTCTGGCTCTT